>NW_006408756.1:1252615-1282264 GCF_000296735.1 Chrysochloris asiatica
TGCTTCTCTGGGTAGGGTCCCGCTCTCTGCTCTTCTCCCTTGATGGTCCCAGGGACCTCCGCTCCTAGACTGCAAAGTTAATCACTCCCCTCCTTACTACAAAACGTCTACCTTTACATTTCCAACCCTCACAGTCAGTCCTGATAACAGTTATTCACTATTGTATCACAAGAGACCCATGGGCATTTCCTTTCATCAGCCCCGCCTAGACAGATTGGATAGTACTCAGTGAAGATTCTACCTTCCTCCATGCCCTCTGGATCTAGGTTCCCTCTTGAAAGCTTGTAAGCCAGTCACTTCTTGCCTTTGTAGCCCCCGCCCCTCATTTTGGGTAGCCAATGTCCAAGTTGCCCATCCCTGCCTACTCTGTGTATGGAGGGGGTGGGAATGATCCTTACTGTAAAATATAGGTTTTGAGATTCCTTGGCTATGAGCAGATAAATTGACAGGAGGTTGTAAAACAGTTTTGCAAGAACAAAACACATCCCCAATAAATATTGAAGGGAAACTGTGCAAAGGAAGCAGAGCTTGAGTTCCAGACGTCATTTACCTGATGCTAACTTCTTAGACTTGCTTAGTGGAGAGTCCCAAATGGCCCAGCTGGTACCACAGCCCAGGTCCTTGAGTTCTCAGGGTTGCTGCAGGTAAAGTACCTTCTAATCCTACAATTCGGACACTAGAAATGTAATAGAAAATTATAAAAGCAGTAATATGAGGTTTAATGAGGAATAATACAATTCAAACTGGACAGCATACAGAGGAAGCTACCTACCATACGATCCAGAGAGCGAGAGACAGCAGAAGGTTTGAATGTCAGGAACTAACAGGACATTTTTTGATTGGCTGATATTACAGAACTTTGTGTAATTAGTCACAAAGTTATCCTGAGACTCCAAAAATTTCAGTTGAAAGACCATAAGTATATAAAAGTAACTTGCTTTTCTAATTTGCAGACATCTTGGGGTCAGAGAAGCATTTTATACAATTGGTTTTACAGAAGGCCTAGAATAAGCATTCTTTCTAACAATGTTGTTGTTGAGTCAGTTCTGACCCATAGCGACCGTGTATAGCGTTTCTGAGGAGCGGCTGTTAAGTTCACAGTCTAAACCAATTTTGCAGTCCAGAGCATTAACCCACAGCGCCACACCAGGATTACTAACAATAAGTTCCACAAAAAATGGACCTTGCAATAGGTTTCCTTGGGAATAGTCCTATCACGTTCCTGGCTCCACCCAGTAGGACTGGTCCCATCCTTACCAACAGGAACCCTGCTCCCTCCCAGGGGCCCCCGTGTGCCAGATGTCAAGCAGACTGCTGCAAGGGGCTGCGGCTGGATTGCTGCATCTTGGTCCCCCGGCACAGGACAGGGCTGGTGGGTCATCAAGCACCAGCAGAGTCCAGGGCTTGGTTGGGGGGCTAGGGACAGTCAGGTGGGCTGCAACACATATCCAGAACTGTTTCGGAAGCATGCCCTAAGCAAGAAACTGTGAGTCATAGTTGGGATTGGGTTGGGGGGGCGCAAAGCCTGCAGCCTTGTATCTCACCTCTAGGGGGCGTGTTCCACCTGCATTTGAACCCAATCGTCAGCTCTGTGGGAGTCTCAGCAACCAGGGCAGGAAAGATGTGAAGGCATCTCTTGTTTCCTGGGAAACTGGCCTCGTCAAGAGGCACCGAGAAGAGAGCTCAGTTCTTCACGCTGGCAGACATCTCCCTGGGTTGCTCTCTCTTACTGAGTGTGGTTCTGAGGATCCATGATGCGGACCCTTCCCCACTATTAACTTTCCTCACCAGGCTTCCTGTGGGTAAAACCCCTTACGAGTAGACTCACCCTTGAACTCAGCAGCCCTGGGACTTTCTGCTCCTTTCAATGTTGCAGATTTAACAAATAAAAACACAGGTCACCCAGTTAAATTTGAATTCTTGATAAGCCACAGATGATTGTTGTATAAGTATGTCTCACATATTCCCTGGGGACACTTACAATGCAAACCTTTCTGCTTAGCTGAAATGCCAGTGTCTCTGGTAGTCTGTGTTTACCCACTGACCCTGCTCCTTTGTCCTGAGCTGTCTCCTGGTCTTGATTTGCTTCCAGAGGTCCCTCCTCCGGGTCTCTCTGCCTCTCTTGGACGTGAGCTGAATGGGTGGGGGACAGGTGGCCTTGTGGTCACTGGGTGCTTGTTAGGGTGGTAGAATGGGACACTTGGCGGTGGGTGCTGAGGGGGCTGTTTTTGTGGGTGAAGAGGACAGCCAGTGAGGGTCCCCGCTGATGGCTGTTCCTATCACCTGCCTTGAGGAAAAGGCTCCTCTGTATGGACTAAGGAAAGCACTGTTGCCTGGATTACTGTTTTGAGGGTGGAGACAGGTCTGCCTAGTGATGGGCCAGCGGATACTACTTCCCCCACTGGCAGCCTTGTGTCATCCAGGAACGTGTGCCTGCCCTGCACTTTGGGGCAAGTCCAGTGCCCTGTATTGTGACCAGGCTTGGGGCGGGGCTTGGGTTGGGGTCACTCAATCTGCACTGAGTTGATACCAAGTGCACAAGGTGTAAATCAACCCCCTCTTCTTTATCAGCCTTCTGGGGACGAGGTCTTACACTTACTGCTTGTCGGTGGGGGGCCCTCATGGGTCTCCACTGGACCCCTTGTCTAGCTGGTAAATGCGCACCGTTCTCCTCAGCCTTCCCCTGCAGGTCAGAGACTGGATGGACAGGCCTCCATGGAGACAGAGGAAACTGAGACACAGGAAGGTTGGGTAACCACCCACTGTGGCTAGTGGGGAGCCTGCATGTGTGCATGTTCCCCTCTCATCTCCCTCGGGCTTTGGCTGATTCCCCATGGATGTACTTTCAGGAACTACCTTCTTGGGGAGGGTTGATAGGATGGGGGGTGGGGATAGCTTTCAGGGTGGGTGGGGGAAGGATAGAGGGTTTTCAGACTCCTAGCATGCTGTGTAGAGTCCTTCTCTACACACTTGGGCCCTGGACACAGCACTGGCCCCAGATCTCAAGTGGACGGTACGATTTGAAGATGCTTTCTCCTCGGAGCCCCTGTCTCATGGAAAACCCCCCCCTCCCCCCCACCAGATGAAGGCTTTCATGCCAGTGATGGATGGATAGCCCCATCACTGGGGTCACTCTCATCTCTTAGAACCCAGGCAATTGCGACATCAGAATTGCTGTGGGATGGTTTTCTAGAGTGGTGCACCTAGGTACTCATCCAGTCACTTCCAAGGGGGATTAATAAGGGGCTGAAACGGACATGAAATGGATGGGACCTGGTTCCCTGACCAGCTTCTCAAGGCCTACTCGGCCGTCTTTGTGCACATTCAACAGAAAGCAATGGCTCTTTGGGTGACTCAGGAGAATGGCAAATGTTCTCTTTGTATACTAAGAGCGATTGCTTTTGCCTGTGACAGGAGTGGTTTAAATGAAGTACCCTTGGTCTCAAAGTCTTTCAGCTGGCTCTGCAGACTGAGGCTTCAATGCACTTTCTGCCTGCTATTGGAGGGGCCCTCAGGGCTTTGAAGGCGGGACCCAGACTCAGAGTGGGCACCAGGGCTGATGGGAACTGCAATGTTAGCAATGAGAAAAGAGGATTGGAGGATGAAATGATCAGCCAGGCTCGCTGAGCCTCTAGTGGGGCTGAAGCAAGGGGACCATCTCCTGGAGAAACTCCAGAGCCTATGTCCTGGTCTGTGGCTCTGGAGGATAAACACTAGATTGCTAACTGTAAGGTCTGAGGTTTAAACCCACCAGCCTCTCCTTAGACGCACTATATATATGTTTAAAGTGCTGTAGAGTTGATTCCAACTCATAGTGACACTGTATTGGGTTTCCGAGGATGACTTGGTGTGTTTGAACAACCAATCTTGTGGTTTAAACCAGCTTTGCAGTCCTACGCTTACCCTACAGTGCCAGACCAGGACTCCTATACAGGGTCGCTATGAGTCGGAACGGACTCCACAGCACTTAACAACAACAAGGGACAATGAGCAAACCCTGGTGGTGAAGGAATTAAGCACTTCACTGTTAACCAGAAGGTTGGCAGTTTGAATCCTGCAGCTGTTCTATAGGAGGAAAATGAGACAGTCTGCTTCTGTAAAGACTGGCAGCTTTGAAAACCCCATGACTCATGGGTCGGAACCGATTATGCTATGAGTCCGAACCGACTCGACAACACAGTACCACCTCCAACAGAGACAATGAGAGATAAGCTGGACTTGACCTGAGCCCTTTGAAGACGGTCCCTCACACTTTCTGCTCTGGGTCTGGTTTTCCATAAACAACTGAGCAAACCTATTGCTGTACATTCAGCTCTGACTCTTGGTGACTCTGGGCGTCAGCACACAACTGAACTCCCTCCACAGGGTGTTCAATGGCGAAATTTTCTAGATTGCCAGGTTTTTCTTCTGAGGTGCCTCTGTGTGGACTCGATCTGTTCATTTAGCCCTGTGTGTTGACTGCTTGTCCACCCAGGGGCTCCAGAGAAGCTGAAGGATGACCTCTACAGGGGTCAGAGTCTGGCAACTGCATGCTTGCACCAACACTTGAAATGGTTCTGTCCCCAGCGCACAGCCAGCCGCTTCGTCAGATGTGAGTGGACCTGAGCTCCCGGAGCCAGAGTTCCTGAGGAAAATCAGCTCTCCGGAAGCTGCTCCAAGGGGCCAGGGCCAAGGTGAAAATAGCAGGGGTGCAGGGGACTGGTGGGTCCCCTATTGCATGTGGGGTTCAGCACTGAGCTGCATTTCTTATCCCAGAATCAGAGCATTTGGTTTCTCAAGGATAAGATGATATCATCCGACTATTTAAATGCTTTAGTTCGCATGCGCAGTGTTTACTAGAGGAAGAGTCTCAGTAAACTAGATTGGCACAGTGGTTGCGATAATGGGCTTAAACGTAGCCACAATGGTGAGGGCGGTAGAGGACCAGGCAGCGTTTGTTCTGTTGTGGGGCCTCCTGAGTCAGAACCGATTCAACAGCACTTAACAAGTGTTGATGAGCTTTACCTTTTTACAATCACCCCATAGACAAACAGAAAGTCTTAAATACAGCTACTGAACAGAAGATAAACATCCTAGGTCTTGACAACACAGAGGTCCCAGGGGTGGCCAGCGCAGAGGTTTCACAGACTCTATAAAGCCATAAAGGTTTCCGCTTGCTGTTAGTTGCTGCCGAGTTGATTGAAACTACTCATAAGCACTTGACTACTAGCTGAAGAGCTGTCAGTTTGAACCCACCTAGAGGCAGTCCTGGTGTGGTGCTATGGGTTAACGCACCAGACTGCAAAGCCGTTTGAACTGCAAGGTCAGCAGTTCAAGCTCACCAGCTTCTCCTCAGAAACCCTAGACAGGGTCGCTGTGGGTCAGAACCGACTCGACGGCACTTCACAACAGCAACAACAACAGAGGCACCTTAGAAGAAAGGCCTGGCTTCCGCAAGACCACAGCCTCGAAAACTCTATGGAGTTGGCCTACTCTGAGACACACGCTGTCATCAGGAATCAGAGACAGCCACTCAAGACCTCAAAATTACCTATAACAGAAACTTTGGGGTGGTGTGAAGGCAAGGAGGAGTGTGAGAACCTCACATTTCTCACTTTATGGGGCACGACTCTACAATTCCCATGTACGTGAAATATCACAAAACTAAAGGTGCGGAGTTCACGTTCTCATCATAACTGCAAAGGAAACTATGTCTCTGGGGTGTAGGGTGGGCATGGGGTGGCCAGAACTCTGGGCAGAAGAGTATTCTCATGGATGGAGCCCGCCCCCTCCCCCGACTCTGGGCCCACCTGTACCCTTGGTCTGCGGCTTTGGTGTGTGGCCCACCTCTGACCCCAGGTTTCTCCTTTGTGAATGGGGCACTGATGCTGGTCACTCAGCCAGTTGAGGACAAACATACTACAGGGCCACGGGCCAGTGTGACAGGCCACCTTCTGCGCTGTTTGAAACACCCCAACACTATGATTTTGACTTTTATCCTAAAAATTAATGAAAATATATGAAGAAACTTACTGGAAATGGTCCAGAAGAAAAGCCGTTATAGAAGAAAGAGGCCACGAGCAATTATGGTGAAATACTGGACATCAGTGGGTCAGGCAGCCTGGGGGGCGAGGGGCTGCTGCAGACTTTGGGAAGCTCTTTGTATGGGCCTGGTAGCTTTTCTGTAAGTTTAAAATTATTGTTTTAAAGAGAAAGACATATTGGAAGGGAAAGGACTCAGGAAGGATTCTCACCAGGGCAGCGGTTAATAAAAGGACATGCAGAATCTCATGCATAGCTGAGTCTCAAGTCCTGGCTGCTTTTGGCAGCATCGAGCCAGCATTTCTGGTGAGACAAATTCCTCAAAACCCTCCAAAAATGAAATGATTTCCGCTTCACCGGGAGTCCTGAGGTGCAGTACGCCAAAGGACTGCTGAGTTTGCCAGGAGGGTTAGGGTTAGTGCATTGAGAGCACGCTGCGGAAGCTTCCAGAGAGGAGAGGCCGGATGAGGAGCTGTCAGAGGCCAGATAGGTGTTGGGATCGTTCACCAGTGATTCTCATGGGGTGCTATGGGCCTTTGGGCAGGGCAGGGGGCTTTGGCATGTTTGCTGAGGAAGAGCCACCTCTTTTCTGAGCCTGCACCCCGCCTGTCCCCCACCCTTGGCCTCTTGAGTGGCTGCAAGTTGGGGATCTGCTCAGCACCAGTCCCACTTGGGGATCCCTGCCGTGAGGTCCTCCCCTCCTCCAGACACAGAGAGCAAAAGGCATAGCCTGCCACGGGCTTGAGCCAGAGTTTAGGGACTCATTTTTCAACCTTAGATCTGATGCTCTCGCTGCCCCTGTGCTGTTTGTCCCTCCCTCTCCTGAAACAGCTTTCCGGAAAGTGGTAATTGTGTGTACCTGAGCAAGCATGGGATCCCTTCCAGTTCTATCTGGGCCACACGACTGCTTCCCAGGTGCTGCCACCAAGTCCTCTGGAATCCCATTTTCAATGAAAACTCCCTTGACCAAACCCATCTCTCTCTCATCTTGGTACCAGCTAGCTGCTTTTGGGAATCTGAAGGCCAGGCTTGCTCCTGGCTCCTCTCTTCAGACAGAAGGACCAGAGATCAACAAGGAAAACAAAGACTTGTGTACGGCTCACGTCCTTCCCCCTCTATCTGTCTATCCACACAACCCCCCACACTCCGCCAGCTACTCTGACCCTATGTGACCTTCATGGGTGGGAGTCTCCTCCTCTCCACACCTTTGCGTCTGTAAGAACCTGTTTGTGTTATACCCACAGCCTGCTTTTCCCTTCCCCCACCTACTCATCTGCTGTGTACCAGCCACTTCCCTCCGAACAGTCCCCTTTGTGGGTCTGCGTCAGATCAGTGGTGGGTCCAGGAACTCCTGATCCAGAGCACAGGGTTGTGGGTACCCAGCCAGGTCCACAACTTAAAACCAGATGGATTCCCTTGAGCTTTTGACACCGCCTGCTGGCTTCCAGGGCTCCAGTGAGGCCCCGGTGCATCATCCAGAGGGGACCCTGTTCTTGAGAAATGGCAGGGAGCACCTTGCTGCAGAGAAAGCCCTAGCTCCAGGGATCCAGAAGGAGACGGACTTAGGGCACCCAGCTCACTGAGCCCAGCCTGCCAGTGACCTGTGTCACAGCCTTGTCCTGAAGTTGGTGGAAGAGTTTCTTCTGTGATAGCCTCAGCTCTGATGGGCAGAAGGTAGGATCCAGGGGCAGGTGTCCCCGTGTCCCTGCCTCTTCGGTCCACTCATTGAGTGGTTATGCTCACAATAGGCAAGTCCACCCTGGGTGACATTTCTCAAAAGCTCAGAGCTGTCTGCTCCTCCACACAAAGGGAGTTGAGGTCCCCCCCGAAAGTGGCACTACGTCTGCAGTGATTTGCAGCTCAGACCCCCAGCTCAGCACTGCTCAGGATGAGCCAAGTGACTCTGCAGAGTGCAGATTCAGATGGTACCTGCACAGCTCTGAACTGTCCCACCTGTCCTATAGATGGCCCAGCAATGTGTGGGCACAGCCTTAGTAAAGGTGTTCAATGCAGGCGCTTTGTCTTCCAAACATCCCTGAGCCCTTCAAACATCAGGGTTCAAGGGTGGACTTATCCTCTGCTACCTAAGCACATGCTCATACAGAGGAACCCACAAGGACATTTATTACAAAGCCTTTTCAATATGAAAAGACAGAAAGGAATGTAGGTTTCCACCAGGGCACTCTGATTACATACACTGTATCATAAAGGGAGACTGTCAGTTTCCTGTAGCTGCTGAACAAAGTAGCACAGTGGTTTTCAACACACACTTTCCAGCTCAGGTTTGGAAAGTCAGAAGTTTGAGGGTGGGGCTTGCTAGTTTCTCTGTGGGGGTCCCACAAGGCCAACTTTCAGATGTGGGCAAGTCTGGACTCCTCTGTGGAGACTCAGGAAAACAGTCTGCTTCCAGGGTCCAGTTCCTCGGTTGTAGAACTAAGGTCCTGTTTCCCTGTTGGCTGTTGGCTGGGGTTGTTCCCATGTGATGATGGGGCCCTTCCATTTTCCAAGACAAAAAATGGTACTTCAAGTCCTTTTCATGCTTTGCATCTCTCTGAGCTCACCTCTAAACTCATTTTTCCCACTGAATCACTTTGCTTACACCCACAAGGGGGTTCTGCTTTTCAGTGCCCATATAATTTGTTTGGGCCCTTGGGGATAAAGCAGGGTCACCTCCTTATCTTTATGTCTGTAACTGTAACCACATCTGCAAAGACTCTTCAAAGGTCCTAGGGATTAGGGTACGGATGTTCAATTTCACACAGCAATGGGACTGCTCTGTGATCTGATGTGGGAAGACTCGGAGCTGGGACCACAGAGTGGGCTCAATGCAGGGCACACAATGCACCAGCCCATCCAGCAGAGCAAAACATTTTCATGGGGTCCCAGCGGATCGTTTAAAATGTAAAGCTCTGGCATGGGGGGAGGTGTGTCTACCTGGGAGGAGGTCTTTGGGGGCGATGGTGGGAGGGACATTGATTTTTCTCTGTCTACTTTTGCCTCTTAAATGTTGTGGCAAGATGCCCTGATAGCACAATGGTTAAGTGCTCAGCTGCTGATAATGGAAAGGTTCCACAGGAGAAAGTCCTGGCAATTTCTCTTGTAGATTGCAGCCTAGAAAACCCCAGGGGGCAGCTGTACTGTTATACAGCTTTATTATGAGTCAGAAGTGATTCCAAGGCACAAGACAAGAACAACAATGTTATACTATGTGCATATTACCTATGTGAAAATTATATACTTTAGAAAGTCATGTGTTTAAAAAAAATTATGTCTTTAAAAAATTACAGGCTAAAACAATGCAAAGACATGATCTAGAAGCAAATCTGGGCCAGGGCATGCACAGGGCTGTGCAGATCGAGAAGCTATTTTGGGCTTCCTGGCAAGTCATTAATGGAAAATCATTTAAAATTACCCACGGGGTGCTTGCCTTACCGCACCCCAAGTTCAGCCTTGTGTTTACAGGCAGCCAGCATCCTGGATGACTGTTGTAACTTCTCCTTGAATTACACATAGGGTTGAGTTTCTGGGTGGGTGGGAAAGCAAGGTTTCAGCAGTTCTGAGCCCCTCTCCCAGTGAGGCCAGCAGGGGTCCAAGTGAGGACTTGGCGTGTGTGTGTGTGTGTGTGTGTGTGTGTGTGTGCACGCACACTTCTCTGTGTCGGCAGGTGTAGTGTGTACATTTGGACAGGAGCTATGCCACGGTGTATGTGTGGAAGTAGTGTGCATTGAGTGGGCGGTACATGTGCATGTGTGGAGGTGTAGTGGGTGTGTATGTAAATGTTGGGTTTGCATGCATGTGGACATGGTGGGCTGTACCATGGAGTATGTGTGGAGCAGTTTATGCTTGTGTGTGGAGGTGGGCTGTACTGCAGTGCTCCTGGAGGTGGTACATGCGCGCTTGATGGCAGGCATGTCACTGTCTGGTTCCACCTCTCCCCCAGTGTGCTGGTAGATCGGGGTACCTCATGTTCCACTCTCTCAGAGTCAGATGGCATCTGAGGGGTACGAGAGACTCAAGCCCAAGAGATTGAGCATCTTACACTGGAAGACAGCCTGGTGGGGTTTCAGGTCCACTTCTGATAGTGAAGGTTATGCGTCTACTTGATTGGGCCAAGATTCTCAGTGACTTGGCAGTTGTTGCTAGGCACCATTGAGTCGGTTGTGACTCACAGAGATTCGTGTACAACACAATGAGAAAATTCCTGGTCCTGTGCCATCCACACAACTGTTGTTGTTTGACTCCATTGTTGTTGCCACTTGTCAATCCATCTTGTTAGGGGTCTTCCCCCTTTTTTTGTTGACCCTCCACGTTGCCAAGCATAATGTCCTTCTCCAGCGATTCGTCTCTCTTGATAATAGGTTCAAAGTACAAAAGATGAAGCCTTAAAATCGCTTCTAAGATGCAGACTGGCTGTACTTCTTCCAAGATATATTTGTTTGTTCATCTGGCAGCTCCTGGTACTTGTACCTTCTTCACCAACACCGAACTTCAAATGCACTGATTCTTCTACTGTCTTCCTTATTCATTATTCCGCTCGTGCAAACATTTGAAGCAATTAAAAATACCATGGCTTAGGTCAAGCACCTTAGTCCTTAAACCGACATGTTTGCTCTTGAACACTTTATTTATTTTAGTTTTTAAAGAAGTTTTTATTGTGATTTGGGTTAAAGTTTACAGGGCAGATTATCAGTTTTATATTTCATAAATCGTATTTTGCTTTATTGCAATGATTACAATTCCCTCCAACAGTAATTACCTCTAGCCCTCCCCACCCCTTTTTAAAAGGTTTTTATTGTGGATTGAATGAAAGTTTACAGGGCAGATCATCAGTTTTACATTCAACAGATCATACACCTCATTTCATTACAATGATTATAATCTCCTCCATGTACCATCAATTAACAGTACTTCTCACTATTCACTTTAGCACATTTAAAAAAACCAAAAAAACACTCAGGTATATATAATAATTTACACCTCCAAAGGGCAACATTCTGCAAGTCTGCCTCCTGGCCACCAGCTCTTAGTCCCTCTCTTCCCATGAATCTAGAATCCTTAGCTGCTCCCCCACTTCCATGCCCCCAACTCTGCCTCCATCTCTGGCGCCGCTGCTTCTCTGGATAAGGTCCCGCATTCTATTTGTGCGTTCCTCTCTTGATGGTCCTAGGGTCCTCTGTTTCTGGACTGTAAGATTAACTACTCCCCTGTTTTTGTTACAAAACTTCTACCTTTACAATTGTGACAGTCGCAATTAGTCATGATAACAATTATTCACTGTTGAATCATAAGATCTCTTTTCACCAGACCCATCTAGACAAGATGACAGCTATTCAGTGGGGACTGTTTCTATCCCCACCCCCCACTCTTAAACTAAACTGCATCATGAAACCTTGTAAGCCAGTCATTTCGTGCCTTGATAGCCCTCCACCCCCTCATTTTAGGTAACCAATGTCTAAGTTGCCTGTCTCTATCTACCCTGTGTACAGAGGGGATAGCATTGATACTTGATGTGAAGACTCCTTCCCTCTCTACTGGTATTTAGAGTCACTGGAGCTCTGGTAGCGTAGTGGTTACGAATCAGGCTGCGAATCACAAGGTCAGCAGTTCGAAACTACCAGCTGCTCTGCGGGAGAAAGATGAGGTGTTCTGCTCCTGTAAAGATTAACAGCTTCGGAAACCCTGTGCAGGGTCACTATGAGTCCGAACTGACTCCATGGCACATAACAACAACAACAACCTCCATGAGTATAGGTCAGGTAAATCAAATAGTAGCAATTTACCTTTGTTTCCTTAATCAAAGAAAAAAAATTTTTTTTTTTAAATCTTCCTCTAGTGGAATTCTGATTATCGAGCCATCGAGGCTAGGTCACATGGGTATTGTCTGAAAGTTTGGATGTTCTTGTGCATCTCCCCTCACTTCATATCAGCTGGATGCTTCACTCTCAGCTCTAGCCCTCTGTGGCTATGTCCTTGTTCATGTGCTCAAGTGTCCTCAGGTCTCACCACACTTTGGACCAACCAGCCCTTCCTCTTCTCTCTCTCATCTACGGGTCAACGGGATTCTATGGACTGTGGTTGAACTCAGCCCATTTCTTCATTGCTACCTTTCCCCCTCTTCCACTCACCAGTAGACCAATGTGGTCGCCAGCAAGCTTACATGCATTCTCATGTGTTCCCTTTGAGTTTCAGTCTTAGAAGGGAGTTTGTCCTGAAGGATCTTGATTGCTTGCCTTGATGGATTCCTGGCGAACAGCTTGCTTATTCTTGTAATAGCCAGTCATGCTGACATTTTTATTTTGGGTTTTTCCTGATGATTTTTCTTTGAAGAGGTATCTTCTGTTGCTCTAGCTGTTCCAGGCTGGTCTCCTTGTCCTTGCTAGTGGGAATGTCCAACCTCTTAAGGTTCTGGATGGGACTCAGGATTCTACCTAAGGTCCTATACTCTGCAAAGGCTTTGCAAGACGGGCTTACAAGTTTTCTGTAATCATGGTTCCTGACATTCCTTTCTATCCCACTCTAGTGTCTATTTTACAATAGTAGACAAGGGAAACCAATATTCATAAGACAGCCAAGCATCTTAGTATTCTTTCCCCTCTTCAAACTATGCCTAGATCCCTGTATCACAGAGCCCTGTTGTTCCAAGGTTGAGCATGCATCACTATTTTCCTCTGTTCTACTTAGGCCATGCAAGTCTGTCTCTGTGTTTCCCTATATGTCTTGTTCTTCCACCTCCTCCCCCTTGTATTGTCCTCCCCAACACCTGAACTAAAACCCCAACCCCAACCCCACCGATATGGTTACCTTATATTCCATTAACTTTTCCCTTCATTTAAGACAGTTTATTTTATCCTGTAATTTACCTGACCTTCTCACCACCTGGATCTCTGTTCCTCTGTGTTTACCTTCTTTCACATTGTAATTATTTTGATCATAGACTGACCTCCCAAATCCTCTGTTCTTATAATTTTATTCTGTTCTTGACTCTTCCGTTTGCAAATTGAGTTCAGGATGCTGCTGCCACGTATGTCAACCTCTGGTTGTGGTCTGTTCTTGTTGGTTCTCAGTCCACAGAGCTCCCTTTAGGATGTTTTTCATTGCAGGGTTGGCTTTGGCAAAATCCCACAACTTCTGTTTATCCTGGGATGTTTTGATTACATCATCGTATTTGATTGACAGCTTTGCTGGGTAGAGGATTTTTGGGTGGCAGTTTTTTCTTTTAGGGTTTTTATATATGTCTCCCCATTACCTTCTCTCTTGCATTATTTCTGTTGAGAGATCCGAGGTTAATCTGATTTGCTTGCCTTTGTATGTTACACTTCTCTTTTTCCTAGCTGCTTTCAGGATTCTGTACTTATCTTTGATTTTGGAGAGCTTGATTATGATATGTCTTGATGATTTTCTTTTAGGGTCTATCCTTCTTGGGGTTCGTTGAGCTTCTTGTATGCTTATCTTTTTGTTTTTCAGGATGTTAGGAAAATTTTCTTCCAGAAACTTTTCAACTATCTCGTCTGTGGACTTGTGTGATTCTTCCTGTTCTGGAATGCTGATAATTCTTAAGTTATTCCTCTTCATATCATCCAACATAAATCTTAGGTCTTCAGATTTTTTAAATCCTTTTTTCTGCTTGCTCATCTATCTTAGTAGTGTTGAGAGATTTATCTTCTAGCTCACTGGTTCTGGCTTCTAACGCTTCAATTCTACTCCTCTGCCCTTTCAGTGTATTGTCCATTTCTGACATTCTATTAATCGTTTGGACCTCTTTCTGTAGGTTTTGAATTGTTTCCAATGCTTTATCTATTTTATTTGATTGTTCCTGAAGTGCTTTGCTGACTTCTTCCTTATTTTTCTCAACTCCATTGTATAGTGTTTTGATACATTTTATAATAATTTTTCTGAATTCCTTCTCAGGCATTTCCAAAGCCTGCCCATCTTCCAGTATGGAGTGTAGGTCTACTTCCAGCTCATTTGCAGCAGTCACTTTATCTCGTTTCTGGACGTGTTCTGATATGGTCATCTGTTTCTGTGTTTTGGGCATCTTCAGGGGTTATCTGTGGCCTTAATACTTAGACGGGTGTGTATTTTGGTATTTTTTTATGCTTTCTGGTTGCCTCCAGGTAGATGTGATCAGGAAATGGGCTTCTCTTTTCACTCTTCCTGAGAAATTTCAAGATGCCAATGTTGGTCGTTATGACATAACTCAGGATTTAATATTCAGCCTATTTCCTTTTTAGTCTGCCTGTCCTGCTCCACAACCCCCATTCAGGCCTTTTTCCTAGTGATAAACAGTTCAGGGCTAGCTGTGGCCATTTTGTGCTGCCGTTTGGTTTTAAGTGGAAACTGTCTCTTTAAATATCGAGAAGATCTGTGTGCATGCATAGTAGAACCCTCTGGGGTGGGGGTGAGGTGTCCACTTGCTCAGGTATCCCCTTTAGTCACTTAAATGGAGGTGTGCAGACAGCAAGAGGCCAATAAACACTCTTTAGAGTGTTCAAGAGGAAGAACAAACAAGATGGCGGATCGGGTGGAAGTGCAGTAAAGAGCTCCGTCAGCAACAACACAGAATACTGGACCAAACAGGCTCAGGGGATGGTGCCAGAACTCTGAACCACATATAAAGGAACATTTAGAAGGTTGAAAGGCTTACAGCTAGGGGAATTGGTAGCATAATCAAGAACTCCATTGCTTTCTAATTCAAGACACTCAGTTTCTCCCAGAGCTGCCATCTTGGGAGAGATCAAGCAGGGGAAGGATCAGAGCAGCCATGGACACCTGACAGAACCTCATAGATAGAAGTGTGGACATTCTTTTTTTTTTTTTTCTTAAATGTTTTATTGTGAATTCTGTGATAGTTTACATAGGAGAACATTAGTTTTACATCCATTCTATCGTATATTGTCTCATTGCCATGGTTACAATCACCTCCATGCAATTCTTCCCCCGTTGGACATTCTTTTTTATTGTATCTGTTTATTGGCCTCTCGCTGTCTGTGCATCTCCATCTCTGGTGTAGCTGCTTCTCTGGATAAAGTCTTGCGTTCCTCTTGTGCTCATCTCCCTTGATGGTCTTAGGGTCCTTTGATCTTAGATTGTAAGATTAACTACTCCCCCGGTTTTGTTAAAAAACATCTACCTTTACAACGGTGACAGTCACAATTAGTCATGATAACAATTACTCACTATTGAATCATAAGAATCTTACCCCATCTCCTTTTACCAGACCCATCTAGACAAGATGAAAACTATTCAGTGGGGACTCTATTTTCTCCCCGCACACTCTTAAACTACATTCCCTCTTGAAACCTTGTAAGGCAGTCACTTCGAGTCTTTTTCACCCCCTCATTTTAGGTAGCCAGTGCCTAAGTTGCCCATCCCTGTCTACCCTGTGTACAGAGGGGATAGCATTGATACTTGATGTGAAGATTCTTTCCCTCTTTGTTGGTATTTACAGTTACTACCTCCATGAGTATAGGTCAAGTTCATCAAATTGTAGCAATTTACCCTTGTTTCCTTTATCAAAAATTGTTTTTTTTTAAAACGATTCCTCTAGTCGAGTTGTGATCATCAAGCCATCAAGGCTAGGTCAAATGGGTACTGTCTGCAAGTTTGGGTGTTCTTGTGCATCTCACCTCATTTCATATCTGCTGGATGCTTCACTCTCAGCTTTAGCCCTCTGTGGCTATGTCTTTGTTCATGGGCTCAGGTGTCCCCAGGTCTCACCACACGTTGGACCAACCAGCCCTTCTTCTTCTCTCTCTGAACTCCAGGTCAACTGGAGCCTATGGAATGTGGTTGAACTCAGCCCATTTCTTCATTGCTGTCTTTCCCTCTCTTTCACTCACCAGTAGACCAACGTGTTTGCCAGCAAGCTTATGTGTCTGCTCATGTGTTCCCTTTGAGTTTCAGTCTTAAAGGGGAGTTTGTTCTGAAGGGACTTTACTGCTTGCCTTGATGGCTTCCCGGCGAACAGCTTGCTTATTCTTGTAGTAGCCAGTCATACTGACATTTTTGTTTTGGATTTTTCCTGCTGATCTTTCTTTGAAGATGTATCTTCTGTGGCTCTAACTGTTCCAGGCTGGTCTCATGTTCTCTTTTAACTGCATGGTCATGTCCAGAGCCCGCTGCTGTTTGCTCTTTTTGGTTTGCCTGAATAGTGGTTGTCTTTATGACTCTCTAGATAAAGACCACAGGGTATGGACTTTTGGTGTCAGGGTTCACACATTTGTCAGCTACAAGAGTTGCGATGTTCAGAAACATCTGCTTCAGCTGTGTGTGCCTTTTCTTGTCAGATACTTGAATCTTTCCTTTAGTCCAAATCTGCTTACAGATCTCGGTCTGGTCATCTGTTCCAGCATACTGACAAGATCTCCCTTCTTTGCCACCTGAACTTTAGACACATTTGCAAACACTAAGTCAGTCTATAGGTCTTTCTCCATGCCAGTGTGGTGCTGTAGGATAAGCACAGGACTGCTAACCACAAAGTCAGTGGTTCAAACCCACCAGTCATTCCTCTGAAACCCTGTACAGGATTGCTATGGTTTAGAACTGACCAAAGGCACTTAACAACAATCACCACAGCCTTGTTTCCATAGTAGGTGATTTCAAAGTACTTCATCCTCACCATGGCCACATTGGCCAGGTGGATCTAGTTGATCGGGGTGAAAATCAACACAATAGCTGCTCACAGGTCCAGCAAACCACGGCAGACCCACGTCCTGGCCTGAGGCCACTGGGACAGGGCTGGAGACATAACCCCAATCTACTTTCTTTATAACTCAGAAGTGATTAGATTCAGGACCCACCCTACATTGGTATGGTCTTAGTAACATCCCAGGGCAAAGGAATATAGGGGTCAGGATTCCAACGTATATAGGGTGGGGGCATAGTTCAATCTGTAATCCCTGGGCACCCATTCCCTGAGGGATCTCTAGCCTTTTGCTCCCTGGAAACCCCCTTTAGCCTTGAAATCTTGGGATGTGGCTTATGGTCGAATTTGAATATAGCTCCAGCTGGATGGCTAACAGGTGCCGTAACCAACGAAGGGCTGGAGGATGCGGTGGGGGCAGAGAAGGCACCCTAGGACCAGTGGCCTTGAGTCAGAAGGTCCTGCTGTGTTGTGCTGGCATGCTGGAAGGTTAAGGTCTGGGAGTCATTCCAAGTGGAACCAGGATGGGTTGGTGCAGTGGTTCTCCATTGGAGCAAAAAGCTACACACATAATCCAGACTCCTGTTTCCAAATCCCATTGGTGCTGTCAACCCACATCAACATCCCTGTTTGGAATATGCCAGGCAGTGACCAGAATGCAAAAAATCACCCTTCTGCCAGAGCACCTGGGAGGAGCCCATCAGAGACGGGGTATGTGAGGGCAAGTAGTATGAGGTTTCTATGTAGGTCCCAGCTTTGGTATCATTTCCTTCTTCTCCTCTCCTTTTCCATCTACCCACTCACTCATCCATCCACCCACCTGCTCATCTATCCATTCACTCATTCATCCACCTACTCATCCATCCATTCATCTACCTCATCATCCATCCATTCACTCATCTCTCCATTCACCCACCTACTCATCCATCCATTCACTCATTCATCCATCCATATACCTACTCATCCATCCATCCACCCATCCATTCACCTGCTCATCCATCCACCCACCCACCTACTAATTTATCTATTCATCCATCCACCCACTCATCTATCCACTCATCCATCCATATGTCCATTCATCCACCTACCCATTCATCCATCCACCTAGCCACCCATCTACTATTGATCCACTCATCCACCCACCCATCTATCCACCCACCTATCTTCAATCCATTCATTCATCCACTCGTATTTACTGAGGACCTACTATGTGTCAGACCCCATGGAGAACAGGTAGTGTACTTTGGGAGTGCACCTTTGTACATGCCCACCCATACCTGTAGTCTGATTTTTATCCAGAAGCAGAGCTGAGGCCAGGCTTTGTGTGTAAGCCATTTATTTATTCAGGGTGTGACTTCACAGGGATGGAGTTGGGGGAAGGCAGAGTAGGGAGGAGAGCTGGTGAAGGGGTTCTAACCAATGCAGTGTTTAGTCCTGTGGAGTCCGCTGAGTCTTAGTGACATTCTGAGGGGCAAGGACCTGGGATTTACAACACAACTTTTGTCCTTCTGTCCTAGAGGCATCCCTGCTGCCCAGTCCAGGCAGAGTCCAGGTGCAGACACCTTGAGTGTAAGCCTTGGCTGTGGCCCTTTAGTGCAGCCATCGGGGTAGAGGCATGCTGATGGAGAAGGGGGATTCTGTGGTCCAGGCATTGTGCTAAGGTGTCCGAGCAAGGTCGCAGTGGAGGTGGGTGCTCCTTAGGGCAGGGTAAGTGTCAGAGGCCTGAGTGGGTGACTACAGGAAGTGTCTCCAGCCCAGCTTTCACCCCAGTAGGCTTTAGGCAGGCCTCTGTCCCCAGGGAACTTGGCGTCCACAGTGGCTAAGGTCCTCTGTGCTGCAGCAACTCTCTTGCTGACCACTTTGTCCAGAGGAAGGTCTGAGGGTGCTGGGGGTGGGGCAGAGAGAACTGGACATGGACCACCTGCTGTCCTCAATCTGAAAGTGTGTTCTGGTGGGTGGCAGTTTGCTTCAGACCCTGAGGGATTGCCTGGCTCTGGACATGGCTGCAGTTTCCCAGCGATTCCCCGATTCCCAGAGCAGGACGAGGTCTTGTATTTCTCTCTTCTGGGAACCAAGAAGTGGGAGACAAGGAGGGAGCAGCGGGCCAGGTGCTGGGCTCTGGTGGTTCCTGCAACCACCTTGTAGGCAGAACCATGAACAGGCTGTGTGCACGTGCATGTGTGTATATGAGTGCATTGTGTGTGTGCATGTGGGGGTGTGTGCATGTGCACCTGTGTGTGTGTATGTGTGTATACGAATGCATTGTGTGTGTGCATGTAGGGGTATGTGCACGTGCACCTGTGTGTGTGTGTATGTGTGTATACGAGTGCATTGTGTGTGTGCATGTGGGGGTGTGTGCATGTGCACCTGTGTGTATATTAGTGCATTGTGTATGTGCACGTAGGGATGTGTGCATGTGTACCTGTGTGTGCATGTGTGTAGCATGTATACTTGTATCTGTATGTGCACTTGTGTAGTGTATGTGTGTGTGTGTGTGTAAGAGTGGCCCTCTAACACAATTTCCCTCCCAGTTGTCCTGGGCAAGAGCCAGGCACTGGCCCGTCCTTCTTCCTTGTACTTGCGATTGATCCTGGGCTCCTACCCTTCTCTTCTCCTTGCCCTCTTTTCTCTCTCTTGTTCTTTCATAAATTCAGCCTGGACATGGTTTCCATGGTATTCTGATCAAAGCTGGCATCAAATCATAATTGCAGCAAGTGGGAGGAGGCAGTAGGGCAGAAGGAGGAGGGCTTTCTTTCCTGTGCAGGAAGCCCAGACTCCACACAGTTGACAGGCTGTTTTTTTTTTTCTTTCCGTAAGACATATTTAAGAATGTATAGAATTCTCTCCCTGTACCTCCTCTGTTGCCTAGCAACGGCATGGTGCCGCAAGTCTCCAAGCTGGTGGCCTCCCTGTCTCTGTGCTGAACACCTCCCCCCTCCCAGCTCAGAAGATGTGTGGAGATGGGAAGGGCTTGACTTTCTGGGTGTGTGTCTGGGGGGCATTCATGTCCACATGAAGACCCAGAGGCACGAAGCCCTGATATGAAATCTCAGTCCATCACAGAAAGAGACAGCACTCGGGGAAGGTTAGCTGAGTGACAATGATGCGGACCAGGTGCCCGGGGCTGGGATTAACAATATGGGCAAATTACATGGTTGTTGTTAAGTGTTGTCAAGTCGGTTGTGACCCATAGTGACCCTGTTTAGGGGTTCCAGGGAGCAGCTGGTGGGTTTGAACCACAGTCCAGCGCATTAAGCCACAGCAGGACTCCACTGTCCAGTTCCTGATCTATGCATGTGCTCTTCACCTTGCTCAGCACGCACACCATCCCAGAAGATGGTGTTTGCCAATGGTCCCATTTTACAGATGAGGAGCAAGAAGCTCGAGCCATCAGGTGGGGATCCAGAAACTGCTTGCCTCGACTCTAGGCTCCCAGGAGTGTAGGCTTGCTTGCCCAGGACGGAGTGGCTGAGCCCACACTGCTGACACGGCTTGTGGTACACTAAAGTTCTCTAATTGTTTGAATAGGTGTTTTCACATCAACCTCAGGCTCTGGCTTCTCGGAGAGGGAGAGGGTGGACGAAAGCTCTGACTACATTTGTCTGGCACCGTTTGGTCCATCTGTGAGGCTCTGCAGGGGACTGAGCTCAGCTCCGCAGAGTCCCTAAGTCAGGTGTGTGTGTGTGTGGGGGGGCAACACTTCTTGTTTTTACCCAAGACCGAGATCTTAAGAAGATCCACTAAAACCCAAGTCCACACATTTTCGGTACCAGGCTCACAGAGAGCCGGCTGCTGCATCAGGTTCTACTGAATGAATGAAGGAATGAATGAATGATTCCATGAAGGGATGTACTCACCTCAATGCAAGAGTCCAAGTCACAGAGCCCACAGAACCTTTATTGGTAAATACAGGGGATTGCGGGTGCGCCGTGGGTGGCGTTGTAAGCAGCCATTTGAGACAACATCACCAGGGAGTGGTCACATGGGCTCTGGACCTTTGACATGACACTGGACTCTAGAGGCACCACATGACTTAGACCAGAACTGACATGGCAGTCTGTATGTGACCGGTTGGCTGGTGTCCCTAAGGAAGGTATGTGGATTTCCTGACCCTGCGCCTGACACCAGGACCCTGGATGGAAACAGGGTCTCTCTTATCTGTTATGTGAATGAGGTCATTCCAGAGGAGGATGGGTCCTGAACCTGATCCCTTCTGAGTGGGAAGACAGACACTGTGTGAAGATAAAAGACAAAGGATGGAGGGGCTACAGACAAGGAGATGCTCCCCCCACAACCCAGGGCCGCTGAGTGCACCGAGTCAGCCTCCAGCCTCCAGAGGTGAGAAATCAACTCCTTGTCTCAGCCACCTGCTTGTGGCATTTTATGTAGAGCAGTGCTAGGTAACTAAGACAGGACAGGAGGTGTGCTCGAAGCGCATGGGCATAGGTGCGTGTCCTCCCCTACATTAAGGGGGGTCAGACAAAGAAGAGCTCCTTCTATCGTGGCAGAACCTCCAGCAACTCTGCATCTCCCCATCTCCCTCTGACCTGCTCCTACCCCATGGGGGTCTCCTGTGCCATGTCCTCTAGGAGAGTCCACCAGGGCAGAATGACTACATGAGGAAACGGAGATCCAGGAGTCACTGAGAGGACTTGGAGACCGACTGACTGGCCGAGTCCTGAAGCCCAGTACCCAGATGAGGGGCCATTGTTTCTTGTTTAGCTCTGATGCCCACTCCTGGATTGGTATTGGGACTTGTGCTAGCCCTAGACCCACGGGATGGGGGAAGCCTCCTACCCAGAAGAGACGCTGTATGGCGAGCTCTGAGTGGAGGAAGACCCTCCTATGGGCCAGTTTGGGGTTTGGTGTGCAGAGGCTGTGTGAGGCTGCTCAGCGTGGGAACCTGCACAGGGCACCCCATGCGTGGCAGGGATTTTGGCTGTGGGTCATCTCCCACAGGGTTGTTTTTGTGGATTGAGGTTTGCAGACAACAGATGGATGGTGTTGGGTCCCCGAATCACACAAACTGACAGTGTAAAGCATCTCCACTTTCACAGACTGGGAAACGGGTCTTCAGAGGCATGGCTGGCTGCAGAGCCTGGACTTGAGGCCCCGTCTCTGGATCCTACCTGGTCTGAGCCGTCAGCAGGAGGGGTGTACCTCTAGACCCCCGTGTCCATTCTGGGCAAACAGCACCACAGGCTATGTGCAAGTTGTCCACAAAAGGCCAAGTGTGTTTTCTGGGTTCTGCTGACATGCTAGCTGTTCTAGGACCTGCCTTCTTGGCTGGGGGGCCGGCCTCCGGTCCTGGGTACAACCTGCCCCTGGAGAGTGTGTAGATGCCCACACTTCTGGGGCTCTGCTAGAGCTGCCAGTCAGTTGGGGACCTGGACACCAGCCCCTCCTCCTCTCCTGCAGCTGGGAGGCATCTTGGTAGGGGCACCCACAGGCTGGGCCTTAACTCAGAGCTGAGGGAGTCTCTCCCCACCCTGACCTGAGGGAGCTAGAGGGAGCAGGCCTGGTGTCTGGAGAGCTCTGAGCTCCGTTCCTGGGTAGACCTAGGATAGAACCCCCTCACCTGGCCAAGTCTGAGGGAGACCATGTTGGAACTTGTCACCGTAGGTGCGGAGTGGGGCTGTGATAGAAAGGAGAGGCCTGGTCATCAGGGCCAATGCCAGGGTGCCCACTGGACCTGCGGCTTGAGCTGCCCTGGGCTGGAGGCAGCTGGTCAGGAAGTCATAGCCCTGGATGGTGCCCTCTCCTGGTCTCAGACAGAACAGCCGCCAGGGCCCTGCTGGGCAGGTTCCTTGCAGTGAGATTCCAGGTCACCCTGTCCTCCCGAGAACGCAGCTGTTGCCCCAGCATCCAATTCACCCCTCCTTTCGTTACATTAGTCTACGAATAAAGAACTCATACTCCCAGCACTAATTCCTCCTCATTCAAGGCCCTTTGCAGTCTGGGAGAGAAACAACTCTCCGGGCTTTCAAAGGGGAGTAGTGTAGGAGGGGTGTGCGGGGGAAAAGTGGGGAGCTGAAAGCAATGAGGACTTGTTGCCTGGCCAGCCAGGCCTCTGTTGACCTTCCCTGGCTCCTGGGGGCTGCTCTGAGTGGCTGGGGTAAGCCTCTCCAGCCCCCTCCCCCATGGCCCTAGTAAAGCGTCTCCCGGGTGACATTGCTGGAGAAGGTGTGATTGCTAGACACGCTGTTGGTTTTCCTTGAGAGCACTGGCTTCTTTCTCCTGCGCCACCAGAGGGGACAGACGCAGGCCAGCGTGGACAGGAAGATCTGGCGGAAGTTGGCAGAGACGAGGTTGTAGAGGATGGGGTTGATGGTGGAGCTGACGTAGAAGAGCGCATTGGTCAGCATATAGAAGTAATGGTAGAAGTCATAGAGGAACCTGCGGGAGAGAGGGGCTTAGAGGACAGAGGAAGGGCCTGCTGACCCTTGGGTTTGAGGTACAGCTAAAGTACCCCTGCTTGTTGATTTTCAAAAATGAGGGTGTCTCCTCAGAAGCCCCAGGATCTGGCTTCCCGTGTGTGCGTGGGGGTGCATACTCTGGCCTCCCCATCCTCTCTGCAACACACTCATCTGCCAGCTTCCTAGACCTATGAAGACCCCAGGTTTGAGTCCTGGGGCTGAAATGCTCCGATGGGCCCTCTCCTTGGGGCAGGAGCCCAGCCAGGTATCCCAGGGAGACATGCACCGTGCCTCTGGTTTGCTTGTCTCCTCCCATGGGGATCTCCCTCCTTCACCAGGCAGTCTGGGGTCTGGAAATCCTTCATTTTGGGCTCTGCTGTCCTTTATGTGCCCCAACATGATCTTCACCTTGCAGGTCCTATTATCCCTTGGAGATGGTAGCCTTGCATGCAGGCAGCTATCCTGGGAAAGGCCTTGTGTTAAGGGAGGTCTTCCTAGCCCCTGAGAACTTGGGTTTTGGGAAGGTTCCCACATTCCCTGAAGTCCTGGTGTGGTGCTGTGGGTTAATGCGCTGGACTGCAAAGTCAGTTTGAATCACAAGGTTGGCGGTTCAAGCTCACCAGCTGCACTTTGGAAACCTTATACAGGGTCTCTATGGGTCGGAACCAAGTCGATGACACTTAACAACAACAACAAAAACCACATTCCCTGGTAGACTGGCGCACTGTGCCCCAGCTGTGCAGACAAGGTGGAGGATGTGGAACCGGCCCGCATTCAGGGAGGGGCTCTGTGGGTATGTGCCAGGCGGGGTGCCTGTGGCCAATTCCAGTAGGAGCTGTCCCAGTGGATAGCACTGCTCATTTGTTGTCACGTGACTTCTGGGGAGTTAGGCATGTCTTATGGGACTCCATGGGGACAGCAGGACCCTAGAAGCTCATGCCTGGTCTCCCCTTCATGGATCGCGCTGCGTGACCTGGGTGTAGTGAGTCAGAGCTGTAAGGGCCACAGAGACCCTGCCAGTGTGCGAAAGTTCGCACCTTCTTGTACCCTCCCCTAGGGGGCGATCTCTTCACGTCTCTGTTCCATATCCACTACTGTGGATTGGATTCAGACTCCCAGTGGCCCAGTAGGACGGGGTGGGACCACGCCATAGGATTTCCTAAACACTTACCAACAACAACTCTTCAGAGTTCACAGCGCCCGTAGGAGAATTGACAACTTGTACCCACGTTGCAAAACTGCCATTGGTGAACCTAGCAGTGTCCTATTTGGCCCTCAGAGTATTGTGAAAAGGGAATGGCCGAGATTTGCTGGATCCAATTGGACCAGGACATGAGCGTTGGTCCAGGGGCAAATCCCTTCACCCTAGTGTTCCACAAGAAACCTGATCAACATGAGAAATCTTGAGCCCGGAGATCTCTCCCTGGAGCTCTTGATTCATAGGTTCATAAACGACACCAGAGGTGCCCTACAAGGGGGAGCTAGCCAGTTATGCCACTAGCCAGATGACTTAGGAAAACAATAGCACAGACCTGATGCCAGACGAAAATGAAGGTGTATGTGTAATGTTGGGAGCTGAGTGTGGCATCCCTAACAACACAGCCCCTTAATGGAACTATCACAAAGGTGCTGCCAGAATTCAGCCTCACAGCTAATGAAAGGGCTGAGAACGCTGGGGTTAACTGACTGGTTACAGGGGTGGTTTGTTGTTGTGGTTGTTAGGTGCCATCGAGTCGATACCGACCCATAGCGACCTTATGCACAGCAGAACAAAACACTGCCCGATCCTGGGCCAACCTCACTACTATTGCCATGCTTGAGTCCATCGATGCTGCCACTTGGTCAATCCATCTCGTTGGGTTTTTTTCTCGGACCCTCCACCTTACCAAACATGATATCCTTCTCAAGCGACTGGTCCCTCCTGACAATATGTCGGCGGTTTAGAAAGTGGAAAAATATAGCTGCCTCAACCCTCACTTTTCTCATATTAGTAGTTGGGATTTAAACAGATATTAGATGTTCTGTCATGCTCTGAGTTTGAGGGCTAGTACAGATTCAGAGGAAATCAGATTTGGTCCCTACTTGGTTTCAGCATCTGGCACTGTGAGTGGGATTTATTGCAATGGCTCCAGATGTAAGACAGTGTGAGGTTTTGTGGGAGGAAAAACAAAGGAGGAAGAACAAAGGGATAAAATGTTTCAGCTGAATGGAGAGCAGCTTCTGCAGTTGCCAGGAGCTGGACAGAAAAGATCTATGGCAATGTCCTTCTGGAATCCACCCTGCTGGAGGCCCAAGGCCATGTGCATGTCAATGGGGCTAGTCCAGGGTTGTTGTTGTTGTTATGTGCCGTGGTGGAGTCGGTTCCGACCCTTAGCAACCCGGCACAGGAGTTCCAAGGCTGTAAATCCTTATGGGAGCAGAAAGTCTCATCTTTATCCCGTGGAACAGCTGGTAGTTTCAAACTGTGGACCCTGAGGTTAGTAACCACTACGCTCCCAGAGCTCCTTAATCCAGGGTGGAGGGAACTTAAGTGTTTTAAAAAGGTTAATGTGTTTGATTGCCTATGGATATTAGCTTCTCTTTCTTATTATTAAAATATTGTAAAATGTGTAATAGGAATAATGAGAATTATGATTATGGAAAGTTTTGTAAGCTGGCCTTCGACCTATACTTGATTGGATTCATTAGAACTTTAAAGTGGAATCTTGAGCCAGAACTTGAGTTGAGACATTTGCATTTGAAAAGATATGCACACCCACCCAGAACTGTTGAAGATTTGTGAGTTTTAAAAAAAAGGTCAGACACTTTGGCATTTTGAGTTTCAGAGGCAAGGAAAGTTGGCCCATCAAAGAAAACCCCATTCTAGGACCGAAAGTTGAAGGGAACCAGCCGGCAATATGCTTGCCGATGCATCACTGACCTTGAAATGACCTAAGAGGGAAAGCTGATTGTTTTGGAGTTCAGGGAGGTATGTGTGAACTCCCAAGCTTGCAGCTGGCACTCATTTGACCTAGCTTGGATGGCTAGGGTTGTTGAGCTGACTAGATCTGACCAGATGACTATGAAGATGTTTAATACTCTGAGCAAGCATCAGCTATTACAATTTGATGGACTGAACTTTTGGATGCAGTTCCTAAAATTTCCAATCAGAATGAAAGTCTCTTCAGATTGAGGAACGTGCATGTCTTCTCAGTGTGTTGGATTGGTAGTATGGGCAATTCAGACATTACTATTGGAATCCTGGTGTGGCGCTGTGGGTTAATGCACCAGACTGCAAAGCCATTTGAATTGCAAGGTCAGAGGTTCAAGCTCACCAGCTGCTCCTCGGAAACCCTATACAGGGTTGCTATGGGTCAGAATCAACTCAACAGCAATTAACAACAAACAACTCTTCACAGGAGAGTCCTGGGGTAGTGCTGTGGGGCAATGCACCAGACTACAAGGTCGGTTTGAAAACCACAAGGTCAGCAGTTCAAGCTCACCAGCTGCTCCTTGGAAACCCTAGATAGGGTCTCTATGAGGCAGAATGGACTCACGTAGGAGCTCTGGTTCCATCTGTCTCCCTTGGGGCAACTGGTGGGGTTAAGTCGCCAATCTTGGCATTAAAATTTCAACATGCAGCCCACCATGTGACTGTGCAATTCGACTTTGAGCCATCAAGCTCTTAGGGCTGAGTTTTTTGTCTTCTGCTCCAGAAAGCTCTCCCATGGCTGGGTCAGCACCTTCCTGGTGGTGTCTCCTGCTGACTGTTCCCTCGGGGCTGCAGTCTCTGCTCTGGACTCTGTCACATGGGACCCCCACCCAGCAACCTCCCTGGCCCTGACTTGGTCACTCAGCAGCCCCCCCGTCACCTCCTGCTCTCTGATGGCAGCTGTCCAGTACTCACGGGGTCCACTGCTCCTCTGACACGTAGCAAAACAGGAGACGGCGTACGTGGTAGGGCAGCCAGCATACGACAAAGGCAATGACCACTGCACCTGGACACAGAAGGGCGGCTCAGGGCACTGCAGGGGCTGAACACCCTGGGACCTGCACACAGCTTCCAGGGGCTCAGTGTACTTACTGTACATGGCTTCAGGGGGCTCAGTGCACTGTAGGGGGCTGCATATGGCTTCAGGGGGCTGAGTGGTCTCTAGGGTCCTGCTGGGGGCTCAGTGCATGAAAACTACTCAGCAAGGTTGCAGGGGATTCAATGGTCTGTGGGGTCTCACTGGGGGGGCCCAGTGCATGAGGGGAGTCAGCACAGCTTCAGGGTTTTGCTGTGGGGGGAATGACTTGTGAGGTCCTCAGGCCAGTCCCTTAAATAGCTTCTGAAGACTGTCTGAAACCTCGTGCATTTTCTTACAAAGGTTAAAGACTGAGATGGGTTGAGTTGTACACCCTCAAAATGTTGGAGTCCTAACCCTGGTCCCCATGAGTCTTCCTTTCGTACTCAGCTATTGCTGTTAAGTGTCATCCAGTCAGCTCTGACACATGGCAACCCTGTATAGGGTTTCAGAGGAGCAATTGGTGAGTTTGAACCACCGACCTGTGGTAGAGTGCGTATCCTACTGCGCCACACCAGAACTCCATAAGGGCTGCTCCCAAAGAACTGAATGTGTTCCAGGGTGGGTCCTTCCCCAGACCCTCTAGTGGCTGTGTTAGAAGAATTCTTCAGGGTGGGACTGGAGCTGGATCTTACAAGGTCAGCAAGCTAGACCATGTAGCTCAATTTGGCAACTGGGAGGCTCATGTATCACCTGAGTCAGGACGGGGAGGCCAGGCTGGGCTGGGCTGTGTCCTGGCTGACCAGGGACTGGGAAAAGCTCAAGTAGGCTCAGCTAGGTCTCCAATGGGTAACTAACACTCTACTTGGGACAGAATAGGGCCAGAAGATCAACGGGCCCCCAGCCTGCCACCACTCCAGTCCCCTGTCCATGCTGACACTGAGGACAGCATCTGTGAGAAGAGGGGTCCCTGGGCTGATTTCTGCTCCTTCCTCAGCTATTCCTCCAACAGTGCTGGGTTTGTCAAGTGACTCACCAGCTTCCCTGAGTCAAGGGCCAAGGGCAGTGGTCACCTCCAGGCTTTGCGAATGTCCTCTCAGGATTGTCTTAGGGACTTCATAAGAGTTGCAGCTACCACATGAGTTGACATCGGGCCCCATGCCACACACCCCCAAACAGTGTACCACACAACACGAGGTAAATGCAATCGGAGAGACTGCGGGGCCAGTGAGTGACCTGCTAACTCCGGGGCTGTTGTTAGAGCACCCGTGGGAGGAGTGGGCCACAGGAACTGGGGTCCGAGTTTGCTATGGTGGCTTCTCAGCTCCACACCCTTACCTGTCTGGATTATCCTGAGGCTGAGATGGAAACCCAGCTTGTATTAAATAGAAGGTAAAGTGCAGGATTTCCAACATGTTTGGTGTTTTCCACACCCTTGGGTGCTGACCAGTGCAGACCATTGGCAGAAGAGCAGCTCTCACCCGAGCCCGCATATGGATGGATACTCTGCATAGATGTATCGTGCTGACAACGTGCTTACTGGAACATTCCATAATGCCTTGCATGGCTCATGGGACGCTCCTGCTGGCGAGGCTGCACCACACATAGAACCAGTGGCTGAGCAGTTGTGTCCACTGTGTAGGAGTCCTGGCTGTCTGCAGGGGGTGGTGATTGGGGAGGGTTGTTGGGGTTAGTAGGAGGCAAGGAGGGTGCTCTGGGAGGCATCCATTGACTGCCACATGTGAGAGCTGCCTTCAGGGTTTGGGGCAGCAGAATGTCTAGGGGACAAGTCTCCCTTATTAAGGCCTGTTCCTGACATGTGGGATGGAGGGACACTGCCCATCCCAAAGTAAGTTCCCCTCTGTTTTCCTGGGACAGAGTGGACTTGGGGTCTTTGGGGATTCATCCCTTAGGACTCTATATTAGATACAC
Organism: Chrysochloris asiatica; assembly: GCF_000296735.1. Lineage (NCBI taxonomy): Eukaryota > Metazoa > Chordata > Mammalia > Afrosoricida > Chrysochloridae > Chrysochloris > Chrysochloris asiatica. The sequence goes on from NW_006408756.1 coordinate 1,281,613, forward strand.
AGAGCCTGGGCAGGGGTGTAATTCACTCTTTAGACCTCATAAGCTAGCACCTGACTGCAATTCAGTGGTCAGGGTAGACCTGGGACCCGCAAAGCCCAAAGGCTTCTCCAGTGAAAGGTGGGAGAACACAGTTCATGTTCTTGGCCACACAATCTCAGCTAAGCCCTGGAATATGGGTTAGGACTGGGAAGGAGGAGGTATAAGGGGCCTAGGGACCTAAGTCATCCATGAAAGAATGGATGAATGGATAGATGAATGAAGGAAAAAAAGATACATGGATGAATGAAGGAAGGAAAATAAGGAATGGATGACTTGTTGGATGGATGAATGGGTGAATGGAAGAATGAATAGATAGATGGATGGGTGAATGGATAGATAGGAGGACGAGTGGATGGATGGGTGGGTAGATGAATTGATGGATGGATGAATGGGTAGATTGGATGAATGGACAAGAAGATGATGGATGGACAGGTAGATGAATGGGTGGATGGATGGGTGGATGAATTGATGGTTAGATGGATGGGTAGGTAGATGGATGAATGGACAGGAAGATGACTGGATGGATAGATGGAAGGATGGATGGATGGATGGATGGATGGGTAGATTGGATGAATGGACAGGAAGATGAAAGGATGGATAGATGGAAGGATGG
>NW_006408756.1:1282364-1288011 GCF_000296735.1 Chrysochloris asiatica
AGATGGAAGGATGGATGGATGGATGGATGGATGGGTAGATTGGATGAATGGACAGGAAGATGAAAGGATGGATAGATGGAAGGATGGATGGATGGGTGTATGGGTGGATGGATGGATGGGTGGGTGGATGGGTGGACGGATGGATGTGTGAGTGGATGAATTGATGGATGGATGAATTGATGGATGGATGGATGAATGGACAGGTAGATGAGTGGATGGATAGATGAAAAGATGGATGGATGGATGGATGGATGGATGGATGGATGGATGGATGGATGGATGAATGGACAGGTAGATGAGTGGATGGATGGATGGATGGATGGATGGATGGATGGATGGATGGAGCTGAGAGGTACTATAGCCCTGAATGAAACAAGCAATCCTGGGCCTTGACTTCAACTTGCTTTGTTCCCAGGTTATTACTGTTCTGATTCTGGTGACCCTAGACTGCTGCCCACTCCCAAAAGGGCCCATAGGTTACATACGTAAGACCCGGGCGCCATGTCTCAGGGCCTGCACCCTGCCAGGCTCGATGGACAGGTTGAACGTAGTTTGCTGGCCCCTGACGGTGCAGACCTGGCCCTGTTCGGCTGCCTGGCGTACCATGACAGTCAGCTTGTTGGCGATGATAGAGTTCAGGACTGAGATGACAACCATGGGAAACACGAAGGAGACGAAGGTGTTGACCTGCAGGAGAAATGGCGGTTATCAGACCTCCTGCTGTGTCTGCCTAGGTTCCCACGTGGGAGATGTTGCCTTCCAGACCTGGACACCTGGCACACTGACAACAGCTGATTCTGAGACTGGGGTGGGCAGTCAATGTGAGCATAGAAAGTTCTTTCTATCTGCCTACCACCCATCTCCAAACTACAGGTTCCACCTGCCTCGCCCCTGCCCAGAGGAGGTGTGTTTGAAGACTCTGGCCACGTCGGGGAGCCCTTCTGCACAGGGTCTGTCTGCATAGGGTGTGGAGTACAGGGTGGAACACAAATGCAAGATGTTCTGGCTGTGGGGAGGGGCCACGGGCTCTAGGCCCCCAGGTCTGGACACAGCACACCCGTGAGTGTATGGCTGCTCCCCTCCACCCTCTCCAGTCAGACACTCGGACATGCTCACCCTGCACCCCAGGGGTTCAGATGGCAACACACATTCAACCGTCTGTGTCAGGCTCCACTTCATCTTCTCTCAGAGCACAGAAAGGGGACGCTCTTGTCAGCACCTTGGGTCTGCCCGCCCCCATACCTCTAAGCTAACTGTTCACTCATTCTGCGGTGGAAAAACTGTAGCTAGCCCAAAGTTACTCATCAGTGACTGGGCTATCTCTGGCCTGTCTCAGTCTGAGCCTGTCTCCTTGAGTTTGCTGTTGCAGGCACATGCTTAGCCAGGGTCCATGACTTTGCTGGAAACAAGAGAGAGGCCTCTTCAGTACATGGATCATCAGTGGACAGCTGTCCTCAGCAGGGACTGAGGAAGAGCTGGCTTCCCGAAGCTGGCCCCTCAGCTACCAGTCCCAACAGCACTGACAGTGGCCGCAGCTTCTCCTCCCTCAAACGCTCTCTCCTTCCTACAATGTTTTGATATTTCTGGCTTCTCAGCACATACAGTGTGTGATCTCAAGACTGGGGGGTGAGGGCTGTTCTCTCCACTTCTGCTAAGCTGTTGTTACGACTTTCTGGAATTTCAGATGTTAAGAAACTTGTGGGTATTCAGAGAAGTTGACCATGCTGGCTCAGTGCTCAGTGGCCTGTGGTGTCTGTGGTGATTTTAGTAGGAGGTTCCAGGGGTCTACACTTGAGGCTCCCAGGGATGAGCCTCCATCCCTGTTAACGCCACATCCTGGGTCTGCTGGGGCCTGAGAACAGACTGTGGGTGCATGTTTTCTTGATGGTGATGGTCACCATGGTCCCAGAAAGGACAACCCAGAGCAGCCCAGTAGACACGCTGTTCTCACAGGCTGGGTCCTGTGTCTCTCCCTGGTGAAACCAAGGCCCAGAGGGGTTCTGTAGCTGGTTCTGAGTCCATGAGGGGATGCAGGGCATCATTGATGCAGCAGGAATGGACCCTCCAGACTCATACACTGGGGACCCCTCAGAAATGGGGTAGTGGCCACAGCGGCTCAGGGCAGCCACCAGGCAGTACCTAGGGTTCGTGGCCAGGGGTTTCTGGAACTGGGAGGTCAGGGGGCTCACTCCTTGGAGCTCCAGGTGGCCATCTGTCTGTCTTTCTGGGCACATCTACATCTGGCCAGGACTATACCTCTGAAGGTCCTGCCCACAGCCCTAGTAGCCTTGTGGAAGGGAAGTCCTGGCCCACACTGTGTCCACTTTCAGGTCCTCCTGCAGTTTTGCTAAACAGACGCAGGACAGACACATGGACAGGAGTGGTCCCGACTCCTGGGGGACAGTTACTCCTTCACTGACTGGCCTCAGTGTCCATCACTCTGTCAGCCTCCAGGAACTGACCTCAGGTATGCCTCTGTCTAGTCTCTGTGAGATTGGGGTCCTCAGCCACTTTCTGTGTTTGGGGGCCACCTGCTGTGAGGTCAAGGGCAGGTCTGGAGCCCCCTTTTCCATTCTTGGAGTTCCAGGGGTCCCTAGGGCCAGCCTCAGGAGACAAACCACTCTCCCTGAGTCAGCACAGCAGACTTAAACAGAGCAAATGTCTCCAACACAGATTCTAAATGTCAAAACATTGAAAATACCTCACCTCTCTTGAGCACAGGCAGAGAAAGCAGCTACCTCTGAGGACTGAATGGGGGGTGACAGGGGCTGTGGAGTCTGGCTCGAGGCTTCACTACAGTCCAGGACTTCTGAGCCTCAGGCTGGTTCTGGGGGCTGGCTTGGCCAGGGCCTGGTTATCCGAGGAGCAGGACCAGAACCAGAACCAGTTAGTTGGTCTTGGAGCTGCCCCTGGGCTGCTTCACCAGCGTGTCTCCGCTTAAAGTGAATCTGATCACCGCCGTCCCTGCATACTCCCTCTGGTTCCCACTGTGTTCAGACTAAAATGTAACCTCTGCACTGGGCTTGGAGGTCTTGATGCCCCTGCCCTGACTCCACACTCGGTCATGCCGGCCTCATGCTGACCCCAGACTGTTGAACCTCTTCTCACCACGAGGCCTTTGCCTGACTGTGCACCCCAAAGGTGCCGCTGTTCCTTTCGGGTATTTGTTTCCTGTACACTGTTGCCCCAGTATTCAACTGTTGAGGGCAGGGCCAAGTTCCTCAGATGGCCTGGGTGCAGGGTCCTTGTAGGGCTGGACAATGACTTGGGCCGGTCTGTGCCCAGATCCTGTGTCCCTGTGCCTGCCGCCAGCTCCCAGGACAGTTCAGCATCTCACCTGGTCCAGATGCCCTGGGACATGTTTCCTTACTGTGGAAGCAGCTCTGTCCACCCACCTCACCCACGTCCATCCTGCAGGGGTTCACAAAGCTCCTCCCCCTTGGCTGGGGGCTTGGCCAGGGCCAAGGCTTGAGCCCTTTGCTCACCTTCTAGGAATGCTGGCTGGCTGTTGGTTTGCTGTTACATTTTAATCCTCCACACACAAAACCCAGGGTTTTGCCTGTGTGGGCATGCTGAGGTACAAATTGAGGAGTAAGAAATCCCAATGCCCTGGCCTAGAGCCAGCTGGTCTCTGGGTGGCTCCCCCAGTCTTGGGCTCAGAGGCAGGTCTGTCAGTAGGACCCTCCAGCCCGGGAGGCCTCCCAGGGAATCTTGCTCCCCTGATCTAGTTGTTTCACTTTTGAGGAGGCCTCTGCTGATCCCAAGTCTGAACCTGAACTTGCATATAGGCAGGGCCCCACGGAGCCTAAGCGTGCTCAGGGTCCCACCTTGTCCACATGAGACCCAGGGCAGGGCCAGTACCTTCTCCCAGCCTCATTCTAAGATGAGGATGACACCGTACTTAGCTAAGTGCTTAAAGGAAACCACTGATGCTTGACTACCAACCTAAAGGTCAGCAGTTCAAACACACCCAATGGCTCTGTGGGAGACATGCTGTGTGAGCTGTGGGGTTTTTCTATGATCACACAGGGTTGTCATGTTGGAATAGCTGTTTGTTTTTTCTGTAACAGGATGCATACTCAACAGTTGTTAAGTGCTGTTGAGTTGTTCCCTGTGTGGGGTTTCTGAGGCTTTAAATCTTTACAGGATCAGAAAGCCTTGATTTCGGGGAGCATGCAGGAGGCAAAGAAAGGTGCTTGTGGGGGGGGAGGGGTGGCTCCCAGGCTGTATGTGGCCTTTATGGAAGCACACTCCCCCCATGATTGACTGGTGGCTCTAATCGTTGACCTTTTGGGTGACAGCTGAGCGCTTTAATCACTGTGCCACCCCAGGGCTCCTCTTTGTCTTTGTTCCGGGCCTGTTCCTCAATCATGAATCCCATTATGCTTAGATGAAGAATGAGTCTCCAGACTTGTGGGTCTTCACAGGCAGGCTGCTTGAGTGGGAAGGTGCAAAATACTGCTCAGGATGTTTGCAAATCCCAGTGGTGTCTCTCGGCAGCTCCGGAGGTGGCTGAGGGGGAGAAACTTCCCACACATATCCTCTCTAACCTTTCCCACGTGGTGGCTCCTAGCTCAGGGTCCATCTCCCTTTAATGTCCCACTCCAGATGAATCAGATGTGCCTCTATGGCAGCAGGTGCAGACCTGGGCTTTCCTTCAGTCTCCTGCCCTCTTTCTCGGCAAGGCCAGGGCTCAGATGCCATTCATTCCAGAAGTTTTCCACCTTCTGGTGATTCAACACAGCCAGGCTCAGGAAGACTTCTGTGCCTGTCATCCACACCATGGGCCTTCATCCTCCCATAGGAGCACAAGGCTGAGCAACACCAGAAGGCTGGGATCAGGAGACAGTGCTGCCTGTGCACATCCTCGATGTCTGCCCAGGACAGTGTTGGTAAGAACAGAACCACTGGCAATGAGGTGGCAGGGGAAAGGGCAGAGTATCCGGGGCGTCTCAGAGTATGTGCTCCTTTTTTTCTCTTAGAAAAATGTAGACAACACAATGTTGGCCAATCAGTGTGTGGTCCAGTGACGCCAACCATGTTCAGTGATGCCATGCATGTTGTGCAACCATCACAAATACCCCAAACCCCAAACTCACTGCTGTCCAGTTGATAATAACCCTGTATTGTCATTACTGATACCGACTCATCGTGACCCTGTGCACAACAGAACAAAACACTTGCGGATCCGGTATCGGCTCACAATCATTATTACATTTGAGCTCACTGCTGTAGCCATTGTGCCAACCCATCTTGTTGGGGGTCTTCCTCTTTTTCTCTGACCTTCCATTTTACCAAGCATAATGTCCTTCTCCAGGGACTGGTCCCTATTTATAATGTGTCCGGAGTATGAGAGAGGAAGTCTGGCCATTCTAACTTCTAAGGAGCATTCTGACTATACTTCTTCCAACACAGATTTGTTCTTTTGGCAATCCAAGGTATTTCTAATATTCTTCATCAACACCATAACTCAAATGCATCAATTCTACGGTCTTCCTTATTCACTGTCCAGCTTTCACATACATATGAGGCTCTTGAAAATACCACGGCTCGGGTCAGGCACACCTTAGTCCTCAAACTTTTTGCTCTTGAACAAAATCTTTGCTCTTGAACACTTTAAAAAGGTCTTGTGCAGAGATTTGTCCAA
>NW_006408756.1:1288591-1319421 GCF_000296735.1 Chrysochloris asiatica
CTCCTCATTTGAATCCAGCTTGAATCTCGGGCCGTTCTCTTTCAATATACTGTTGCCTCCATTTAAAAATTATCTTTACCAAAATTTTATTTGTATGTGTTACTAATGACATTGTCTGATGAGCTCCACATTCGTTTGGGCCACTTGTCTTTGGACCTTTTCCAATTAGTTGGCCAAATTTTTTGACATAGATGAGTGAGTGACTCCAATGTCTCATCAGTTTGTTAAAAGATTTCTGTTTTTATTCCATCAATTTCTGGAGTTTTGTTCTTTGCCAATTCCTTCAGTACACCTGGCTCTTGATCACATGCTACCTCTTGAGATGGATGAACATCAACCATTTCTTTTTGGTACACTGACTGTTTTCCTTTCGTCTTCTTTTGATGCTTTTTGCATCATTCAATATTTTGCCCAGAGAACCCGTCAAAATAGAAAGTCGAGGTTTGGATTTCTTTTCAGTTCCTTCAGCTTGAGAAATGCTGACTATATTCTCTTTTGGTTTTCTAATTCCTGGTTTTTACACATTTAAAAAATAATATTTATCTTCTCAAGCTGCCCTTTGAAATTTTCTGTTCAGCTTTTATAAGAAGTAAACTTCCACATCTTTCTTCCTTGGACTAGCTGGTGGGTTTGAACCACCAACATTTCAGTTAACTGCCAAGCACTTAACTCATGGCGCCATAGCCATTGACAAACTTCCCATCACCATCAACAGGCACTAAAACTCCCTGGAGAATGAACCTCCTTCTCCACCTCATGGTTTGTCTTATGACTTTCCAGCCACATGAGTGAGCTGCTGCACAAAAGAAAGGCATCTGATCAAGAGTTACCTCTCCTGTGTGTGCCCAGGAACCCAGGAGACCCATACCACAGACCCCACCTCACTGTCCTACAGCTGGGGCGTTACCTAAGGAGGAAGGACCCTTCCCCTCACAGGGAGACCCAGACCACCCCACTTCACTGTCCTAGAGCCCCAGCTTTAGGGTGTTACTTAAGGAAGAAGGGCCATGGACATTGGAGATCTGTTCCCCTCATTTCAAAGCAGGCAATAGAGCTAAGGCTTTCAGGAGTGAAGTCATTCAGGGCACCCCTGACCAGCTTCCATCCACAGGGAAGATGTAGGGGGAATTGGGCTATGGGAGATGAAACAGCAATGATAGAATCTTGGGGGAAAGAAACCCAGGGAGACACTTGAGATGAAGGGGTTCTTCATCCCTTGTTTGGAGGAGAGGGCTTGACTTAGCTGTAGGGAAATAGGGGGATTGAGCCTCTCCTAGAAGGCACTGGTGGTGGCAGTTCCCAGAAGGGGTACTGTCTTTCTGTCCTCACTCTTTGCCCTCAGTCATATCTAAGGAGCAGCCAGCATGTGATTTAATGCTGCTAGGATCCAAGATCAAAGGTGTGGGACTTGGCACTTTGTAAGAGTGGACATGATCCCTCTAGGGGCAGATCTGGCAAGAGTCCAGAAGGCAAAATGGATCAAAAGTGACAACGTGCTGCTCTCTGGTCAGCACTGACCATGGGCCTGGCCACTTAGCCCAGACCCTGTCATCTCCCTGGCCTGTGAAGGATCAAAGATGCAACCAAGAGGCATTGATAATTCCTGGGGATTGTAATGGGAATGTTGGAAACAAAGAAAAAAGATTGGTCACTGGAAAATATGGCCCTGGTGACAGAAATTATTTGATAGAATTTTGTAAGACCAACAACTTATTCATTGAAAATATATATATATATATTTAACAATATAACAGTGGTGACTATACATGTGGACCTCACCAGATGGAGCACTGAAAAGCTACAACAACTACATCTGTGGAAAGAGATGATGGAGAGACTCTATATCATCAGTCAGAACAAGGCCAGGGATGACTGTGGAACAGACCATCAGTTGCTCATATGCAAGTTCAAACTGAAGTTGAAGAAAATAGAACAAATCCATGAGTTAAAGTACGACCTTTAGTACATCCCACCTGAATTTAAAGACCATCTCTAGAATAGATTTGACACATTGGAAATTAATGACCAAAGACCAAATGAGTTGGTTTGGCACAAGGATATCATACATGAAGAAAGCAAAATATCATTAACAAGACCAAACAGAAAGAAAAGACCAAAAAAGATGTCAGAAGAGACTCTGAAACTCACTCTTGAGACAGAGAAGGTAAAGCGGCTTGAAGAAATGATGAAGTAAAAGAGTTGAACATTCAGTACTATGGACAGAGCCCAGGCTTTTATTGGTGGTGGAGGGCGTGTGACTTGGCATTAGAGCCCAAGCCAGCTGGGAGCAGGGACCATGTCAAGGACACTTCCACCTCCCTTGACTCTCCTAAGGTCCCCGCCCCGCCCCGCCCACCCCCATCTGCCAGTTCAGCATTGTCCATCTGTGGTAGGTGAATCCTTCTCCTGGTTTGAGGGAGCCAGAGGCTGAGATCTGACCTGACCTTGACAAGCAGAGCTGGTCAGAAACCACATTTTGTCTACCTCCAGCTGTGCTGCAAGGCTGGCACCAACCTGGTTGTCTGGAACTCTTGGCGAAGGCTGGAGGACCTCAATCAGATTAGGAATGGCTCTCCCAGCATCTCCTTCTCCATTTGTGCATTGGTAGCAAGAGTGCCCTGAGGTTGGTGGAGAATGAGGAGTCCCAGACTCTGCAACCTGGGGAAGGGTCCCCCATGTTGAACTTAACTGGGTGGGCACTGGGGGCAGCTGAGAGCCCCCAGCAGCAGGTGTGGGGGCCTTGTGAGTTGCTCTGAGTGCAGCAGCTGGGATGGAGAATGGTTTTCAGTTGTACCAGCAACTGTCAGAGACATAGTGGAGGGTCTGGTGCTGCAGTTGGCCACAGGGGATGTGGCTGAGGGCTCATCTGCCATGTTTTCAAATATCTGTGGGCAAAAAGCCCCATTGTTTTCAGATCAGCTGTGCATCTGCTAAGTAACAATGGGGTTTAAACATCTTTGCACCATGATGCAAAGGGGGTTCTGATAATGTGGTGCCAGTCATCATAAGGATTTGAACAGGAAGGAACTGGGCAACCAGACAAGGAAAAAGAAGACAGAAGAGCATTTGAACTTCGGTGCTGGTTAGGAATAGTGAACATACACTGTGGACCCACAGAAGAGTAAACAAACCAATCCTAGAAGGGATATAAGCAGAATGCTCCTTAGAAGCGGAGGACGGTCGTCGGTCTCGCTTATTTTGGACACCGCACCAGGAAAGACCAAGTGCTGAAAGAGGACATCATGTTTGGTGAGGCAGAGGGTCAGTGAGACTGAGGGAGACCCTCCAGGGGGCAGACAGTACACAGCAATGATCTCAAGACACTGCGGACCACGAAGACGGCGCAGTAGTCAGAGCAGACTGAAGGTAACTAACAATGTCAACAGCTTTATCTCAAGGCAAGGAGAGGGAGTGGCCCACATCTAAAGCTCTGGCCAAACCCCACTTCCTGGCACCGCTCGTCTCTCCCACCAAGATATGAGTCAATCTAATCATCTTTGTTCAGACTTCTGTTTGCATTTCTTTAAAATTTAGAGCATACATTTGACTCAGAGATCCACAGTGGTGCCAACTCATTCACACAGTGTCTGGAGTTTTAGCTTTATCAGAAGTCTAAAGGCAGAGAATGTCCTCTGTTCCATGATGAAAAGTGTGGGTGTGGTCTTTATGGGGACCCCAGGGCTGTGTGGAAGTTGGGATGTATTTCCAGAGTTTGTGAAGACCCCTTGACTGTTGCCCAGGAAATGCGGTCATGCAGAGTAAGGACATGCAGTTACAAGCAGGGCTCCAGTTTACACTGTGGAATGCATAGTTCGAAAGCATTGGGGTTCGGTGTTCTGGAGGCCGGCTTCTCACCTCCACACAGCTCAGCCCACCTCTCTACGTTCCTTACTGTCTGGCAGATGACTCTCCAGCCCTGAGGTCTCCAGCATATTCCTGCCGAGTAATTGTGTGGGCAGTTTAACAAATACCCTGCTCCTCCCTGCACCCAATCACCATTCGCTGAGAGAGTCCACCATGGTGTCTCCTGCCTGGACAGCTGGTCATGGGCACAGCCTCCTGTTTGCTTCAATAGGATTATTGTCCCTCCATGATTTAGTTGCTCTGGTAGTGTAGTGGTTACGAATCAGGCTGCAAACTGCAAGGTCAGCAGTTCGAAACTACCAGCTGTTCCGCGGAAGAAAGATGAGGCTTTCTGCTCTGGTAAAGATTTACAGCCTTGGAAACCTTGTACAGGGTCGTTATGAGTCGGAACCCACTCCACGGCACATAACCAGCCAATCAAATGCTTTAGTTGAATCTGATTATGGGGCACACAGAGCCGTATGCTCTCCTCACTCACCAGAAGAGGGTGCAGTGACGGCGGGACTCACCCGTACACAGGCAGCTTGTAGCTAGTGTCTCTTCCACCGGGGCCAGCCCCTGGTTTGACAGGACATTAACTCCTGAACTGGACCCTTCTTCTTGCGGTGGGGGGAGGCATGTGATCCTAAAGGCAGCAGTTTCTACCCCTGAATGGCCGCCACATCCAGACCAAGGAGTCTGGGCTCTTAAGAATGTTGTTGTTGTTATGTGCCGTGGAGTCGGTTCTGACCCATAGTGACCCTGTACAGGGTTTCCGAGGCTGTAAATCTTTACGGGAGCAGAAAGCCTCATCTTTCTCCCGCGGAACAACTGGTAGTTTCGAACTGCTGACCTTGTGGTTCACAGCCCGATTCGTAACCACTACGCTCCCAGAGCTCCTTTAGAATGAGAGAGCTTCAATTCCCGGAGGAAGGACAGTGGGTGTGCCGGTGGGAGCCGCCACTGGACACACCGCTGCCTAGCATCATTCCAGAGCCAGCGCCAATGAGAAACCATCGTCCTCTTTGTACCTCATAGGCCTGGCAGGACCTTAGCGTGGGCACACAACGATGCCCAGCTCCACAGGCGTCTGCCTCCTTTAAGGGACAGAGGAGCTTTCTGCAAACAGTAAGAAGGCTTGGCGGCGTGCTTGATGAATGGTGCAGACTCAGAGGATGCTGTCCTCCGGAAGAGCTCGTGGGGACGGCTGTGCCGTGGGCCAGGGTCCAGGCCAGGATTTCCCATCCCTAGAGGCCACACTGAAGAGGAGGCAGAGGACTTTAACTGGCCAAGTGCCCAAGCATGACCTTTCCCATCTGTCTCCCCCATTAAGGCAAACGTTGAAGACCTTCTGGCTCTGAGACCTTGCCCCTCGCCAGGCCAGGCTGAGTGACTGTAGCCCCGAGGCCCCGCTGTGGTCCTGTCCACTGCTGGCCTCACCTCCTGCTCTGCCCCTCCCTTCATTGGTGCAGAGATGATCGAGGCCCTGGCGCCCTGTTGCCCGGCTGAGGCTCAGTCTGTGGATGCAATTCCTGGTGCTGACCCAAGCTGTGAAGCACAGGAGGCTGATTGGGCTGCAGGGAAGCACGTCTCCGCCCACCCCACCACGCCACAAGTGCCGCTAGGAGGCGCTGTTGGGCCGGCATGCTCATCACTCATCAGCGAGCTTTGTCTCCCCTCACCGGGGGCAGCGGAGGCAATTTCAGGAAATGAGACTGTTGCCGAGAGCTGTCCTGTGGTTCCAGCTCTCAGCGCTGCAGGGGGAGGTGAGCCTGAGGCCGTGGGCACCAGCCATGTGGCAGACGCGGAGCAAAGGCAGGCTTGGAGGCCCCCTCTTGGAATGCACACGTTGTCCACTCATTAGCCTGCATCTTCTGGGTGCACCACTGTCCTTGGCTCGTTTTGTCTGATGGGCACAGCTTCTCTGCAGACAGGCAGTGCTCAGCAGTACAGAGGTGAGCTGCTTGAAACACGACCAATGACCCCCACCACTCGTCTGTCAGTCTGGTTAAATACCAACAGGGTACACCCACAGTAGGCCGGTTTCAGATGAGCTACCAGATAAAGACAGACTAGGAAGTAGACCGGCCAGACTTCTGAATATTTAGTCATTGAAAACCTTACGAATAGCAACGGAACATGCTCAGCAACAGAATATTGACTATTGAAACATGATGAAGAGCACCAGAATACTGTCAGATACAACACCAGAAGAGGAGTTCCTCAGGTTGGAAGGGACTCAAAATACGACTGGGGAAGAGCTGCCTCTTCAAAGTAGAGCTGACTGTGATGATGTGAATGGAGTAAAGCCCTCGGGACCTTCATTTACTGATGGGGCAAGACTCAAAATGAGGAGAAACAGCTGTAAAGATCCATCAATAATCGAAACATGAAATGTACAAAGTATGAATTTAGGAAAATCGGAAGTTGACAAAAAAATGAAATGGAATACATAAACATGGCTATCCTAGACACCAGGGAGCTGAAATGGATTCCTGGCATTGGCCATTTTGAATCAGACAATCACATGGTTTACCATGCTGAGAATGACGAATTGAGGGAGAATGATATCCCATTCAACAACAAAAAAAAATGTTTCAAGATATATCTTAAAGTTTTATACTGTCTGTGATAGGATACTCTCCATATGATTACAAGAAAGACCAATTTATACCACTATCATTCAAATTTATGCTGTAACCATTAAAGCCCATGCTGATGAAATTGAAGAATTCTACCAGTTTTTTCAGTCTGTAATTGATCAAACATGCAATAAAAATGCATTGGTAGTTACTGGTATTTGGAATGCAAACCTTAGAAACAAAGAGGAAGGCTTAGTAGTTGGAAAATATGGTCTTGTTGATAGAAATGATGCTGGAGATTGCATGATAGAATTTTACATGACCGATGACTTGTTTATTGCAAATATATTTTTAAACAACATAACAGATGACGGTACACATGGACCTCACCAGATGGCACACACAGAAATCAAATTCACTACATCTGTGGAAAGAAACAATGGAGAAATTCCATATCATTATCCAAAACAAGGCCGGGGCAGATTGTGGAACAGACCATCAGTTGCTCATATGCAAGTTCAGCTGAAGCTGAAAAAAATTAGAACAAGTCTATGAGAGCCAAAATTTTACCTCTAACATATTTCAACGGAATTTAGAGATCATGTTAAGAACACATTTGATGCATAAATCCTAATTACCGAAGACCAGAGAGTTGTGGGATGACATCAAGAACATCATACAGGAAGAAGGTAAAGTATCATTAAGAAGACAACAAAGAAGGAAAAGAGCTGAAGCTTGCTCTCCAGCACACAGATGCTGAAGCAAATGGAAGAGATGAGGCAGTAAAAGAGCTTAAGAGAAAAATTTAAAGGTCAGCTCGAGATTTTAAAATATTATTTTAAAAAAATGTGCAAAGACCTTGAAAACCAACAGGGAAGAACACACTCAGCATTTCTCAAGTTGAAAGAATTGAAGTAAAAAATTCAAGCCTTCATTTGCCAATGAAGCCAATGGTACCGAAGGAAGAATTCCTAGGTGCACTGAAGGCATTGGCAAAGAACAAGGCTCTGGGAATTGGTAGGATAGAAACAGAAATCTTTCAACAAACTGATGCAGTACTGGAGGCACTCACTTTTCTATGCCAAGAAATTTGGAAGACAGCTACCTAACCAACTGATTGGAAAAGATCCATATTTGTGCCCATTCCAAAGAGAAGTGACCCAATGGAATGCAGAAATCATTGGACAATATCGTTAATATCACATGCAAGTAAAATTTTGTTAAAGATAACAGTGAACTGCCAGAGGTTCAAGTTGGGTTCTGAAGAGGTCATGGAACGAGGGTTATCACTGCTGACATCAGAGGGATGTTCACTTTCACTTTGTTGACTATGTGTAAATCATATGGGCAAACTATGGACAACACTGTGAGGAATGAGCATTCCAGAACACTTACTTGTGCTCATGAGGAACTTGTACATAGACCAAGAGGCAGTTGTTTAAACAGAACAAGCGAATGCTGAATGGTTTAAAATTAGGGAAGACGTACGCCACGGTTGTATTCTTTCACCTGAGCAAATAATCTGAAAAACTGGATTATATGAAGAAGAATGCATCATTAGGATTTGAGGAAGACTCATTAACAACCTGTGATATGCAGATGATACAAGCTTGCTTGCTGAAAGTGAAGAGGACTTAAAATACTTACGAAGATCAGAGAACACAGCCTTCAGTATGGATTGCACTTCAATGTAAAGAAAACAAAAACTCTCACCACTGGATGAATAAATAACACCATGATAATGGAGACAAGACTGAAGTTGTCAAAAGACTTGGATTTTGCTTAGATCCACCATGAACACTCATGGGGGCAGCAGTCAAGAAATCAAACAACGTATTGCTTTAGGTAAATTTGTTGTCCCAGACCTCTTTAAAGTGTTCAAGACAAAGATGTCAGTTTGAGGACTAAGGTGCGCCTGACCAAGCCACGGTATTTTCAATAACTTCCTGTGCATGTGAAAGTTTGACAGTTAATAAGGAAGACCAAAGAACAATGGATGTATTTGAGTTACGGCATTGGAGAAGAATATTAAAAGTACCATGGACTGCCAAAGAAAACAGTAATCTGTGTTGGAAGATGTACAGTCAGAATGCTCCTTAGAAGCCACAAAAGCCAGAGTTAGTCTCTTATACTTTTGGACATATTATCTGGAGGGACCAGTTCCTGGAGAAGGACATAATACTAGGCAAAGTTGTTGTTATTAAGTGCCATCGAGTCGGTTCTGACCCATAGTGACCCTGTATAGGGTTTCTGAGGAGCAACTGGTGAGCTTGAACCGCCAACCTTGCAGATCAAACGGCTTTGTAAAGTGGAGGGTCATAAAAGAAGAGGGCAACCCTTAATGACATTGATTGGCCCAGTGGCAGTGGCAGTGGGCTCAAGCTTAACACCGATGGTGAGGATTGTGCAGGACTGGGCAGTTTTGTTCTGTTGTACACAAGGTCACGATGAGTTGGGATCGATTCAGTGGCACCTAACAATAACAGCAATGGGTATTCTCAGAGCCAGCTGACACCTTCACACTTCCGGGACCCGGTTCACAGACCCACACACTGCCATTGGGCAGCGCAACTCCCACTCCTGTGGAGCTGCCCATGCCACTGACACCCCAGTAATGGTTCAAGGTTTGTGAAGCTCAAGGTGTCCGTGAGATGGGGCTGGACTCCAGGTGGTTGGATGAACTTGAGCGGAACTCCAGGGTAACTCCAGTAGAGGATTACATGCACGCCTCTCTTGGCCATGAGCAGATGCTGCAGACGACCTGACTCCAGGACAGCAGTGTGTGCTCCCTGATGTCCACCCACCGTCCCCCCATGCGGCTTCACTCCAGGTTCGTGATGACCGAATGCCAGACCCCTCAGGGCAGCCCTGTTAACCTGCTCATGCCTTCCCTCAGCAGTCAGGAGGTCCAGCCAAGGAGTGCTCCTAGGTGTGGTCAGAGGACACTGCAGGGCACAGAACGGTCAATGCCACATGGTCTCTGCTGCCCCGGGGCCAGCCTGCTGTCATCCACGTGAACTGGATGACAAGATAAGCTCTTTATAATCACGAGGGCTCAAAGAGTCAACCCCAGAGCACCTACCGTCCCTCTCCCACACTCTGTATGACCTCGTCAAGTGACAGCCAATCAGGGCTGCGGTCACAGGCCTTAAGCACATCTTCTGGGAGGACCATTCCACCCACGAGGGTGCTTTGCTGGGTTAGCTCTGAGGCACTGACCACTTAGTCTCCCCACCCCCAGGCCCAGCCTTCCCAGCACAACTCTGACACTCCACACTTCGAGCTCCAAGGGCCATTCCTCTCTTGACACTCTACCCTGGGGTCTGGGCTGGCTGGTGACTCCCTTGGATCTGTGGGTGTGCTTGGTGTGTGTATTCTTGGGGAAACTGTGAGCTGCAAGAGAGCAGTGGGAGTGTCCTGAGGCACCGGATGACCCGTGCTGGACAGAGTGTACAGCGAGGTCCCCAGAGCCCTGACCGACTATGCCATCTGCTGATGTTTCAGGACCCTCTGAAGGAGCTGAGTGGGACATTGCCTCCTGCAGGTCAGCTTAGCGCTGAGTGACAGCTGAGGGCAATCCTCACGGAGCCCGGGGGTGGGCGGGCAGGAGAGCGACCCGCTGATTCTAAACTCCAGGACAAAGAGTACTGAGCACCCACCTAAACCCATGCACTGTCCTCTCAAGAAGTCCCTGGCTTGAAGGAAACACCTCTCCCGGCATCTTTCCACGAGTCCCCATACCCTCACACACTACATGTTAATGCCAGCTTTTCATAATCCCCACACACTGCTTTCTTTTGAGGGTGGAATTTAGCAGATTTAGGCTGTAATTGTGGGGCTTGAGAAGAACTTTGGAGGCAGACTGCTTGGAAGAAAACCTTCCGGAAACCACATCAGTGGGAAGCTGTTCTGTACAGCCTTTTGACATGCCCTCCTGGGGTGGGGAGGGGCTGCTGGCCCACCCTCCACCCACAGGCCAGACAGGAAGACACCGCCATGCCTGGCACGTGTTCCCGTTTGTCACCTCTTCTAGCTGCACCCTCACTTCATGATGTGGGCTCCGCTCATACTGCACAAGATGAGGCTCGAAGTCAGAGAGCCCCAAAGAATCTGGAGTCTAGGTCATCTGAGCTTCAGGGTGGAGGAAGGCGAAAAAGGGAGAGGAGTGAGGAAGAGGAGGAGGAAGGGAAGAAGAGGGAGGGGGGAAGGAGGGAGAGAGGTCAATAGGCCTTTGGGTCACCCCCCCCTTACAGATAATTTGTATAAGGGAGGGGGAAGGGAGGTAGGGGGGATGAAGGGAGGAGAAGGGGAGGGAAAAGGGGGAGGGGGAGTGGTGAACGAAGGGGGAAGGGAGAGGGGGAGGAGGAGAATGAAGGAATGGGAGAGGAGGCGGAGAGGAGGAAGAGGAGGGAGAAGGGGGGCAGGATGTGGAAGGAAAAGCGTTGGGCAAGGAGGAGGGTGGGGGGTCGGGGGCTGCTCTGGGCAAGGCCCTCTAGCTAGTTCCACTTCCCTCTGCTCTGAGCTCCCACCCACAAGAGGGATTTAATCTCCTACCTAATAATGTGTTTGTCACAAAGACATAATTGGTTCACTCATCAGGCTCCGAGTGGTGGGGGCTGCAAAGCTGGCGTTTTGTTGGAAAGAGCAACAGTCTGGCTTTAGTACCACCCTCTTTGAGGACAGTAAATGAGGCGTTCCCTCCCCTGCCAAGGACTCACAATGACTCAATGGAGTAGCTGGGAGAGCACTGGCTGGCTTGGGGCCAGGGATGTTGAGAGCCTTGTGAGGGAGCCACAGACCAACCGACTTCCAAGTGCTGGACTAGTTGATGGTTGGGGGTTTGGGTCAATGGATGGAGGGTGCCGGTTGGCCATTGTGCTCTGGCCAGGGTCTTGGCCTGAGCTGATCTCTGGTGGACCGGGGTCACCATTTGCATCCCATTTGTCTGCTTTCCTCTTCCTCCCACATTCAGCAGCCACCCAAATATTTCCTAAGTGACTGAACAGGTAAGAGCTGGCCTATTAGGGATGAATTACCCAACAACCAGGGGCCTGGGCAGTCTCCAGACCCTAAAGCGCTCCTTAGAGTACATTTGTCCTCTGGTGGGGGGTGGTCTATGGCATCTCTGTCCAACAGAAGTAGACAGGCACAATGGAATTTAAAACTGCCTAATGGTCTCATAGGATGCATAGCTGGGTGATGAGAGACTAAAATGAAGAACTGATGCCTTCCAACTGCATGCTATGAGGGATACTGAATACACTGCAGACTGTCCGGAGGGCAAAGGAATCTGTCTTAGACGAAATACACCCAGAATGCTCCTGGAAGTGAGAGTCCCCGGAGTTGGTGCTGCTCGCTTTGGGCGTATCACTAGGAGAGACCGACTACTGGGGAAGGAGGGTCAGCTGTAGCAGGGGGACTTTCCATGACACTGGTGGACACAACAGCCACATGGACCCACTCATACCAATGGTCATGAAGATGCCAGAACTGGGCTCACACAGGTGGCATTCTGTGGATCCTACTCCAAAGCAACCAAGTAGGGGAGCCCTTCCCTCAAGACAGTAGCACAACCCACTGCAGTGACAGAGAACCGCTCCGCTGGATTTCCGAGGCTGAGATCCTTACAGGAGCAGAGAGCCACATCTATCTCCCTTAGAGCCGCTGGTGGGTTTGAATCTGTGACCTTTTGGTTAGTGGTCTAGCACTTAACCTGCCACACCATCAGGACTCCTTCACAACATGGAGAAAGATGTGAGGATGGAGCAATCTAGACCATCCCTCTGAGGCCGTACACTCCTGACTCTGACCACAACGTGTCCTGCAATGTCCCAAGTGTGGAGAAGAGTTTACAATGTACCCGACGGTACCACTGACTCCTTGAGCCTCTTGCTCTGGGTTCCTCTGCCTCTACCTGTCCCTCTCACCCCTCACCCAGCAAGTCTCAGGCACAAACCAAAGTTTCACCAGTAATCCCCAAGGGCTGGGTGCTGGGAGAGGACAGGATGGCAGACTTGGGTGTGTGTGAGCTGGGCTCCATCTCCTTACCCATAAAATGGGGGTGTTCAAAAGAGCCCCAACCCAGGGGGCAGCCCTGATCATCCAGTGGGGTTCGTTTGTGAAAAGCATACAGCACAGAGCACAGTTAGCACCTGTGGATGATCAAGAACAGCTGGTCAGTGGCTAGTACAACTGATGGAGAAACACATTCATCACCATAGTGGCTCCTCCTGTGGGGTCTGCTCAGCACAGACCCCGATCCTCAATCGACTGAGGTTCCAAGTCCACAGTGGGGCATTCTCTTGGTCTCTCCCTCATTTCTCTCTCTCTCTCCCTCTCTTCTCTGTATCTCTCTGATTTGCTCTCCTCTCCTTTAGTGTCTTTCTCTGTCTTGTCTTTTCCCCTCTTCCTCTCTCTCCTTCTGTCTTTCTGTCTCTGTTTCTCTCCTCTCCCTCTGCCCCTACCCTTGTACACCTACCTGGCTCTCCTGAGCTACCCACCCTGACTGTTGTCAGGTGAGATGGTCACTGAGTAAGTCTCAGAGCTTTCTAGAACTTTCCTTTCCCACCTGGAGAGCTGGAGTGAGATGTGAGTGCCTATGGGAAATTCCTGCAGAATTGCTCCCCTGGTCTGACAGTGGGGTGCTTGGTATGTGCAGTCTGGGAGACCATGGTACTGATTGAATTGTGTCCCCGTAGAAACACTGGCAGTGTCAGTGTCGGCCTCACTACACAAGAGGGAGGAGAGATGACTGTCAGCTTCGGCCCAAGGCCCGTTCCTGTGAGGTGGAGGTCAGACAAGCCTCCTGTCTCCAACCTTTCCACCAAATCTGACACTGAGGAGTCCTCCAGTGGCACTCGCTTCTTCTCTGCTGGACATTTGATTGCAATGCACAGAATGCACAGGTGATACTCAGTTATGGAGTTGTCATTGTTGTAAAGTGTTATTGAGTCTGTTCTGGCTCATAGCAACCCTGTATAGGGTTTCTGGGGATGGACTTGTGAATTTGAACCACTGACCTTGTGGTTAGCAGTTCAGTGCTTATCATATAGCACCACACCAGGACTCCTATTAGGAATGTGATGGGTTACATACAATTCAGGATCAGTGGTTACAAATTGGGCTGTGAACCTTAAGGTCATCAGTTTGAAACTACCAGCTGTTCCGTGGGATAAAGATGAGGTGTTCTGCTCCTGTAAAGATTTACAGCCTCAGAAACCCTGTGCAGGGTCGCTATGGGTCGGAATGGACTCCACGGCACATAACAACAACAACGACTCAGGATACAGTTCTTTAACCATGACAGGTCCTGTCTTCTCAGCTGTGCTCACAGGCAGGCTTCTCTCTGGCCTCTCAGCAACCCAGCCCCTTCGCCTGACCTCTGCCCTGCTTGCCCAAGTGTTACAAAGCTCTTAAATTCCTGTAAACGTGCCTGGAGACCACTCACTCCACCAATCGGCCTTTAGCCCAAAGGTGCTCTGCTGGGAAGCCTAGGGCTCTCTCTCAGCTCTGCTGCCACTTTTCCTCCGACACTGAACTGCACTCTGCTTTCTGTTGCCGCTGTGCCATCTCCCACTGTCTCCTGGGTCTAGGAGGTCTGCAGAGAAGAAGTCCTGGGTCCAAGGGATTTGCTCCACTTTCTGTTCTTCTTTTTGAAGGTAGAGAGAGTCTCTTCTCTAGACTCACGGAATTGGCTCCCTTTTAGCCTAACAGGATGGCAAAACGGACCAATCCCCTTCTTAGGGTTCCATATACCTTATTGGCCTGGTCCCATCTCCAAAAGGGTTTTATGTACCCCATTACTGAATTATTGTGGGTGTCCAAAGACCCTGGTTAGAAGGATCATACTAAGTAATTCACCACACCACAGTTTCCCCAACGTTTGTGTTGCAAATCTTATCCCCTATATCTGCGATTGGAGTTCTGGTGTGGCACTGTGGGTTAATGCGCTGAACTGCAAGGTCAGTTTGAATCACGAGGTCGGCAGTTCAAGCTCACCTGCCATTCCTCAGAAACCCTATACAGGGTCTCTATGGGTTGGAACCGATTCAAGGCACTTAACAACAACTAAACAACATATCTGTGGTTATAGTCTCATTTGGGAGTAGATTTTCTTTGTTATGCTAATGGGACCATATTGCTGTAAGGTGTGTCTAGAGATTTAAAAGGAACAGATTGTACAAGGAAGAAAAGAAGCTGAGGTGGGGAAGATAGATGCCCTGTCACTGGAAGATCATCAAGGAACCAAAGAATTGTTGTTGTTGTTAAATGCCATTGAGTCAGTTCCGACCCATAGAGACCCTGTGTAGGGTTTCCGAGGAGCAGCTGGTGAGCTCGAACCACCGACCCTGCAGTTCAAATGGCTTTGCAGTCTGGCGCATTAATCCACAGTGCCACTGGAAGATCATCAAGAATAGAAGCTGAAAAAAACAAGGACCTTCCCTAGAACTAACCTAGAGAGAAAGACTTTCCCTAGAGTCAGCACCCTGAATTCAAACTTTTAGCCTCTTAAACTGTGAGAAAGCATAAATCCTCACAACTGGACAAAGAAACAACATAATGATAAATGGAGAAAAGATTGAAGTTGTCAAGGATTTCATTTTATTTGGATCCACATTCAGTGTTTATGGATGCAATAGTCAAGAAATCAAATGATGGACTTCCTGCAAGATGGCGGACTAGGCAGATGCACTACA
The DNA here is from genome assembly GCF_000296735.1 of Chrysochloris asiatica. Classification (NCBI taxonomy): domain Eukaryota; kingdom Metazoa; phylum Chordata; class Mammalia; order Afrosoricida; family Chrysochloridae; genus Chrysochloris; species Chrysochloris asiatica. The sequence goes on from NW_006408756.1 coordinate 1,303,713, forward strand.
CGGATCCTCTACAACAAAGACATGAGACCAAATGAAACAGACACGAAATGAAACAGAAATCCTGAAGTCCTTTGTTTTAGAGGAAAGGTTAGAGAAGTGGACTGAGTGCTTGCTGGGAAGAGAAGCTGAGCAGGGATGGTGAGAGAGGGAGACTGACCAGTGAACGCCAACCAGACCAGGTGAGACCACCTTGGACACTTTTGTGAGTAGCTTTGGAGACAGAAGAAGGGTTGGTTGAGCAGACTCACACAGGTGACCAGAGAGGTGTGACCAGCTCCCATCCTCATATATCTCCAATGCAGACTACTCCTTGGGAGTTTGGAGCCCTGTGGTTGTGAGTCACACCAGTGTGAGGTAAGGGCCAGCTGCATTGCGTTGGTGCCTGAATTCAAGCAGGCTTGGATCCAGACATACAGAACCCACAGAGCCACCAAATCACTGTAAGTCTAGAAGAAACCCTAATAATCAACCACTCTGCTCCCAGCTGCCCTGTGGTCTGAACCAGCTTCATCAAGGGTCTCCACAAACTACTTCCAGTTTGAGTGCCCTGAACATAGAGAACACCTTGGCCTATAGGGACTCCATCTAGGGCCAGGAACTCTGCTGTCTCTTTCCTTCTGCACCCATCCTTGTGAGTTCCTCGGCTGGCAGGAACCCCCTGAGTTTTCTCCTCTCTGGGTCCAACAGTTGCACTGTTTTGTTTTAGTTTGTTCTTTCTTCTCCTTCTTCTCTTTCCAGTCCCTTGAACTTTAATCTCTCGATCTCTGCTGTTGTTTTTCCTTCTGGTTTTCATTTCCCCTCTTCTTTCCCCCCTTCTGATCTTTCTTTAGTACTCTCTACTTTCTTTCTCTTTTCATCTTCCCTCTCCTTGTTTTTTTTTTTTAAATGATTCTTTTTATTTTCTTTCTTCTTCTTTTTTTTTTAGTTGCTGTCCATTTTTGTTTATTTTATTATTTTCCCTTTTCATTGTTGGTTGCCTGTCAGTTTATTTTGTTTTGTTTTCGTGTCTGTGTATGTGTGTGTGAGGATTTTTCTCTTTCTCAGTCAACAGGAGACAGGAAGTGTGCCCAGACAGCACAGTCATAGCCATACCCTCTGAAGCTCCACTCACTGGGCAAGTCAATACCAACTCCTATACCACCTGATCAATGATAGACAGCAGCCAACACCAGCCAAACCCATGAACCATGAAGGGAAAGCAAGGCACATGCTTCCATTTTCCAACAACACCTACAGGAGACATTTGGTGCGAGCTTAAGAACACATCGACATACAATCATTAATTAAATACAAATACACCACCATCACAATGATCCAGAGACAACAGGCGATTTTAACTCACGTGAAGAAACAAGAGAGAATGGTTCAAACAAATGACCAACTTGCAGAGCCAGAAAATGTTTATGAGGTATAAAAGGTAATGGAACTAACTGGAAAAGAATTCAAAAGAATGATGTTTAGGTGCCTTCAAAGGATTGACAGAAAGATTGAGGAGAGCAAAGAGAACACAGAAACAAACTTCAGAAGAATTCAGGAAAACACTACAACAACAAATGGACAAAATAAATGCAAATTTTGAAACAATACAAAACCTGCGATTAGAAATTCACAAGATTAATGCTGAGATTTCAGAAATGGACAATACATTGAAATGGCAAAGGAGGAGCTTAGATTTGATATGGCATTAGAAATGGCAAAAGAGTGGATTAGACTTGAAGCAATGGAAGCCCAAATCTTTCACTATTAGTATGCTAGAAGAACCATCAGAAATATAGAGTGAAGAAATCCGAAGAAAGTCTGAGTTATGTGGAATTCTGCTCACCTGGGCAATTGGAATTCCAGAACAGAAAAAGATAATAAAAAAGCACAGAGAAAATTGTCAGAGTTTCCAGAAGAAAATTCCCCTAACATTATGAAAAAGAAGATAAGCATACAAGAAAATAAACAAACCCCAAGCAGGGTAGATCCCATGAGAAAACCAAGCCATAGCATAACCAAGCTTTCCAAAAGCTAAGATAAGGCAAGATTCCTAAGAGCAGTTTGAGGAAAATAAAAAGTTACCTACACAAGAGAACCAGGAAGACTAAATTTTGATTTCTCAGCAGAAACCATGCAGGCAAAAAGGCAATGGGATGGCATATGCAAAACTCTGAAGGAAAAAAATCACTAATCAAGAATCATATACCCAGCCAATCTGTCCCTCAAATATGAAATTAGGACATTTCTAGATCAATAGAAATGAAAGGAATTTATAATAATCAGACCAGCTTTACAAAAAAGTACTAAAGGGAATTCTTCGGATTGAGAACCAACAATAGCAGACGAAAACCTGATATTAACATACAAATATAGAAATATTGAAAGTAAAGCAAACTTAAAAAATTCAAATAGGGAACCATAGATAACAGTTTATAATGAAGTCATGTACAGAGCAAAAAAGAGGAAACAGAGTTGATGCAGAACTTCCAAATGGCGTGGAAGTCAAGTACATTTCCAGATAAAACAGACTGTTTCAAACAGTGAAAAACTAAAAAAATTTCAAGGTAACCTGAAAGAACATTAATATACCCTCACATTAAAATAAAAAAGAGGAAAATTATTGAGATTTTAGTAAACAGCAACACAACAGAAATGGCAGTGAAAAGAAAACCACAAACAGAATGAACCCAGTGCAGAAAAGCATGTGGAACAAAGAAAGCAGCAACATCGCAGAAGAACATACAGCAAAACGACAGCAACCGACTCAGACCGATCGACAATGAACTGTCCATGTGTCGTGCATACACACACGGAGTACTACACAACGCTGAAGAATCACGCGGAATCTACACAGCATCTCACAACATGGATGTTTTGCTGCTGCTGACGCATAGCAACCCTGCGACTGGTGAGTTTGAACCACCGACCTTCTTGGTTCAAACCGACCTTATGGTCCAGTGATTTATCCCACAATGCCACACATGAGTCCATCACAAAAGGACAGATACTGTCTGACACCACTGTTGTAAACAGTTAAGAAGAGGTTTTCTTCATAAAAAAAAAATTCTATGATGGTTACGGGTGGGGGAGCTATTTACAGGCTAGACAGTAGACACATGCTAACATGGGTGATGGGGCAGGCAACATACAATAAGAGGGGGGTTGGCAGAGGAAAGATGAAGGCAGTGGGACACAGGGAGGAATGCAAGAATTAGAACGAATAGAGGTCAATACCGTTACCTGGTGGTATTGTGATTATTGTAATGAAGCAAATAGATGGTTTGTTAAATGCAAAACTGATGAGCTGCTCTGTAAACCCTCACTCAACTCACAATAACAAGTAAAAGATATAAAGAGAAATCAAGTGATATATTATTGCATCGTGCCAATCCGAAACAGCAAAGATGTCACTTTAAGAACTAAGGTACATCTGACTCAAGCGATGATACTTTCGGTTGTCTTGTATGCATGTGAAAGTTGGGAAATGAATAAGAAGACCAGAGAACTGAATCTGAAAGTATCCGGGACTGTCAGAAGAACAAACAAACCCATTTTGGAAGAAGTACAGTCAGAGAACCCTTAGAAGTGAGGATAGTGAGACTTCACCTCACAGACTTCCTACATGGGATCCGGAGGGATCCATCCCTAGGAAAAGAACATCAGAGAAAAAGAGAAAGACGCCCAATGACATGAACGGACACAGCGGCTGCAACCAGGCGCTTGAACACAACAGTTGTTGGACGGGAGGTGTTATCTCTTTTGCACACAGAGTTGCTATGAGCTGGCACTTCTTGGACAGCCCCTAACAACATCAACAATAAACTGGGAGAAAATGAATGTTTGTTAGAGCCATCCATTCGCTATTTCTGCAGTATTTCTGCTGCATCTGCACTAGGTAAAGTATACGAATGCCGCTATAACTACATTAATTTCCTCCCTATCTGAGACCTATGGATTAGGCGGAGGCTGGGGCGTGGGGGTCCCAGAGCGAGGATGCGGATTCCTCTGTCGCTACTGGCAATCAGACAGCGTTTTCTCTCACAAGCCTGCTGCCAGAGAAAAGGCTTTCACTGGCTGTTTGTGAGGCTTAAATGACTTGGAATTTGCAAGTCCAATGATACATGCATATTCATGGCGCCGGTGGAGGCCGCTTTGGTTCAGGGATGGTTTACTCTCTGCATGGGGTTCCTCCACAGTGAGGATGAGGCCTAAGAGCAGCTGGTCATCAGAAAAAGCTCCAGAACCTGAGGTGCCAGGGGCCCATCCACTAAGGTCAGCACTGGGCACAGCGCCCTGTGCCCAGGCCGAGGAAGGGCAGGAACTCACTCAGGAAAAGAAGAAACATCAGCAGGAGGAGAAGACCTTCTAGCACTTAGTTTCTCTAAATCTAGATGCCTGTTGGGGGTACAGTACAGCCTCGGACACCCTCTGTACCCCAAACCTCGCTCATCTCCCAGCCAGGGGCACAGCCCATCCCATCTGTGTGCTGGACATCAGCCACATTCCCAACATGCTGAGAGTTGGGAATGCTTCAATGTGGCCGCAGGGGGGCACTCTCTGACCCCCTCGTCCCTTCACCTGTACCCATTCTCTGGACATGGTGATCCTGCCCACCCCAGTAGTGGAGGAGACACCCTCTGAGAATCCTGGCTCCGTAGTGCTGAGCCAGGTTGTTATACTGTTCAATCCCCTCCCAAGGTGGGAGGGTGTGTGTATGAAGCCATGGTGAGGCAGGGGAGAGGGGAGGAGGACAGGGCAGATGGACAGGAGGAGGATGGGAAGGATGGGAGGGGAAGAGGCCAGGGAATTAGGGCACGAGGTCCCCATGCTTCGTGCCCCATGGAAGGAGCCACCCACATGAAGGGCTTCCCCTGGCCCTGGCCCTGGGTCTTCAGTGTCAGCTCTAGACAAGAGTAGGACTTACACTCGGAGCCTCCTGACTCAATACCACAGGTCCTTTCGAATTAAACCACCCAGGACCCTCCTGTGTCTGAGGTGACTCTCTCCTGCCGAGGGAGGCGGCCCGTGTCAGGATGTTCTGAGAGCCGTTCCTGGTACAGATCCCAGCACAGCCTCAGATCATTGAGGATTCCGGGTTGGCTGACCCAGTGACTCTGCGGAGTGTCCGGCAAGGCCCAGTCTTGGCTCTTCTCCTTCAAGCAGGACCCTCCTCCAGAACCTAGCCCCCAGTGTGTCCCCTGTCTCCTGCATGGCACTGTCAGCTGTGTGGAAACAGCCGGGCTGGCAGGTTGCCAACCCACAAACGGCTTTAACTCTGATGGAAACAGAAGCTGTTTTGCAGATGTTGAGCAATGGCACACTGCTGAGTTCAGGAGTAAGTGGTGAGGGTTTCAGGATGTTGGGGACAGGCATCAAGGCTCCCAACTCTGGTGGCTACAGGAGCTACAGGGCTCTGACCATGGGGTCGGGGGAGTGCAGGCGGGAGGTGGCCCTGGCCCTGAGCTGGTCAGGGGAGAGAGTGGAGCACCAGAGGAGCTATGAGCACTAACCCACAGGGAGCACCAAACTCAGTGCTCCTCCCTCCTGCGGGAAGCCCTCCCCACTACACTGCTTGTCCTGGTCTCGGCTTTGTTCTCAGTATGTGCTGTGGCCCTGGGACTATTGTTATGACATGAGGTGTCCTCACAGAAAGAACTGGGGACACCTGGCTTCTGGCCCCTTGGCCTCTTGCCAGGACTTTCTGCTTGACCCGTCTGTCAGTGGAGACGAGTCCTTGCCCCAGATCCAAGAGTGTGGCTCTTTGCAGTGCATTGACTCCTCTCCACAGTGCCTACCTTTACCCTCAGGAACATTCCAGAAAGGCTGGGGCCTGGCCCGGGCTGTGAGACTGTGGTCAGGGGCTGCTCATTGTAGAAGCCTCACTTTCGGGGCCAGAACATCTCTTCCAGGGTCCACAGGTTGTGTACCAGTCATGCTTAGACATATGATTTTGGTGGCAGAACTCACGTGTGTTCCACGTGCCAGACTGGCGCCCCGAGATGTCCAGCTTCCAGTGAGGTCACCCACAGGCTGCTCACCCTGCAAGCTGCTTTTCGAAGGCTGCCTCATTTTGGTGAGCCCGTGGAATGCTCAGGTGATCCCATGGGAATTCACCCCAAGGCTCTGTGTGAGCTACCCCAATAGCTACCCATCATGGGGTTGGGCTCAGCGTTGCTGCCCAGTGCGCCCTCTCAGAGACACCGGTCAGAGCAGCCTCACTGAGCATCCGCGCTGGCTCTGGACTCTGGCTGCCTGGGACTAGTCTCTGAGAACGAAGGCTCAGCCCCAGATGCTGACAGCCTCCTTTATTTTCAGCGGTGGAGGCAAGCTGTTTGCTCCTCTGAGGGCTAGTGCTTGATATCACCTGCTCCCCAGTAGCAGCATCTGCTCTCATTGTGACCCCTGCCTTCTACCCAGCACCCCTTGCTTCTGGATGGTGACAGTGTCCTGGGACAAGGTGAGCTCCAGGCAGATGCCTGGCCAGGCCAAGAGTGAACTGAAGGTGACCAAGATCTGTATCAAGGTCCCTGCTGGCCATCCAGAGTCCAGGACACACAATGGCCACTCTTAGGAGCTAACTGGTGAAGTCCTAGCCCCCTGAACCTGTAAAAAGCGTCTTTGCAGATGTGATTAGTTGACCGTAGTGACATATCCTTGCAAGGAGAGGGAATTATGGAGGCATAGAGCGAAGGAAGACACCATGTGACCACCGAGGTAGAGACTGTCAGGGAGCACCATGGATCGCGGGCGGCCATCAGTGCTGAAAGAGGCAAGAAGTGTCCCCCCTCCCCCCCGAGCCTCCAGACACCTTGAACTGAGAGAGAACATGCCTCTTGTTTTACGTCCCCATTCTGTGGTCCTTTGTTACAACCGGCCCAGAAATAAACACAGTCACCCACAGGAACTAGCCTATGGGGTTATGAAAATGGCATGGACATACTTTCTCCTGGAGATGGGGAGTAGGCAGTCCTCCACTGGAGTCTGAAGGGTGGTGGTGGGACCCTCATGGGCTCTGACAGTCCAGTTCCTGGTGGACTAGGGGTCTCTCAGGGACTCAGGAGCACCCGAGCCTGCTGGGCCAGGTGAACACTAGAAGCAACCCCCCAAGCTTGTCAATGCTGTCCCTGGACAGTGTTCTGACCAAGATGGCAGGATCAGATACCCGGGTTTCCCAACAACCCAAATGTAAGATGCAGGGCCAGGCTGTGGCTGTGAGGGTGCAGCATCTGAAGTCTCCCTGACTTCATGCAGCACGAGCCCCCTCGATTTGGTGACAGCGTCGCCTGACCCCAATCTGTAAGGTGACAGCGAGAGCTCTCGCCTGTAGGCATGACCTGTGACATCCTCTGTGTGATGGGCAGGATGTGAACCCAGCTCTGAATCACACGGGACCTCTTGACTTCCTTTGTAAACATTCATCCAGTGACAGGGGGAATGGAACCAGGCCTTTAACTGCCTTTGTGATGGAGCCAGGTTTAAGTGACAAATGTGGGCAGACCCGCCAGCTCCATCTGACATCAGCACGCCTGTGCTCGTGTTTAGTGACAGTTTTTTCTGAGAAGGTATCAGGAGACACAGCCTCAGTATGTCCATTTATCCTGTGAATTAGTTAAGAAGATCAGGGAAGAATCCCATTAAAACCTGGCAGGTGGCTTCCGGAAGGACTGAACTTGTTCAATATGTCAACCGCACACGCTGCCCTCAGGCTGGGATTGGGCTGGACAGGGTCACTCCGACACCAGGGCCTGCTGGTGAGATTGGGCAGTGGAGAGCCAACTCACCTTACCCAGAGAGGCTGCATGTCCTATTCCCTGTCACTCGACTCCATCTTCTTGTCCCCAGAGAAGTTCTGGGTTGTCCACCTTTGATGGCCTGTCTCACTAGGGCACAAGCTCTAGGAAGGTCTCTCTTGCCTTCCCACACCACCTGCGTCTAGTAGACTGGTGGGCATGCGGCACAGTAGGGGCACAGCAGGCACTCAGTGAATACCTGTCAAGTCACTGGACAGAGGCTGAGCCCCTTAGTCTCCTGTGTTCACTGACCAATGTGTCATTCCCTTCAAGACTTGAAGCAGGGCTGTTCTGTGCTGACCACCCCGGTGTGAGTCTCCTGTCAGGGGACAGGTGTTCAAACAGCCCACATCTGTCATCTCACAGGCCAGAAGGTGTGGGCAAAGCTGGCTCCTTCTAGAGGCTTTTCCTGACCTGTTCTGGCTTCTAGAAGCCTTAGCTCATGATCCCTCCTCTATGAAACCAACAGAGGTGGGTTGCCCGTCTTATATCACTTCCCTGACCCCCTCTATGCATCCCTCGTCCACATCTAAGACTCCTCCCATTTTAAGGCAAGCTGATTAGTAACCTGGATTCCATCCACATCCTTAATTCCCTTTTGCTACAAAAGGTAACATGTATATAAGACTGTGGGAAGTGGGGGTGGGGAGTGGGTGTTACCCCACTGAGTCTGGGTCCTTGCAACAGTGCCCTGACAGGACCACAGTGACAGATATCTGGACGGCGATTTGCTTTTCAGAACAATCCATCATCAAACATGCCGGTCCTGGGCACAGAGGGACAGGTGCCGGACAAGGATGAGGCTACCTGGGGGAGGCATCGTTCTGCCAGCTGCACCCCATTTGTGACGTTTGCACAGAACTGAGTTCCCCACAAAGTCCCTTCCCTTCTTGTTGCTCTTCTACTGACATGCCACTCTCTGCCTCGGCTTTACAGATGGGGACACTGAGGCACAGAGCCATGGACCTCTGGTCCACGGCTGCATGGACACTCCTGGGCTTTTCCTCCACAACTCCCTCATCAGTCCCTCTCTCCACGTGACCTGAGTCCTCTTCTCAACCTCAGGAGGCGTCTGGACAGATCCCATATGGATGGAGACAGGCATGGAGCGAGTATCAGGTATGACAGGAACTCAAAGCCATCCCTGAAGACGTGGTGACTTGGGGCTGTCCCTGTGCCTGTGGACAGAGGGACAGCAAGTGCCTGCATTGAGGGGACATCCCACTGTGGCTTGGTGCTCTTTCACATGGAAACAGCAGTTGTGACGGGCCACACTCACGATGGTTTGGGGACCAGTGTTCACTCTCCAGATGACTAGGTGCTGTGAGGTGACCCCATCCTGGGCCTCTGCGGCTCTGTTTGGACAGAAGCACAAAGCAGGTAGGGCCAGAGCTTCCCAAAGCAGGATCCCCGCCTTGGGACTGTCTGGAGCTTCCTGGTGTCTCCAAGCCTGACGCAGCCTGACACAGCACAGGTGTTTGGTGCACTCAGCCGGTTCCTGCTAAACAAACTGTCAGGAGAATGAATGGCCGGAAGTCAGCTGTGTCTGCCATTGGCATGCCCTGCAATCACCCGCCTCTCTTCTGCGCCGACTGGGTCTTAGAAAACTTGACAGCAGGCTCCGGTGTCTTGGCTCCAATTTCCTGACCCAGGCCACCACCCAGGCCACAGTACAGGCTTCTGCAGCATTTGCCATGCTCAGCTGGCATTCAGCTTCTGGGCCTCAGAGGGTGCACAGGCCCCTTCTTCAAGGCTCCCATCAGAATGGCACCTGCTAAGCCTGGTGAGGGGTGGCCAATATTAGCACTTGCTCTGTTCCATGATAGCCCAAACCTGAGGTCCAGCAGCTGTCTTTTGGGTCACTTAGGGGACAGTCCACTTCAGCACAGCAGCCTGGGAACCAGGTAGAATGGAGCCCCGTCCTTGAGCCAGGCCTGGCTCCTTCGGTGCCTCTGACGAACTGGCTGAAGCAGAAGGCAGCTTCCTCCAGGCATGAGCGCTGCTCGACTCCTGCCCTGGTTGCCCTGTTTGCACCACGGTCCCAGCCCTGAATGTGGCACCTCTGCCCCGACCTGCTATGGTGGGAAGCCAGGTGACCACGGGAGCCTCAGTATGGAAGACTCCACAGCTTTTCCGTGCCATGGCCCTCCTTTTCTCCCTCCTCAGGCTGATGCTGGGGTGAGGACCCAGAGGAGTGAGGCTGGGGGTTCCCGGTGAATTCTTAGCCTGCTGAGGGCTGCATGTGGGTGGAGTGAGACCTCTCAAAGCTCATTTGAGAGAAGCTGGAGGGGAAATTTCCAGAAAGTTCACACCTGAGGAGCAAGGACCCCACCCAGAGTCACACCAAGCATACGCCCACCTTAACCCACTGCCTTCATGTCTATTTCAACTCAGCAACCCCTAGGACAAAGTAGAACTGTCCCCAAATGTTTCCAAAATTGTACGCTGACAGTGAACTGCCAGACACTCAAGCTGGGTTCAGAAGGGGTTGTGAAAATAGGGATATCACTGCTGACAATAATATGGATCTTGGTTGAAAGCAGAGACTATCAGAAAGATATTTACTTTTGTTTTATTGACCATGCAAAGGGTTTTGACGGTGTGGATCATGAGAAGCTATGAATATCATTGCGAAAAATGGGTATTCCAAAACACTCCATTGTGCTCATGAGGAGCCTGCACATAGACCAAGAGGCAGTTGTTTGAACAGAACAAAGAGCTAAGTGATGGTTCAAAATCAGGAAAGGTGTGTACCAGGGCTGTATTCTTTCACTAGACTTATTCAATCTGTATGCTGAGCATATAAAATGAGATACTGGATTATATGAAAAAAGAATGTGACATCAAGATTGAAGGAAGACTCAATTAACCGTTGATATGCAGATGATACCATCTTGTTTGCTGAAAGTGAAGAGGATTTAAAATACTGATGAAGATCAAAGACCACAGCCTTCAGTATGGATTGCACCTCAATGGAAAGAAAACAAAAATCCCTCACAACGGGACCAATAAACAACACCCACATACATGGAGAAAAGACTGAAGTTGTCAAAGACTTCATTTTCCTTGGATCTAAAAGTAATGTTTATGGAAGCAGCTGTCAAGACATCAACTGACATATTGCATTAGGCAAATCTTCTACACAAGACCTCTTTAAAGTGTTGAGGAGCAAAGATACCAGTTTAAGGACAAAGGTGCACCTCACTCAAGGCATGGTATTTTCAGTAGCCTTATATGTATGTGAAAGTTAGACAATGAATAAGGAAGACGGTAGGAGATGTATTTGATTTATGGTGTTGGAGAAGAATACTGAAAGTACCATGGATTGCCAGAAGAACCAACCATTTTCTGTTGGAAGAAGTACAGCCAGAATGTTCCTTAGAAACCAGGATGGTGAGACTTTGTCTCTTATACGCTTATACTTTGGATACAGATTATCAGGAAGGATCAGTCCCTGGAGAAGGACATCAAGTTTGGTAAAGTGAAAAAAAGGTGATTCCCAAGGAGATGGATTGGGACAGAGGCAGCTGCAAAGGGCTTTAATAGAACAACACTTGTGAGGCCAGCGCAGGGCCGGGCAGTGTTTTGTTCTGTTGTGCATGGAGTTGCTATGAGTCGGAACTGACTCGACGGCGCCTAAAAACAACAATCACAAATCATTACAGAAGCAGACTGTCTCATCTTTCTCCCACGGAGCAGCCGGTGGATTTAAACCGCTGGTCTTTCAGTTGACAGTCAAGTGCTTAACTATGGTATCATCAGGACTTCCAGAACCCCCTTGTTGTTGTTGTTAAGTGCTGTCGAGTCGGTTCTGACTCATAGCGACCCTGTATAGGGTTTCTGAGGAGCAGCTGGTGAATCTGAACTGCCGAACTTTCAGTTCAAACTAACTTTCGGTTCAGTGCATTATTCCAGAGCGCCACGCTAGGACCTCTAGATGCCTCCCTAACTAAGCCTAAAGCCAAAGCAGCTTCAGAGAGGGGCAGCTTCAGGCCACATGGTCTGAAAGGGACCCTGGGATGGAAGGACCCCTACCCCACTTAGAGATTCTGCATTCTAAGGGTGGCTGGGGGTAGGGGCCCAAGGTGGTGAAGCTGTTGCGAGTTCAGGCCCAAAGAACCTGGAGGCGGTCCCTGGAAGGGGGTCAGCACAGATGTGACCACTTCTCCCTCATCTCCGGGCAATAAATAGTGACTTCAGACAGCGTTTCCTACTGTGCACATCCTGTCTGGCACCACGCCGAGCAGACTGCATTACAGAGACTACCGAGCCCTGATCTGGGGCCCACGCCAGCGTTCACCGTTCTGATGAACCAGCCCAGACCCTCTCCCAACTTCTAGACTCCAGGGAGCTGGGGGCTTCGGGATCCTGTCGAACCACTGGAAAGCATGCTACAGATAGCAGCATCCCCCAGCTTGCTGGGAGCAGGTACAATGTAATAATCCCCAAGCAGGAATTATCCCTAAACAGTCCCAGACTCACGGAAGATGTTCGAGAGGCTGCAAGTGTCGTGTTCTTTAAATAGACAAAGCCGTTTTTTTTAGTTACAAAAGCACAAAGCCCCCAGAGAAGGCTCTTAACCTTTAGATATGTCAAAAGGGAGTTACTGGAATTTACAATAAATTCCCCTTTTAACAGACAATGAGCTAGGAATGTGTAAGTATAAATAATGTTCCTTTCTTTCATAAACCAGGGTGTAAGATTTACTCAAGAACAGTTAGTTGCTATCCTCAACTTTGTTTCCAGAATAACTATCTTTCTTTGTTATATATTCTTTGCAGCATTGTTTTAATAATTCCTTTGAAGCAAAGTCTTTTATCATAAGCTGCCTCGGGTATTTTTGAAAGTGGGCAGTGTTTAAAAATCTATAGATGGCATTCACTTGGCAGCAAAATGCATACTGGACTAACTCTCCCATCATCCACAATTACGAGCAGACACAATGTTTTGGGCAATTGTTTCAGGCACTGGGTAAGGTCTGGCATGGGGACACTAGCAAGGTGACCCCCGCCATTGCCTAGCTCTGCCTGGGAACAGCTTTCGCACCGTGACATTGAGACTGCTGAGGTAGGAGGCAGAGATCAGAGACTTGGGCTGTGGAAGTGGCACACAGGGGGATTGGCATGGTAGGGTCCCCAGAAGTCAGGGAGGGACTTTGCAGTGAGTTTTGGACCAGCAGGCTGTATGTATGTGGAGAGAGGTTCACAAGGCTCATCCCAGAGATGCTGGCATTTTGGAAGCTGGAGTCTCATCAGTGCAATCAGGCACCCATCTGAGACACCAAAGTCTACACCCAAGGTCTCACGCCTACTCTAGACCCACTCTGGGTTAGTTATTGTGATGGGAGACATTTTTCATCAGCTTGGCTAAGCTATGAGTCTCAGTGGTTTAACAGTGAAGAAGTCCCAATCACTTCCACGGTGACATCAATTATGATGCAATGCCCCACAATGATGTCACCAGTTCTGATCTGATGTAATGATCCTGACTTCTATGATGTTAATGAGGCCACATGCAGTCTACAGGGTTATATTGTATCTTTGTTGTTGTGAAGTGCCTTCAAGTCTGTTCTGACTCCTAGTGACCCTGTATAGGTTTCTAAGGAGCAGCTGGTGAATTTGAACTACTGACTTTGCAGTTCAAACCAACCTTGTGGTCTAGTGCATTGTCCCACAGCGCCACACCAGGGTCTTTAGCCAGTCCTATTTGAGATATGGAGTCCTGGTGTGGCGTTGTAGGATAAACACTTTCCTGCTGTAAAGGTCAGCAGTCCAAACTCACCAGCCCCTCCTCAGAAACCCTATACAGGGTAGCTATGGGTCAGAACTGATTTGATGGCACCTAACGACAAAAGAACAGCAATTTGAGATAGAAAAGAGATTAATCAGAGGCCCTGCCATCTCCAGGAAGGAAGAGCCAGGGCTGGAGTGCATCCTTTGCACCCGGGGTTCCTTCACTGGGAAGCTCCGAGATCCAGAGGAAGACGGACGCCAAGACTCATGGGATCTCCAAGGAATCCTGGGCCTACGGGTGCTGAAAGGAGACAAGAATTTTTCTCCTGAGTCGATACAGAAGTCTTCTCCTAGAGGCAGCGCTCTGAATTTGGATTTCCAGCCTCATGAATCTAGTGTTGCTACGACAAAAACACCACAAGTGGATTTCCTTTAACAAACAGAAACTTATTCTTACACAGTTCTGGAAGCTATAAATTCAAATTCAAGTTTCTGCCCTGGGGAAAGGCCTTTGAGGTTTCCTTTCGGCATCTGTTGGTCCAGAATTCCATGGAGATCTCCATGCATCTTGGCATCAGTCTTCCCCTGCATCTAGGAGCTTCCCAGGGCAGGAACCCCAGGTCCAAAGGACACATCCCACCCCCATGGTTCTTCTTTCCTGGTGGTGGGAGGGTCCTCCTTCTCTGTTCACTTTTCTTTCCTTTCATCTCTTGTAAGAGGAAAGATGCTGCAGGCCACACCCCTGGGAAACTCCCTTACATCAGATCAGGGTTGGGATGGGATTGAGGGTACCGCAGCCCACCCTGAATCCTCTTACTGGTTTATCACATCAGACAGATCACATCCCATAACTGCCAAAGCACTGAGAATCATGACCCAGCCAAGTGGACATATATTTTGGGGGAATAAAATTCAATCTATGACACACCCTAAGTGCACAATCACACCACCAGGCTCTATCAACTGACTCCCACTCAAGATAAGCCTATGTGTCTGAGGAGGACTAGGCTCCACCCACACAGCTGATTGACAGGAGCAGATTGCCAGGCCTTTCTTCTTAGACCACTGAATGGACTGCAGCTGTCAACCTTTCAAATAGTAAGATGAGGACTTTAACCATGAACACAACTGTTCATGCACAAGACATACACCTAAAACCAAATTCCGACAAAATCCACAGAGGAGAATGAGTCCTACCAAGGAAGAGGGGTCTAGGCTTCTTTAGGGTCTGCACAAAAAGCATAAAACCGAGTCTACACCAATCAGAAAGTATAAAACCAACACGATGACCGATTAACCATCAGGCTGCCTGCAAAAACAATAATCAACACACTTCAAAGGAAGGCAACAGAGTCCAGGGGTCAGCCACTGTGCCGTCCACAACGTCCAGTACATAAAGCACAACTGCTAGGCCTGCAGAGACGTAGGAGAATGTGTCCCATATTGTTGTTATTAAAGTGCCGACAAGTTGGTTCTGACTAATAGCAACTCTTGCGGTTAGCAGTCCAGTGCTTATCTTACAGCACCACACCAGGAGCCACAGACATGGAAAAAACAGCCACCAGAAATAGACTTCGAAGCGGGTCAGTAAGAAGTAGATGGTGTCGTCTGGGAATTGGTACAATGCTCCCTTATCAGACTGTAGTATGTTAAAGATGCATATTGTTAACGCTAGAACAGTGACTGCAAGGCCAGATCTAGAGAGAACGTCTCAAAAAATCAATAGAGGAAATAAAAAGCCACACTCTGACTTTCTAGTCTGAAGGATCCCTGGGAATTGGAGTGTGGAAGAAATCCCAGAGAGGATAAAGCTGGAAATGAGAGTCTCCTAGCTCTGTCAATGAACCAACCTAAATCCTGAGAATTATCCCCGCTACACATGCATGAAAGAGTAAAGGCTGTGAAAATGGAACTATGACACCAGCCACCTCCCATATCCAACATGAAATCTACACTAGTGAAGACACGGGGCAGCACTGAACAGCAAAGCAAAGCCTTTGAAACTTGTTTTTCTTGTTGTCATTAAGTGCCATCGAGTCAGTACCGACTCATAGCGACATATGCACAGCAGAACGAAACACTGCCCGATCCTGGGCCTACCTCACTACTGTTGCCATGCTTGAGTCCATCGATGCTGCCACTTGGCCAATCCATCTCGTTAGGGGCCTTCCTCTTTTTCTCTGACCCTCCACCTTACCAAACACGATA
>NW_006408756.1:1321346-1339713 GCF_000296735.1 Chrysochloris asiatica
CATGGCAATGAAACGATGTAAGATAGGATGAATGTAAAATTAATGTTCTCCCATGTAAACTATCACATAATTCACAATAAAACATTAAAAACAAAACCAAAACTCAACACTTTCAACAAAGGAATAGATGGGATTTTGGCTAACCTGATAGAGGGCTTTTACTAAAGGCCTACAGCTAACATCATACTTACTGTGACAGATGGAAAGTCTCCATGCTGAGATCAGGAACAAGGTAAGATGTCTGCTCCCATCCCTCCTGTTCAACATCGTACTGGGAGCCACAGTCAAGGCATCAGTGTTAGAAAAAGAAATGAAATGTATGCATATTGGAAAGGAAGATAGAAAAGTGTCTCTGTTCACAGACAATGTGACTTATAGAACACCACAAGGAAGCTCCGGAAGAACTTGACAAGAGAATCGATGATCGTTATATGCAAGATCAATCTACAAACAGTGTATACAATATACAGGCACATTTCTACGCACTAGCCAAGAGCAACTGGAAATAGGAGTCCTGGTGTGGTGCTGTAGGATAAAGCACTGGACTGCAAGGTCAGTTTGAGCCACAAAGTTGGTGGTTCAAAATCACCAGCCACTCCTTGGAAAACCTTATACAGGGTTGCTATGAGTTGGAATCGACTCGGCAGCACACAGAGCAACAGGCCAAGAGCAACTGGAAATAGGAAAAAGGTACTATTTACAAAAGCACCCATACAAGGAAATAACTGTTTATTATTGTTGTTGTTAAGTGCTGTTGGTTGATTCCAACTCATAGTGATATGTAAGGACATGTATGTATGCTAGAAACTTCTATTGTTGAAAGAAATCAAAGGTCTAAAGGAATGGAGGAGAGATATTATCTTCTCATGTTATAAGACTTAATATTGGTTAAGGCATCAAGTCTCCCAAATTTTATCTATTAAGTAATACTATCCCAATCAAATTCCAACAGGAGCACGTGTGTGTATGGATCATTCGATTCTTAAATCTAAGTGAAAGGCAGAGGAACTTGGATAGTGAAACAATTTTGAAAAAGAACAAAGCCGGCTGATCGCACAGCCTGCCTGCAAGACAAATCAAGGTACCATGGTCCCGGAGAAAACACAGACCCACAGAGGAAAGGGACACCTGAGAATCCAGACACAGACCCACTCAAACCCAGCCAATTGGCTTTTGACAAAATGCAAAGAAAATTCAGTGGAGTCTTTTGAAGAAATGGTGCAGGAATAATTGGCACTCTAGATGCAAAAAAAGTATCCATATATCACACTTAGACAAATTCACTCAAAATGGATCCGAAACCTAAATATAAACATAAAACTCTTAGCATTTTTCGAAGGAAACTCAGGAGAAAGTCTCTGTGACCTTGGGTTAGGAAATGAGTTCTTAGAAGCAACCCTAAAAGCAAGATTCATAAAAGGAAAAAAAAAGATAAACTCTCCTACTTCAAAATGAAATGTTTGCTGTGTAAAATTCACTGTTGTTGTTCAGTGCCATCGAGTCACTTCCGACGCATAGTGACCCTGTCTAGGATTTCTGAGAAGCAGCTGGTGAGCTTGAACCGCTGACCTTGCCGTTCAAACTGATCTTTCAAGTATAGCGAATTGACTCGCAGGGCCACACCAGGATTCCAAAATTCACTATTAGGAGAATGAAAAGGTCAGCTGCAAATGGGGAGAAAATATCTGAAAACCACATATCTGACAAAAGGCTATCTATATAAAGAACCACCAGAATATACCAAGAACTCTCCAAACTCAGCAAACAGAAAACTAACAACTCAATTTAAAAAACGAAGCCATTCAAACAGACACTTCACCAAAGAAGACAAACGTTCAACAAGCCCATGTAAAGATGCTCAACCTTATTTGGGAAACGTACATAAGACACCAGCACAAACCTGTAGCTGCTGTTGTGAAGTGCCATGGAGTTGCTTCTGACTCCCAGCCACCCCTGGGCCCTGAGCTGTCCTCACAATTGTTCTTGTACTCAGGCCCTTGTTGTGGCCACTGCGTCAGTCTGTCTCATTGAGGGCCCCCCTCCCTTTCTTCAGGGACCTGTCCCTCCTCATAGTAAACCCAACAGGCAAAGACATCTCTTCAACCTCCCTTCCAAGGAGTATTCTGTCTGTCCTCATTCCAAGACAGATTTGTTTCCTCTTCTGGCAGTCGAGGGCAGAGTCAGTATTTTTTGTCAACACCATAATTTAAAGGTATCAATTTTGCTCTGGCCTTCCTTATTTGTTGTTCAGCTTCTGCATACATAAGTTGCTGTCTAGTTGGTTGCAACTCATAGCGACCCTGTATTGGGTTTCCCAGGAGCGGATGGTGAATTAGAACCACCGATCTTGGGGTTCAAACTGGCCTTGAGGTCCAGCACATTACCCCAAAGTGCCATACCAGGCAAGTGAAAATACCCTTGGGTCAGGCATATCTCAGTCCTCAAAGTGACATTTTTTTTTTTCCTTATTTACACTTTAAAAAGCTCTTCTACAGCAGACTTGATACCTTTGAGTTGTGGTGTTGGAGGAGAATACTGAAAGTGCCACAGGCTGCCAAAAGAACCAATAGATCTGTTTTGGAAGAAGTGCAACCAGAGTGCTCCTTGGAGGCCAAGATGGCTAAGCTTCGTCTTTTATACTTTGGACACATTGTCCGGAGAGAACAGTCCCTGGAGAAGGATGTCATGCTGGGTAAGGTGGAGGGTCAGAGAAAAAGAGGAAGACCCCCAACGAGATGGATCAGCCAGGTGACATCATTGATGGCATCAAGTGTGGCAGCAGTAGTGAGGTTGGCCCAGGATCGGACATTGTTTCGTTCTGCTGTGCATGGGGTCGCTATGAGTCGATTCCGACTCGATGGCACCTGACAACAACAACAATGGCAGACTTGCCCAGTGCAGTGTTATTGGATTTTTTGACTTCTGTTTCCAGGGGTGTTGATGGTAGATTCAAGTGAGATGAAGCCCTTGGCAACTTCAATCCTTTCTCCGTTTAATATGATGTTTAAAGAACCTCTGGTGGTGCAATGGGGTAAGTGCTGGATGACTAACTGTAAGATCAATAGTTTAAACCCATCAGCCTCCTTGTAGAAGGAAGATGAGGCTGTCTGCTGTCTCAGAAACTACGAAGGTTGCTATGATTCGGAATCAGTGGACTTGATGGTAAACGGTGGTTTTTTGTTTTTGTTTTGGTATCATGAAGTTGCTGATAGGTTTAGTGGTGAGGATGTTTGCTTTCTTCATGTTTTTGTTTCCGCTTCTTCTATGACCCAGGTTTCTGACTCCTAAGTACTCACCTGACAGATATGAAAACTTAGGTTCACACAAAATACCACACGTGAATATCAGTAGCAGCTTTATTCACAATCATCCCAAGTTGGAAAGAATCCAAGTGTAATTCTATGGGTGAGTGGCTAACACCTGGAGCTGCACCCACAACAGAATTCTACCCCATAACAACAGAATGAACTCAGCAGCAGGGATGATTCTCCAATGCATAACGCCAGTGAAGGAAGCCAGACTCAAAGATGCATCCCATATGGCTCCACATAACCACCATTCTGAAAAAGGCAAGACTCTTGGGAGGGAGAACAGATTGGTACATGCAAGAGGCTGAAGCAACACACAGGCATTCCTTCCATTGTTTGCCAGGGTGGCTATAGGACTTTACATCTTTGTTAAAACTCACATGTTAACTAGAGAGGTGAACTCTACTGTATAGGATTTGAAAAAGGACCCAGGACCGTAGGCTCCAATCACTTCTCACGCCTGCCTCCATGAACCAGTTCCCCATGTAGGTGATCTTGTTCTGTTGAATGGAATACTCCAGCACTTCCTGACTATTCTCTTCACCCTCAAAACAGTTCCCATCGTAGCAGCCCAGGAGGATGCCTATAAACGCAGGTACTTAATGCTCTGCTCATACTCTCCCGTGCTACTCATGGTTCCCAGAAAAAAAGTCACAGCAAGATCTCAAGGTGCTGCGTGTCCAGCCCTGTTCTTTCTTGTCCAGCCCCTCTGGCCACACAGACCTTCTCACTGACTCCAAACACCCGGCACATGCTGCCCCATGGCCACTGCATGAGCCATTACTCCCACCAGGAATCTTGGTCCCCAGACGTCTGCATGCTTGCTTCTTCAGGGTCAAGACCCAAAGACCTTGATGTCACTTCCCCTCCCTTCTCTATCTCCCCAGTGCATTGGTTACTATCATTTGTACATTACATAGTTTGCTTGTTTTCTGTCTTTTGCTGGATGTGAGCTCCTCAAGGCATGGCCTTCCCTCCAGGATCAAAAACTGCCTGATCCCCTCTTAGTAGACCAAAGACACTTAATTTGACAATTCACTTCATTTAAATAGCTTATTGACAAACCTCTGCAAGGTGCATGTTAATCACAGGGCAGACTGCAATCCAGGGCTAGATAAAAATGATCAAACCACAAGTTGTTTACAGTTTACCCTGGAAATATCAATCACACTGGACAAAAGTAACAAATCCTCTGGGGTAGGAACCCAGGGTTTAAGGGAGACATCTCTGAAATTGTTTTTCCAAAGAACCAATGCAAAAGGTTGTAGAAAAGAACTCATTTCATCAAACCTAGATGTCAGAGCAGCTCAGCCTCTGGTCTATAAAAGGTGGACTGAGCTGACCAGCACTGAGGGTTCCAGACGATGGATGTGGGAACAACACTTGGGCACTGAGTCATCTCCCCAGGACTCTGCAGTGCATGAGATCCCCCGGTCCTGGACCAATGTGTATGCGTGGATAGCTCAAGTGTTGTAAAACAGCACAACAGAGGGGACCCCCAACTTCTCCTCAAAGGCTGCTGTACAGCTGCTGTCGGTGCTAGCAACATGAATCCTGGGCTCTGGATACTGACTCAGGAAGGTTCTATGGCACTAACTCAGAAGGCCACTTGTACGATGAGGAAACAGACACAGAGAGATGGAGTTGTTTACCCAAGGCCAGGCTGCGAGCCAGTGGAGAGGCTGGGCTTGAGTCTGGGTATGAACTCTGTACCTACACTGGAGAGAACCCCCAGTGGCATGCTGTGCACCCCAGGGCCTCTCTCTCAATTACTGCCTTTCTTCCTCACCCCAGCAGGCAGCACTGTATTGACGAGGCGTCCCCCACTGGCATCCAGCCAAAACTCTATTGATGATGGACATCCTCCCTCCAGAAACACAGGCTGATGGGGAGCAGGCAGCAGGGGGCGGTTTGGTCCACAACCCCTGCTGGGTGGCCCACCTTCCTTTCTCCTTGGCACTGGGCCTACCAGGGTCACTGTGCAGGTGGTCCCTCCTGGCCAGTACTGGTGGGGAGCAACGGGGCAGGGGAAGTGTGGGGTGGGCATTCTCAATCCTCACTCAATGCTGAGGAGCCTGGATGGTCCTTCTCACAGGCTATGCTTTCAAGAGATGCCTCGGGAGGTTTGGGCTGGGTTGACCAGCCACTCCTTGCTGGTCACCAGCAATGGAAGGTTGAATGCCGGGCATTGCTGGAAGAGTGGAAATCCCTGAGCTGGTAGACCCTACAGCTGGGGCCCCAGTCACACCCTCCTCCTGGCACTGTGAGACAAAACCGCTGTCCCTTTCTGCCTGCCCCGTGCCCAGCTGACATTCCACAGCATCTACACAGCACTCAGCTGGTGACAGGGCAGTTGTCTGCATAGCAGAACTAGTCATCTTTGGAGCTTGGGGTCCTTTAAGGTTACTGAGCCCTTCGTGACACCATGAGACTCACAAAGACCTCACAAGAGGGGACCTCACTGTTCCCAGGTGGTCTTTGTGTGAGAGAAATATGAGAACTTCCCACGTCTATTCATTTGAAAACATTTCCGGAAAAAGAACTCATACACAGAAATCCACCATTAACCAAGATGGGGCATTTCTGTCTCCCCAAAAGTGCACGGGTGCCCCTCTGTCATCACTCCACCCTGTCGGCTCCTATTATGTTGCCTACTCTAGATATTCCACTGAAGTGGGATCTTACAACATGTGAACTCTTCTGTCTGGGCTCTTTAACTCGGCAGACTGTTTGCTTGGTTCCTCCATGTCCTAGCAAGCACTAGGGCTTCATCTCTTTACTGCTGAGTGTTACCGTCAGGGACAGAGCACGTTTTCTGTATCCATGTGTCTGCTACTGGGCACTGGGCTATGGTGACTATGCAGAGATGCTGAGAGCACCCATTGTATTCACATGCTTGCTCAGGTCTTTGCCTTCAGTTATTTGGGGCACACACATGGGGGGAGGGGTTGCTGGGTCACACGGCACCTCTATACTTCTCTTCCTCCCACTGAACACAGAGCAGCTACTCAATCTTTCTCTACCTTGCCCGACTCTGATGTGTTGGGGTGCAGGCTGTTCTGTAGAGAGCCCCCCACTTTCAGGGACAACCTGTGTTCCTTGTGATTGGATCAAGGGTCTCTCCCTTGGGTGGTGAATTCCATCAGCTCTAAAGTCAGGCACCCATCTAAGTCACATGGTTGTAGCCCAGGGGTGGTCAGAGCTTTCTGAAGGTGAATTAGAGATGGCTGCTGCCCTTCTGTATGCTCCCCCAGTGCTTCCTTCAGGACCCCTGAGCCAAGTGTATCAGGGGCAGCTTGAGTCCAGTAGGCCAGCCACCACTTGATGTCCACTCCACAGGGACCTGACACAGAGCAGCAACAGGCCCTGCTCTGCTCATGCTGGTCCGCGTTGGACCTTGGAGAGGGATCTCACTTGTCCCTTGGTCTAACACACTCCCGGGGCCACCCAGAAAACACCCAGTTACTTTAAACAATGATTTATCTAAAGTTGTTCAGAAATGTTATCACCAAACCACCTCACTTCTAAACACGACTGCTGCGTGCAAGTGCTCAACATGGATCTCACAGATGTGGGGTCTGACAGGCCTCAGAGGAGACACCTGGGGGGAGGGACAGAGGTTTGGAAAGAGGGAACATTTTGATTGACCGATGCCTTGACAACCCCCAAGCATCAACAATGAAAGGGAAGACAGTAGACTAGGGTGTGCAGCCTCTCCTCAGTGAGACAAACCATTTAAACCCAGTGGGGGCATGTCCTATCTCCATGGCCCAAAGCCCACGTGGGGACAGCTGTTCTCCTGGGAAATCCTCCCAGGGTGTGGTCACGGTGGTCCTGTAAGGATGCGCTCTCTGAGCTCAGGGAGTCAGGCATTGCGAACCCTATTAGGTCCTGGCCCCTCCTTGACCAGTAGTCGCTCTGGACCACTCCTAAGCCCTAAGCTAACTCTTCACAGGCAAACCTACTTGGCCTTGAAGGAGGAGACTCAGTCAGGGACTTAGATGGACAGGAGGGGAGGAAGACCCATGTTTTCCAGAGATACTTTCTGCCCTTTTGTGACCCCAGCTTATCACAGCTGCGTTTTCTTTTGTCCTGTGTGGTGAGTAAGAACCAATTGCTGTTTGCTTGAAAGGTTGTTGGGTTCAGGTGGACTTTCTGAAGCTGATTTTTGAGGGTGGTAAGGAGTCCTAGTGTGGTGTTGTAGGACTGCTGACCACAAGGTCAGCAGTTCAAACCCACCAATTGCTCCCCAGAAACCTTATACAGAGTCACTAACAGTTGCAACCGACTTGACGACGCTTAGCAACAGCAAGGAGATCTTGAGGTGGGCAGGCGTGGCTCTGCCAGGGCTACACTCAGCAAGTGACTGCGTGACCAAGATGCCCTTCAATCATCCTGGGGTCACAGCTCAAGGCACAGGACGCGGCTGACCGAGTCTGGGTCCGAACAGAACTGTGTGTCCATCCCCCTGGGTAGGACAATGACAAAGAGATAGCCTGCCTACAGAGCCCATGGGAGCAGGGTGTGTAGACAGGATTAGGAGTGGCTGCTGACCCTCCCCATCCCTCCAACATGGTGTGGGAGGCCCCCAGGGCAAGTCCACTGAAGACCAGAGCAGGGAAGGAAGGCACTCGGCAGACTGTGCCCTCCTGGAGAACTGCTCTGTGCCACCCTTCTGCTGCAGGGAAGAGACCTCTCCTCACAGAGGATCCTGGAGCCACCGCCCCTAAGTGAGGCCCGGGGGTGTACCAGAGCCCCTCGGTCCTTGGTGTCCAGCATAGCCTGGGAATTGGCATGTGGACACCAGCTCTGGCCCTGGCTCTGCCATCTCCACCACATCAGTCTCTCTGGCCCTTGGGCTCCCAG
Organism: Chrysochloris asiatica; assembly: GCF_000296735.1. Lineage (NCBI taxonomy): Eukaryota > Metazoa > Chordata > Mammalia > Afrosoricida > Chrysochloridae > Chrysochloris > Chrysochloris asiatica. Next base: position 1,329,521 of record NW_006408756.1, read on the forward strand.
GAAATAGCCGAAATTCTTCCCATCAGAGGCTGCCGTGGCCTGGAGCCCGGCCCTTTCTCTTTGCCTCCCTTAGCCCACCCTGGGGTGAAAGCCCCATGCCTTCATGGTCACCTACAGCCACCTATATCTCCGGACCACGATTCTGCCCTGACTTCCTCTTATGGTCACCCGGTCCCCACCCCAGCATCAGGTGGCTCTGCCTAACTCCCACGCACGGCTGTCTCAGGGGCCCCAGGGAGGGCTCCCTACTGGGCTGCTGGGCTGCTGTGCTCAGGCCTTCAAAGGCCCCTCGTCCCTCAGTTCCTCCACCTCCACAAACCACTTCCAATCTTCCCAACCCTCATGTCATCAGCAACGACAGGACCTTGGGTGCCTTCTCTGTGCCACTTCCCACTTCACAGATACCCTGCTGAGGCAACTCACTTTACAAGTGTATATGATCACCTCACTTTACAAGTGGGGAAATTGAGGCTTCGGGAGCCATGGAGCCAGCCAGGAGCTGTTAGGATGCAGCAGGTGGGGGCTGCTGGGAGGCTTAGCTGTAGCAGGTGGGGGCTAAGCTTTGGGCAGAAGCCTTTGAGAAACTGATGAAAGGGGTGGCAGGGGCCCAGATGAAGCACTTTTGTCTGCTTGCAGGGACTCTGGGGATACCTGAAGCTGGGTTAGGATCCCCCACCTCCAGCAACTGCCCCCTCAGGCAGAAGGAGGTGAAGAGGGGACATGGGGACCCAGCAGGTGTGGCGTGAAAGGTAGGAAAAGGGGGCTGGATCCTGGAAGTCTGTACCTCACACCCTGCTCCCCTTCCAGGGTGCCCAGGAGTGAAATTTCCTCAGGACACATTTCCAACTCCCAGGGCACCCTAACACTTAGACCTGGGGTGAGGGTAAAGGAAGCGCTGAGCACCCACAGGAACCCCCACCCTGGTGCTGCCGGGACCCATCCCCTTCCCAGGCCGCTCACCTGGATGACGACCTTCACAGTGGCGGTGTCCACCACGGTGGTGCACACCAGGCCTCCGGGGTGCTGGCCGTCGGCGCTGCGGTTCTGCTGACCCATGGCAAAAACCATGGGCACGGCCAGCAGACCCGAGGCTAGCCAGACTGCGCTGATGAGCTTCTTGGTGCGGCTGCGGGACATGAGAGTCTTGGCCTTGAAGGGGTGGCAGATGGCCAGGTAGCGCTCCACGCTCAGGCTGGCCACGTTGAGGGCCGTGGCGTAGGTGCAGGCATCTCGCAGGAAGTAGTAGCCGCGGCACACGGCATCGCCGAAGGCCCAGGGGTGGTGCACCCAGATGAAGTTGTACAACTCCACAGGCATGGCAAGCAGCAGGATGAGCAGGTCGGACAGCGCCAGGCTGCCCAGGTGGTAGTGCACCGTGCTCTGTAGGTTCTGCAGAGACTTCTTGCGCGCCAGCGTAAACGCCGTCACGGAGTTGCCCACCGTGCCTACTACGAAAAGAACCAGGTACACGACCGTCACCAGCACCTTGGAGTAAATGTCTGTGTTCACATCCAGGTCGCTGCTGGGCGCCGCCAAGACGTGCTCCGTCGCGTTGCCAGAGCTGTTCTGGGAGCTCAGGGCCAGGAGCGCAGCCTCCAGCCCCGACGGTGACAGAGCGAATGAGCCAGAGCCGGGCGCGCCGGGTAGTCCGGGCACCGAGCCATTGAGGTGCATGGTGGGCATTTGGCGAGGGTGGGCGCGTCTCAAGGCGGGGGGGCAGGAGAGGGGGAAGATAATGGAAGGGTTCCGGATGCCGTCCAGCTGGGAAGCGCCTGAGTCAGCCCCTGCCACCCCAGGAGTTGTCTAGACTGGCGCTCACCCGGGCTCGGGACTCCTGGCTCCCTCTGCTCTTCAGACTTCGCGGTTCCTCAGGTTCCCAGCTGCCGCGCGGTTCTTCACCGAGAGCTCCTGCCCCGCGGAGGCTGCTCAAGGAGCTTGTGGCGCGGAGCGGAGCGCAAGCCTGGCGCCGGGCGCGCACGGCTCCTCCTGTCCGCAGGCTCTCTCCTAGCTCTCGGCTCCCGCTCCTCCCTCGCGCTCTGCGCGCACACCCCTCCGCGCACCCTCGCCCGCGCACACCCCTCCGCGCACACCCTACCGCGTGCACCCGCAGTTTTCACGCCCGCGCCCTCCTGGGCTCCTCTGCACACCGCGCAGAGCTGGTATCTGCGCAGCGCGCTCAGCACTGAGTGGAAGCTGCCTCAGCTCTGTCGCTACCGCGTACCCCCAGGTGCAATCTAGATTGGGGTGGGCACCTCAGGAAAGTGAGGAGTGGTAGGGTCATGCGGAGAGTGGGGGCATTGGTTCTATCCAGCACTCACGCCCAGTGTTCTCTACTCTGGTGTTCCCAACGTCTCACACGCTCTCCCCGGGAAGCTGTTTCCAGGTTGCCTCCAGCTCCCTGGGGAAGGGGCTAGGGGGTGGTTGGAAAGAAGGAGGCGTCCCCGCTGGGATGTTTGGGTGTCCACACAGCTGGCTCGTGGTGTCCTTCTCTCTTCAGCATCCCCACAGGTTGCCCCTATAGAAGGCTGATGGGGGGGTGGGTAGGGTTGACAGGATGACAGAGGAGCACCCTCATTCCATAGACCACGTCCGGCTGGCTTCATGTCTCCTGAGGCTCTAACCTCAGGCTCTAACCGGATCCAGCTCTAACCTCACTCCGCTCTGCCATATGCCATCAAGTCACCTCCGACTCACTGTGCGGGCATAGGACACAATGGTATTGCTCCATAGGGTTTCCTAGACTCTAATTCCTATGGGAGTAGACAGTTTCTGTCTGTCTGGTGGGCTTGAACCATTGACTGTGCAGCTGGCTGTCTCTGAGTGGAGCTAGTCAGGAGTCACCCTCTGGACCGGTAGGGTGGGACTTGGGGAAGGGAGTGTGCACAGGCACACCCCCTTTCAACATTCAGGGCCCGGACCTCAGCCTCAGCCTCCCCCAGGGTCCCTTCAGCACTGGCAGGGAGGGCTAGGGAAGCTTACTGCCCCATTTCTGGGCTGCCTGTGCCCAGGAAGGGGTGGGCCCCTGTGGTTCCTTCTCTGGCCCTTTCCTCCCAACCACCCATGTGTCTGAGGTCCGAAGAACCCCTCAGCATTCACAGCCCCTGTAAGGATCTGCTGGCTCTGCCAGCTCTGCCCGGGGAACCCCAGGAACTCCAGAGGTCACCGGGTCCTGAGGGAAGCTCTGCTGGCCAGGCGCTGGCCCAGCAGGGAGAAGCCAAGTGTGGCTAACACATGGCTGCCTGATTCTGCTTCTGGTCTTCCGCTCTCAGTCTGTTTTGGGCTTGCTCCCATGTGGCCCGACATGCTCATCAGGTGGTCTCAGCACATGAAAACATGTGCTGAGAAACTTAGCCTTCAAGGAAAATAGAAACGGCCCCTCTGCTGGAAGCCAGCGAGGCAGCTCCAAATCCAGTGAATGTGGTTGGAACAGGATTCGCTACTGAATGTTTGCTGTATAAGGTTCCTCAGGCTATACATCCTGACGGGAGCAGAAAGTGTCATCTTTCTCCCGAAGAACTACTGGTGGATCTGAACTGCTGACTTTGTGGTTAGCGGCCCAATTCATAACCCACTGTTTTAACTTCTCCAAGCCTTGATATGGCCATGTGTAAAATGGGGAAAGGACAGAATGAATGTCTCAGGACAGGGTGGCACGTGGAAGCATTTGGGGCCAAGTGTCTGTGGACAGGGAGTTGCTGGTACCTGTGCTAAACTTGGGGATGTGAAGTGCTCACCCCCAAGGTGGGCACAGGAGGCACTCCACAAAGGATGGATTTAAAAGCCTGCCAGGCTAAATGGGGTTTGTCCTTAGGAAGACAAGGACCCAGTTGGATAAATGTGTCTCAGGGACTTGGATCTGAGTGTTCGTGTGGTAATAACAAGCAGGGACGGGAGGGGGACCTGCCTGCTCAAGGAACACTGAGATTCTGCTAAGGGCACTGGGTAATTGTGAAAATGGACAAGGGTGAGGGATGGACGGCACTCCGAACAAGCCAAGCTCATTGCCACTCAGCTGATTCTGAATCATAGAAACCGTGTCTTAGTTCCTGTGGGTGTTGCTAAGTGCCTTTGAGTTGGTTCTGAATCATAGCGACCCTGCATAGTGTTTCCGAGGAGCAGTTGGTGAGTTCGAACCACCGAACTTTCAGTTCAAGTGGATCTTGTGGTCTAGTGCTTATCCTACAGTGCCCCCCACCCCCAGGTCTCTTCTTAGTCTCCTGGTGCTGCTATAACAGGAATCCCACAAGTGAGTGGTCATAACAAACACATTGATCCTCTCAGCTTAGGGTGCTCCAAGTCGGAATTCAGAGTGCAGGCTCTGGGGGAAGTCTGCCTGTCTCCGTGGGCTCAGCATTTCTTGGAGAGCCCCATGTGCCATAGCATTCATCTTCCCCTGGATCTGGGAGCGTCATCGTGCCAGGAGCCCACGTCCTAATGATTGATTCCATTCCAGCTCTTCTTTCGCACTAGTAATTGTTCCTAAGTGCTGTCCAGTCAGTTCTGACTCATCCCAACCCTGTGTAGGGTTTCCGAGAGTGACTGGTGGGTTTGAACCTCTGACCTCATGACTACAGGTCCAGTGCTTACCCTACGGTACCACACTGGGGCTCTGCTCATTCCTCTTTCTCAGTTTCTTGTAAGATAAAATGTGTTGCAGACCAAAGCCCCTGGGAACTCCCTTACAGTGGATCAGGCGGTGATGACATTAAGGGCATTGTGTTGTTGTTGTTGTTAAGTGCTGTTGAGTCAGTTTTGACTCATACCGACTCTGTATAGGGTTTGCGAGGAGCTACTCGTGGGTTTGAATGGCTGACCTTGTGGTTAGCAGCCCAGTGCTTGTCCTACAGTAACCACACTAGGACTCCAAGGGAGGTGGTGGTGTTAAATGCCGACTGGTCGTTTCTCACTGATGTTGTTGTTGTTAAGTGCCGTCGAGTCAATTCCGACTCATAGCGACCCTATGTAGGGGTTTCCAAGGAGTAGTTGGTGAGCTTGAACCACCAACCTTACAGCTCAAACAACTTTGCAGCCTGACGCGTTTGTCCACAGCACCACACCAGGACTGATAGTGACCCTGTAATCTTTGAGACAGCAGAAAGCCTCATCTTTTCTCGAGGAACAGCTGGTGGATTTGATGGAAGATCTTATGGTTTACAGTCCAATGCTTATCATACTGAGCCACTGCGCTCCCCAAGGGGATAGTTTTGTTGCTATTGTTAAGTGCTATTGAGTCAGCTCTGACTCATGTTGTTGTTGTTATGTGCTGTGTAGTCGGTTCCAACTCATAGCGACCCTGTACAGGGTTTCCAAGGCTGTAAATCTTTACGGGAGCAGAAAGCCCCATCTTTCTCCCACGGAACAGCTGGTAGTTTTGAACTGCTGACCCTGAGGTTCACAGCCCAATTCGTAACCACTACGCTACCAGAGCTCCATAGTAACCCCTTAATCCTCTCATTGGTTTATTCCATCGGGTCACATGGGGAATCATTTCGTAACTGATAAACCATTGAGAATAATGACCCCGCCGAGTGACACATACACCATGCAATCTATAGCAGACCCTATAGGGCAAGATATTGGCTGAAGGCAGAGAATACCAGAAAGATATTTACCTGTGCTTTATTAACTACGCTAACACTTTTGACTGTGGACAACATTGTGGAGAATGAGTATTCTGGAACATTTGATTGTGCTCATGAGGAATGTGTACACAGCCTAAGAGGCAGTTGTTCACACACACATACAATAGAACAAGAGGACACTGAATAGTTTAAAATCAAGAAAGGTATGTGTCAGGATTGCATTGTTTCACTATATTTATGCAATCTGTAGGCTGAACAAAAAATCCAAGAAGGTGTATTGTATGAAGAAGAACATGGCATCAGGATTGGAGGAAAACTCATCAACAATCTGCGATATACAGATGATACAACCTTGCTTGCTGAAGCGAAGAGGACTTAAAATACTTACTGGTGAAGATCGAAGACTACAGCCTTCAGTATGGGTTTCACCTCAATGGAAAGAAAACAAAATTCCTCATCACTGGACCAAACATAAAATTAAGATCATGGAGTAAAGATTGAAGCTGCTAAAGACTTCATTTTGCTTGCATCAATCATCAACATTCATGGAAACAGCAGTCAAGAACTAAAAGGACATATTGCATCAGGTAAATCAGCAGCAGAAGACCTCTTTAAAGTGTTCACGAGCAGAGATGTCAGTTTGAGGACAAAGTCCACCTGACCCTGACCCAAACCATGGCATTTTCAAGGAAGACTATAGAATTGATGCATTTGAGTTACTGTGTTGGAGAAGAATGTTGCAAGTACCATGGACTGCCACAAGAACAAACAAATCTGTGTTGGAAGAAGTATAGCCAAAATGCTCCTTAGCAGCCAGAATGGCCAGACTTTGTCTCTCATACTTCTGGACATATTATTTGGAGGGACCAGTCCCTGGAGAAGGACATCATGCTTGGTAAAGTGGAGGGTCAGTGAGAAAGAGGAAGACCCTCAACAACATGGATTTGTACACAGGCAGCCGCAATGGGCTCAAGCATAGCAACAGTTGTGAGTTCAGTACACAACTGGGCCGTGTTTCGTTCTGTTGTGCATAAGGTCACTATGAGTCGGCACCAACTCGATAGCACCTAACAACACCGATGACTCAACTATGGACAGTGTAGGACTGCTTCTTAGGGTGTCCAGGGTTGGACATTTCTGTAGGAACAGACAGTCTCATCTTTGTCACCTAGAGTGCCTGGTGGGTTTGAACCGCCAACCTTGTGGTAAGCAACCCAATGTCTAACCCACAGAGCCATCAGGGCTCTGGGTGAACAAAAGTATAATTGATACCATTGAAGTATACATTGTGAGGAATGTTGACACGGCACCTGTTTCATTACATGTTCTTGTTATGAAGTGCCGTTGAGTTGGTTCTGACTCATAATGACCCTATATAGGGTTTCCAAGGAGCAGATGGTGGGTTTGAACTGCTGACTGACCTTGCAGTTGAAGCCTACGTTTTGGTCCAGTGTATTACCCTGTAGCACCACACCAGGACTTATTATTATATGTATATATGCATATTAGGACCCCTCGTGGGACCCTGTAGGATCAGTACTGGACTGTGAACCAGAAGGTCGGCAGTTCAAATCCACCAGCCGTTCCTTGGAAACCCTATACGGGATAGCTATAAGTCAGAACCGACTTGATGGCACTTAACAACAACAACAACAATGTGTATGATTTAAAGAGGAAGAAGTGAGAAGTAACGCTGTTGGTTTGTCCAGTCATGGGTGATCTCCGAGGATATAGTACTCCCCGGGCTCCCCACAACCTGGTCACTTCTGGAAGGAAGGTCACAGCTGGTGGCCACTGGGAGGCTTCAGCCTGGAAGAGGCCAGGGGAGCCTCCCAGCTGCCCTACTTAAGCCCCCTGTTTGCTTTTCTAGCCCCTGACCTTTTGGCTAATCCAGCCTTCTTTCTAAAGATTTCTGTTTGAGCTGCCTAGGAGCTTAAGGAATCATAAAACTAACTTCACACAAATATTATGGCTTAAACCACCTAGGGAAATGATCCCAGGAAAAGTTGTTTCTGCAAAGAGTGGACCCTGCCCTGGAGAGCTCCAGGGGTCTTCAGTGGCATTCACAGAGCCCTTCTTCCCACCCTGATGGAACCATGTGCTCGCCATGAACTCCCCGGTGATCGTCCCAAGAAAGAGTTGGCGGGGCTGGGGAGCAACTGAGGCCTGGCCTGTACCCAACTCACCCACTGACATGCTTGACCTGGGGCAGGGGGTGGGTTTGTGGAGCTGCCCCCACCTGATTCTCTAAACACTGATTTTGGAGAGGAGCTTGCAGGAGGATTCTGGTTCTTGGATGCCTGGAAGGTGTGTCAGCCTTTAGGATGGCAGGTGTAGTGGGCATGGTTCCAGCTTTCGTGCACCAGCCTGGTGGCATAGATGAGACCCTTCCCTCTCTGCAACACAGGGTGATTCTATGCACCCCAGAGGTGAAAATGAAGCCAAAGGAGTCAAGCCAGGAGGAGACATCAGTGGAAGGAAGAAGGCCTGAGGGTAAGATTTCATTTGGTTTATTTGCTAATTTAGCCCAAACCCTGCAGGCAATGATTGGTAAGGGTAGGAGGCCAGGATGTTGCTGAATTCAATCAGGAAGTGGGATAACGTTTACAGTGTTTAGCATGACAGACAGCTAACAGAAAGGGAGACAGTCAAACCCTCCAGCTGCTGCCCACAGCTACATCTGGAAAGATCGCAACCTAGAAATGTCTACCCTGTCTCACTGTGTCACTAGGAGTCCAGTTTGGTGGCGTCCACTTTTCGGGAGCACAACAAGAATGTGAGAGAACAATGGTGAGTTTTCTCCGTAGGTGAGGTGTCCAAACCGCTAGAGAGCAGTGTTCAGGGGCCAGCCCTTCTGTGCTGGACCACATCTGCTCCGTCCCAGCCAGAGTGCCAACAGCCGGTGTTTAAGCTCCTGAAAAGGGGAATGGCTGGTGGGCGAGGAGGAACGTCTGGAGTTGGTCCTTAGAGTCTCAGAGGTCAATGAATCCCTGCCACCTTAAAGGTGTAACCTCATCATCTTTGTGTGTGTGTGTATGTGTGTGACAAGGTCAGTGATTCAAACCCATCAGCTGCTCTGAAGGAGAAAGATGATGCTACCTGCTCAGGTAAAGATTTGGGATCTAAACCCTTTATAGATAGGGGTGCTATCAGCCAGACTCCATCGGTTTTTGCTTTCAGGGGTGGTGGAATAGATATAATAAAACATTTGTTTCTCTCACCACTATTATGAGTACCACTAGTGACTCTGATCGCTGTCGGTTCATGGACTGCAAAGCCGTTTGAACAGCAAAGTTGGCGGTTCAAGCTCACCAGCCACTCCTCGGAAACCCTATACAGGATCACTATGGGTCGGAACGAACTCTATGGCACTTAACAACAACACTTTCCATCACTGTTATCCATCCCCAAGTGGTTTCACCCCCCAGACAGAAACTCAGTGTCCCTTACACAACACCTCCCACTTCCTTCTCCCTCCCATCCCTGGTAGCCACAAAGAAACCCGTGTCTCTATGCATCGGCCTCTTGTAGCTAGTTCATGCAAGTGTTTCTCCTTTGGGTGTTGTGTGTGCATGAGAACATCACTTCTGTTCTGTGATGTGGATATTGCACAGTTTGTTTATCCATCCACCTGTTGGTGGGCATTTGGGTTGTGTCTACTTTTTGATACTTCAATGAGCAATGATGCTTAAGTCCCATTTCCAGTTCTATTGAGTCTATAGCTAAGAGTGGAACTGCTAGATCAAACGCTAGTTTTGTTTCACTTTTTCATTTTATTTTGTAATTTTATTGTAATATTCATTTTATAATTATTCCTATATTGACAAACATTTGCCACTTCCGCCATTTTTACATGTACTGTCCCAACCCCTCCGGCTCCCATTGTCTAACCATCACCGCTATCCATTTCCAAATGTTTTGTCCTCTTTTACTTTTCTTTCCTTTCTTTCTTTGACTAGAAAGTTCCCAATGGTTTGTCCTAATGAGAAAATAAATATGCATGGAAGAAAAAAAAAAAAAACAGACCAAAACAGAGAAAGAAAGCAATTTCCCTTTCTTTTTAACTGTCTTCCTTGTCACCCAAGTTAGCACGTGTCTACACTCCAACCAGTGATTCATTCTCCCTTTCCTCGTTGATAAACGTCGTGGAATGTTTATTAAAGCATAAGAACATTTTCTTGACTTTTTACAGTAGTTGTCTCATACCATATCTATACTTTTGCCACTGACTGATTTCACTCAACATAATGTGCTCTTCTTGGTCCAGGTACATATTCCTCATGAGCACAATTAAGTGTTCCGGAATACTCAAACTTCGCAATGTTGTCCATAGCTTGTCATGATCCACACAATCGAACGCCTTTGCATAGTCAATAAAGCACAGGTAAACATCTTTCTGATAGTCTCTGCTTTCAGCCAAGATCTATCGGACATCAGCAATGATATCCCTCGTTCCATGGCCTCTTCTGAATACAGCTTGAACCTCTGGAAGTTCTCTGTCAATGTATGATTGTAGCCATTTCTGTATTACCTTTAGTAAAACTTTACTTGCATGGGATATCAAACAGATTGTCTGATGATTTCCGCATTCCATTGGGTCATCTTTCTTTG
>NW_006408756.1:1341369-1343280 GCF_000296735.1 Chrysochloris asiatica
GAGAAACAGAGGAAGCCCCCGCGAGATGGATTGGCACAGTGGCAGCAGCAGTGGGCTCAGGCGTAGTAGTGATTGTGAGGTTGGCTCAAGACTGGGCAGTGATTTGCTCTGTTGTGCATAGGGTCCATATGAGTCGGTACCAACTTGATGGTACCTAACAACAGCAAATGGCTAATGACCGTGAACATTTCTTCATATATTTGTTGGCTGCCTGAATTTCTTCCTTGGTGAAGTGTCTGGTCATGTCCTGTGCACATTTTTAAAATTGGGTTGCTTGTCTTTTTCTTGTAGAGGTATAATAGTTTCCTATAAATTTTAGATATTAGACCCTTGTCTGATATGTCAGAGCAAAAAAATTTTTTCCCAGTCTGTAGGTTCCTTTGAACTCTTTTGATGCACATAGTTTCTCATCTTTAGAAGCTCCTAGTCATCTATTTTGTCTTCTACTGCTTGTGCATTTTTTGTAATGTTTGTGTATGTCTGCCATGTATTCGAGCCCCTAAGTTTGTCCATATTTTTCCATTGGTGATTTTTATAGTTCTAGGGTTTACATTTAGGTCTTTAATACATGTCTGGTTTGTTTTTGTGTATGGTGTGAGATATGGGTCTTGTTGCATTCTTATGCAAATCAATTTCCAGTTTTGCCAACACCATTTATTGAAGAGATGATCTTGTCCCCATTTAATGTGTTTTGGCCCTTTGTCAAAGATCTGTTGACTGTGTGTGTGGATGTATTTAGTTCCAGGTTCTCAACTCTGTTCCTTTGATCTATGTAACCATCAGTGCACCAGTACCAGGCTATTTAGACCACTGAGGCTGTGCAGTAATTTTTGATAACAGCAAGTTAGAGACCTCCAAATTTGTTTTCTGTTTGTTTTTGTTTTTAACTAATGCTGTGTTTACCAGAGTCTGTTTCCTTTCCATATAAAGTTGGTGATTAGATTCTATATATCTTTTAAGAACTTGGATTGGGATTGCATTTTATCTATAGATTGCTTTGGTAGTGTTGACATTTTCACAATGGTAAGTCTTCCTATGCACAAACATGGTATATTCTTCCGTTTTTAAAAAGATCTGTTTGTGTTTCTTGTAGTAGTGTTTTATAGTTTTCTTTGTAAAGTCTTTTGTTTCATATTTTGGGTGGTTATTGCAAATGGCATTGCTTCTTTGATGTCCTTTTAAAAAATTATTGAGTGAAGATTTATAGAGCAAATCATCAGATATACATTCAACAAATCATATACTTTGCTTCACTATATGATTACAATCCCCTCCAGGTACCGACAGTTAATGGCATTGACCTTCACTCACTTTAACTCTTGCATTCCTCCCTGTGTCTCTCTCCTGCTACCTTCATGTTTCTTCTGTTAACCTCCCTTGTGTTGTATACTGCCTGCCCTGTGACCCATGTTAACATGTGTCTACCCTCTAGCCTGTGAATAATCCCACCCTCCCACCGTAACCATCATAGATTATTTCTTTTACCTTGATGTCCTTTTCAGAGAGTTTTTAAAATTGGTAAAAGGAATTCAACCAATTTTTGTATGTTGATTTTGCACTTTGCTGCTTTACTGAATCTTTCACTGAGTTCCAAAATTTTTCTTGCTAAGTCTTAGGGATTTTCTAAGTACGGGATCATATCATCTGAAAATACAGAGTTTTGTTTCTTCTTTGTCAATTTGGATGCCTTTAATTTCCCTTCTTGTCTTATAGCTCTGTCTAAGACTTCCAGCACAATATTGAATGTTGTTGTTAGGTGCCATCGAGTTGGCACTGATTCATATTGACCCTGTGCACAACAATACGAAACACCAACCTCACAGCCGTTGCAACGCTTGAGCCCATCACTGGTGCCACTGTGCCAATCCATCTCGCTGGGGGTCTTCTTTTTCTCTGACCCTCCACTTTATC
>NW_006408756.1:1344235-1345122 GCF_000296735.1 Chrysochloris asiatica
CCTTGTTCTGTTTGAACAACTGCCTCTTGATCTGTGTACAGGTTCCTCATGAGCACAATTAAGTGTTCCGGAATATTCTTTTTCTGTTAAGTTGTCCATAGCTTGTTGTGATCCACACACTCGAAAGGCTTTGGGTAGTCAATAATCTTTCTGGTGTTCTCTGCTTTCAGCCAAGGTCCATCTGACGTCAAAAACGATATCCCTCGTTCCACATCCTCTTCTGAATCTGGCTTGAACATCTGGAAGTTCTCTCTCAATGTATGGTTGCAGCCATTTAAACATTATCTTTAGGAAAGTTTTACTTGCACACAGTATTAATGATATTGTCCAATGATTTCCGCATTCCACTGGGTCACTCCTCTTTGGATGAACTCAAATATGGATCTCTTTCAGTCAGTTGGCCAGGTAGCTGTCTTCCAAATTTCTTGCCATAAATGAGTGAGTGCCTCTAGTGCTGCATCAGTGTGTTGAAAGATTTCTATTTGTATTCCATCAATTCCCGGAGCCTTGTTCTTTGCCAATGCCTTCAATGCACCTTGGATTTCTTCCTTCAGTATCATTGGCTCTTGATCATATATATGCTACCTCTTCACATGGTTGAACATCAACCATTTCCTTTTGGTACAGTGACTCTGAGTTTCCCTTCCATCTTCTTTTGATGCTGTCTTCATTGTTCAATATTTTACCCATAGAATCCTTCAATATTGCAAGTTGAGGCTTGAAATTTTTCTTCTGTTCCCTCAGCTTGAGAAATGCTGAGTGTGTTCTTCCCTTTTGGTTTTCTAACTCCAGTACTTTGCACATTTTGTTATAATATGTTATTTTGTTTTCTTGAGCTGACCTTCGAAAATTTCTTTTCAGCTCTTTTACCTCCTCATTTCTTCCAT
>NW_006408756.1:1345532-1347154 GCF_000296735.1 Chrysochloris asiatica
TCATGTGATCTCCAGCATAGCTTCTATCACCAAGGCCATTATTTCCCAACTACTGAGCCTTCCTTTATTTCCAACCTTTGTATTCCAAATGTTAGTAATTATCAATACAGTTTGATTGCATGTTTGATCAATTTCAGACTGAAGAAGTTGGTAGAATTCTTCAATTTCGTCATCACTGGCTTTAGTGGTTGGTGCGTATATCTGAATAATAGTGATATTAACTGGTCTTCTTTGTAGGCATATAGATATTATCCTATCACAGACAGTGTTGTATTTCAAGACAGATCTTGATATGTTCTTTCAGATGATGAATGCAATGCCATTCCTCTTCAATGTGTCATTCTCAGCATAGTAAACCATATGATTGCCCTATTTAAAATGGCCTGTATCAGTCAATTTCAGCTCACTAATGCCAAGGATATCTATGTTTATGCTTCCATTGATCTTTGACAACTTCCAATTTTCCTAGATTCAGAATTCACACATTTCATGCTCTGATCATTAATGGATGTTTACAGCTGTTTCTCTTCATTTTGAGTTTTGTCCCATCAGCAAACGAATGTCTCGAAGGTTTTACTCCGCTCGCGTCATCACGGTCGATGCTACTTTGAGGAGGCAGCTCTTCCCTAGTTGTATTTTGGGTGCCTTCTAACCTGAGGGGCTCATCTTTGGTGTTCTTCATCGTGTTTCAACGTTCAATATTCTGGTGCTATCTGATAATGTTCCACTGCTAGTCATAAGGTTTTCAGGACTAAATATTCAGATGTAGTCCATCTCTCCTTCTTCTTAGTCTGCCTTTGTCTGGAAGTTCAACTGAAATCGTTCCATCATGGGTGACCCTGATAGTATTTAAAATACTGGTGGTGTAGGTTCCAGAATCGCAGCAACAAGCAAGCCACCCCAGTATGTCAAGAGTACAGATGAGTGGTGACTATACTGAGTAAGAGTGGTGGAAAAGGCATCCTTGTCTGGTTCCTGTTTGCAAATGGAATGATTTCCGTTTCTCTTCATTGAGAGTGATGTTAGCTGTTGGTTTTGTATATGTGCTTTTATTTGTTGTACTGTTGTTAAGTGCCATTGAGGCCGTTCTAAGTCATAGCGACCCTGTATAGAGGCCGTTCTAAGTCATAGCGACCCTGTATAGGGTTTCTGAGGAGCATCTGGTAGGTTTGAATTCTCAATCTTATGATTCAAACCAACCCTGTGATGCAGTGCTTTATTCTATAGCACCACACCAATGTTGATGAATTCCCCTTTATATTCATATTTTGTTGTTGTTTTAAATCAGGAATGGATGTTGGATTTTGTCAAATTCCTTTTCTGCATGGGTTAATATGATCATGTTGTTTTTTCCCTTTGTTTTATTTGTGTGGTGGATTACATTGATTGTTTTTCTAATATTGAACCATCCTTGCATACCTGGCATGATACATTATGGTTTTTATTGTTGTTATTTTTTTAAGTTTTTATTGTGAATTGAGTGAAAGTTTACAGGGCAGATCATCAGTTTTACATTCAACAAATAATACACCTTGTTTCATTACAATGATTATAATCCCCTCCATGTACCATCAGTTAACAGTATTTCTCTTTATTAATTTTAGCTTTTCTTTTTGTTGTTT
>NW_006408756.1:1349831-1363025 GCF_000296735.1 Chrysochloris asiatica
TACTAGGCTAACTTTGCCGCTCTTTTTCTGATTGTTGGAGATGTTGAGTTAAGGTGTTGATTTTGTTTTGTTTTTTCTTTGTGGATATGCATGTTTATTGTTATAAATTGCCTGCTAAGCACTGCTTTTGCTGCGTCCCAAAGGTTTGGTGAGCAGTGTTTTTGTTTTAGTTTGATCCAAGGAATCTTTTTATTTTATTTGAAAATTTCTTCCTTTACTTAGTAGCTTTTGAGCAGGATGTCATTTAATTTCCATGTATTTTACTTTTCCCCTTCATATTCCTATTGTTGATTTCAAATGTGATCTGAGGAGATGCTTTGCAGTATTTTGATGTTTGTAAATTTATTTTTATTTTGGGGCCTTGAGACGGCACTTAACAACAACAACAACTTTGTGGCCTAACATATGGTCTATCCTGGAAAATACGCTGAAATAATCCTGTGTGCTGTGCTGTTGC
This sequence comes from Chrysochloris asiatica, assembly GCF_000296735.1. Taxonomy (NCBI): domain Eukaryota; kingdom Metazoa; phylum Chordata; class Mammalia; order Afrosoricida; family Chrysochloridae; genus Chrysochloris; species Chrysochloris asiatica. Next base: position 1,350,289 of record NW_006408756.1, read on the forward strand.
TGGGGGAGTGCTCTGTACATGTGCACGGGGCCAGGTTTGTTGATTGTATTGTTTAGTTCTTCTGTGTCTTTGTTGAGCTCTTTTTTAGTTGTTTTGTCCTTCGTCAAAAGTGGTGTACTAAAATATCCTACAATTCTTGTGGAATCCTTGTGTGGCACTGTAGGATAAGCACTCGACCTGAAGGTCAATTTGAACCACAAGGTCGGTGGTTCAAACTCACCATCCACTCCTTGGAAACCCTATACAGGGTCGCTATGATTTGGAACCGACTTGACTGCATTTAACAACAACGATTATTGTGGGAGAACGATGGTTTTATAGGGTAAACACTAGAATGTGAACCACAAAGTCAGTGGTTTGAGCCCACCAGTAGATTTTTGAGGGAAAGATGAGGAAAAGATATATATAGCCTTGCAAACTCAATATAGAGTTGCTATGAGTCAGAACTGACTTGAAAGCATTTAACAACAACAACAACATCTATTACTGTGGAGTTATCTACTTCTTTCTTCCATTCTGTTAGAGTTTGGCTTATGTATTTTGAGGCTCTTTTATTGAGAGCAAAGGTTTTTTGTTTTTTTTATGGTATGTTCTTGTGTTCAATTTTATTTTACACTTTTTCACTTTTTGAGAAATCACCAAACAATTTCCCACAGTGGTTACATCATGTTAATCCACACTAACAATGGATGAGGGATCCAATTTCATCCCTGCCCTCATTTCACACTCAGTTTCTTCCTGTCCTTGAGTCCCTAGGCCAAAGAAGGGCAATTCTTGCTACCAAGATGGTGCTTCATTAATTAATAAATAAATTCATTCACAATGATTCCCTTGACCATTTAATCTATGGCATGTAATAAAGTGCCCCAATGTCTAGTGACTTAGATTCCTGGAGTGACACTGTAGGATAATCACTAAGCTGTTAATGGTAAGGTTGGAGGTTCAGACCCATCAATCACTCCTTGAAGATCCTATACAGAGTTGCTATGAGTCAAAACTACCTCCATGGCCTTTAACACCAACAACAAACCTGGAGTCTCTAGCTCAAGGCCTCAAGGTGGTTGCAGTTCAGCTGCTGGGTGGAGCTATGATTTCATTTGAAGGCATGATTGAGGTCTCTTCCGAGCTCCCTTTCGTGGTTGTTGGCAAGAGGCCTCAGTTCTCTGTAGGATGTTGGACAGAGGCCTGGGGTCCTTGCTGACTGCTGGTCAGAGATCATTCTCATCTCATCACCTAGGGCCCTTTTCACAGACCCATTCATTGTGTGTGGGCTGACGTTCCTCAGAAAAGCAAGAACGAGGGTGAGAGAAAGCCCCCAAGGTGGATCCAGTGTCTTTTGGTAACTAGTCTCAGAAGTGCCATTCTGTGTCCCTTGACCAAATACTGCTCAACAGATACAAGTCAGTACATCTAGTCCACAGTTAAAGGGAGGGAGGGCATGGTGTGAATTTCAGGAGGAGAGTCATGACCACACTAGAGCTGTCCACCACACTACAGGGACACTCCTCCTGTAAAAACTCCAGATAATGACAGAAGAGTGAGTGTCCACTTGGTGAAAACCCTCTGAGGGTCATTGGACATAGGCTGTTAAGCAGGATGCCTCCTAAGGAAGACTGCATTCTGCGTTCCCTCTTCTCTCCTCTTTCTTCTCTCCTTCACTCCCATGAAATGGGGTTTTGGGGTGGGGACATGGCCTCATGGAGGAGTGGACATGGGCCTGTCAGGTCTCCCACTTGCCATGTGACCCATGTCCCATATGATGCTCAGTCTGACTAGGACATGGGATGGGCAGCTGGGGCCTTCCCCCAGTATCTCTGAGTTCTGTCCTCGTAGGGTACACCTGAAATGGACACTTGTCTCCAATCCCCACAGCACCTACACACCCCACCTTCCTGATGACACTGGATTTCCTCTGGGGAAGTGACCTTTTCCCTGGAGATAGGTCCTTACTAAGGCAGCCCCCAAAACTGAGCCATCAAGCTTCCTTCCCAAACCTCGGTCTCAGTGAAGTGTGGCTGTACTCTCCACCCAGCACCGAGGGTCTGATCACCTTTCACATGCCTTCCCACCACCATTACTGCATCAGCTCTCCAGCTGCTCAAGGGGAACCCCCCAGCAATCCTATTAGGCCTGAGTTCCCAGTGGCTCCCTGTGACTTGTTTCCAGGGTGCAGACATGCTGGCCAACTTCCACCAACTTCCTTTGAACTTAAAAAAAAAAAAAAAAAAGGTCATGTACTGTAATGTTCAAGAGCTTTTTAGGGTAAAGACAGACTCCCTTAGAATCCTGGATGTGTTACTCGTTAACAGTATAAACTTGGACAAGGACAAACTAGTTAAATTCTCTAAACCTCAGCTAAAATAATGTTGTTGTTGTTGTTAAGTGCCATCGAGTCGGTTCCGACCCATAGCGACCCTGTATAGGGTTTCCGAGGGTGTAAATCTTTACGGGAGTAGAAAGCCTCATTTTTCTTCCGCGGAGCAGCTGGTAGTTTCGAACCGCTGACCTTAAGGTTCGTAACCCGATTCGTAACCAAATTTAAAATATTTTATAGTATTTTTTCAGGAATTGCATCATTTATGTACATAAAGGATTTATTATAATCTCTTGTATACAGTAGATATTGAATCAATTGTGTAGTTTTTGCAATGATTCAGTTTTGAATAATCCAATATAAAAGGAAATTCTGCCCATATTGTAGTAACGAGAAGTAAAATAATTCATGTTTTACATTCACATTTTGCTCACTTGAGAAAATAAGTAACTACTTTAAAAAAAAAATGTTCTATTGTGAATTATGTGATAGTTTACATGGGGAAACATTAGCTTTACATTCATCCTATCGTATATCATTTCATTGCCATGGTTACAATTCCCTCCATGCATCATCAACCAACAAAAGGGTATATCCTGCAAGCCTGCACCCCAGGACGGTCATCAGCACACAGTCCCTCTCCCTCTCTGGGTCTAAAGTCCCCAATTGCTCCATCTCTCCATGTCATTGTCTCTGCCTCCATCTCAGGCATCACTGTTTCTCTGGGTAGGGTCCTGCTCTCCACTCTTCTCCTTTGATGGTCCCAGGGACCTCCGCTCCCAGACTGCAAAGTTAATCACTCCCCTCCTTGCTACACAATCAGTCCTGATATTGTATCACAAGAGACCTATCCGCATTGCCTTTGATCAGCCCCGCCTAGACAGATTGGATACTACTCATTGGAGATTCTACCTTCCTCCACACCCTCTGGATCTAGGTTCCCTCTTGAAAGCTTGTAAGCCAGTCACTTCTTGCCTTTGTAGCCCCCTCATTTTGGGTAGCCAATGTCCAAGTTGCCTATCCCTGTCTACTCTGTGTATGGAGGGGGTGGGAATAATTCTCACTGTAAAGATTTGTTCCCTCTTTTGAGCTACTGCATCCATAGTGTAGGTCAAGTTCATCAAATTGTATCAGATTACTCTTTTTTTCCTCTTATTTCTTCTTCTGGTTGAGCTCTGAACATCCAGTCATTGCAGCCAGGTCAAGTGGGTATTATCTACAAGTGTGGGTGTTCTTGTGATATGGCCTCTCTTCTTATCAGCTGGATGCTTCACTCTCCACTCTAGTCCTCTGTGGCTATGTCACTGACTCTGGGTCCAAGAGTCCCCAGGTCTTGCCACACTGCTGGCCAATCAGGTCTCCACCCGGGTTCACAGAAGTCTATTGAACATTGTAGGGCTTAGCTCGCTGCTTCATTGCTGTTTTTCTCTCACTTCCCATTATTGGTGACGAACGTGGTCACTAATCAGAGCATATATTCCCATTGAGTCTTAGTCTTGGAAGGGGATTTGTCCTGAGGGGACCTGACCATTTGCTTGATGTCTCCTGGTGAACTTCTTGATGGAATAGTCTTTTTTTTCAAACCAGAAGAGCATAGTCAAACATGGTGCTATCCCTGGTGGAAGGCGTCATGAGCTGCTGTTCAAACCAAGGCCCAGAAAATCTCAGACAAAAGGGAGGCAAACCATTCCGGTTCTACGACATAAAAGCCATGAAAGGAACAGACTTCCCTGTGGTGGACTTGTCCTCCTGTTACGGTGACAAGAGGAGGTCCTGGGGGGCATCAAGGTCCTCGGAGCACAGGAAAGTCTGGGGGGCGGCGGGGGGGAGCACAGATTCACTCCGGGGTCTGCAGTGAATTACCACCTTTGTGGCCTAGAGCTGTGGATTACCACCACAGTGTGGAAGTTGTGCATCTTTCGGAATGGACCTTTAAAAGAATAGACACCAGATTCTGGGTGTGTGAAAGCTGAATGGAATGGGAGCTCGTGTACACCTGCAGGGGGGCAGCTGGAGCTTTTCCTGCTCAGCACTCTTCCCCCCTTAGCACCCCAAGAATTCCTGGTTAGTGTGCCTGTGTGTGGGTGTGGGCATGTGTGTGCATGCATGTATGTTTTATGCATGAGTATTGGGCTCAGAAGGTCTTCATCTCCAAACCACTGGCCCTGCCTCACCTGAGACCACTGCACATGCTGCTCCCAGCCCCCAACTTCTTTCCACTCAGACTTATGAGCTGGTCTCCATACAGCCTGGAGTCTCTCTGCCCTTGGGGCCTGCTTTCCTGGGCTCCAGCTGAGCTGACGGCAGCTCAACTGCAGGACACAGGGACCTCAGCATCAAGATGTGCAAACCTCAGGGACATACGTAAAAGACCCACAGAGCCACTTATGAGGAAGGAGACAAAGGCCGCCTCGCCCACGTCCACACATGCCTTCCCAACTCTCCTGAGGAGGTCTCGGGGGGCTTTCCATCCAGGTGACCAGCAGAGGGACACAGTTTCTCTGGACCTTGAGTCCTGAGACTGCCCATGTCCACCCCACTCACACCCACCTTCCTCACCCATCCACACCCCCCCTCACCCCTTCTCCCCACCCCCACATCCTCTCAGTCCTGCCTGCACCCTACCACCCGTGTGCACCTCCCTCAACCTCACACCCTAGGCCAGGCTGGAGGGACAGTTCCCAGTCACCGGCCCGAGGAAAGCATTCTTTTTGCTCTTGAGGCAGAGACAGCACAGACGGTACCAGCAGAAGAGCAAACACCTCCATCTGTTCAATTTGCCAAGAAAAGCAGCCTCTTGTATGCTCTCACCCCGGGAAGCTGAGAGTTTATGCTGCTTATAAATGTACCAGTTTGCGGTTAGATTTTGCAGGCATGCTTGTGCACACACTAGGTGATTCAAAGCGAAAAGGGCCATGTTGGGCTAATATTGGTCTTTCATTATTGTTGAGGGGGCACCTCAGATTCTCTAGGAAGTACGCACCCCAGCTGCACACTGAGGTGGGAGCCCTCAGCACACAGGGAGACCCAGCCAGGAGGCATTGGGGGACCCGGATGGTCAGGAGCCATGAGGCCCCCTCACCAGGCTGTCCCTTCCTGCCTCTGCCAGGCTACCCTTTGGGCAAGGGGGGCCAGGCAGCTGCTGTGCCCCGTCCCTGTCTGCTGCACTTTGAACATCCTCTACCCTGGGGGAAGGACGCGTTTACATCAGTGGGATCTCTGATGTTTCTAACATTCTCCTACAAGCTGAGATGAACTCCCTCAGCTGTAATCGGAAGTTCCTGTTGCTTAGAAATATCTAAATAGAAGAAAGAAAACGTCGCCTGTCTTTGTGGTGGCTCGTGCAGGTTCCATAGATAAAACTTTGAGGCGGTTTCTCCTTTGTCATTCTTACCTTGTAGCTACATTTGAGTCATTCGCCTTAACAATCTGAAGTCACAAAACCCAGAAAGCAAGCTCAGACTGGAGAGCCGTGAAGTGACATGCTGGTTGATGGCGGTCTCAGTGTGTCTCAGGGTGCAGTGTAGCATTTGGGTTGGGGTGTGTTCGGGTTAGAACACATGACCATAGACTTAGGGGTTCAGAACAACAGGAACCCGAATCCCAGTGTCTGCAGAGCTGCTTCCCTCTAAGACTCCTGGTGATACTGGGATTCCTTAGCTGGTGGCTGCATCATTCTAGTTTCTGTCTCAATTGTCCCATGGCTCTCTCCTCTAATTCTCAGCACACTAGATGTTGGGTATAGGACCTTCCGCATTCCAGTGTGACTGCATCTTAACTAATTGTCTCTGCAAGGACCTCCCCAGCAGGTTCTTAGTCTTAACTTCTGGGGCCCTGGGGGCTTGGGAAGTGCACTATCCAGAGCAGTGTGGATGGCAAACCAAAGGTCTGTCCCAGGTACCATGAACAAGCGAGTCTGGGGCCCTAGCAATAGACAGCAGGACTGCAGCGAGGTGGAGGCCACATTGTCTGAGATGGAAACCCCAGCACCTGTGTTCTTCCACCATGGACACAGCAACTGAGGAAGATCCACTCACGGGCTCTCCTGCTTAGTGTAGCCAAGCAGGTGCAAAGAGGGAGCAAGGCCCACCAGTGACAACCACACTGTCTGCCACACCCACCTCCACACCCTAAACAGGCCACGCCCACACAACAACCCTGGACAGGCCACGCCCACCCATACTCTTAGACAAGCCCCTGTCTGCTGTTTCCCACTGGCTAGTATGTGTTCATGGTGAGGGGGCTAGCAGGCTGGACAGTCATCCTACACCACAGAGGGGTGTTCCAGCCACAAGATAGGGGGAACCTATATCTTGGGGAACCCCTTTCTACCTCCCTGGGACCTCTTGCCTCCCAGGGATACCTGCCTTTCTAGTGCTGCCCGTCTTCCTTGGAGAGGTCTGGGACAAAATGGGGGTCCATCACTTAGGGCCCAGGAAAGCCAAGTGGCAGCCCTCTCAGAAAAATGGGGTTCAGTGGGCAGAAAACCAGGCACCTAGTGTGGAACCAGCCTCTCACAGGGGCCCTGGGGATGGACCTGGAGGTCTAAGTGTGCAGCCAACAGCAGAACACAAGCTATCGGCCTTCCTTCCAGTCTCTGGCTCATTGCATTGGCCTGGTACTCCCAGGAGGCAGGCTGGGGTGCCCCCATGAACCCCACTTCCACTCCCTTAGGCTCCATTTAAGCCTGGCCAGCCCAGGCTGAGCTCTGAGGACTGGCTGGGGCCCAGAACCCAGGCCACTTTGTCAAATTGGAATTTGGAGCAGAGCATGGCTAACTGAGTGTAAGAGTTTTCTAAACACACACCCCACGAGTGACAGCTTCCTGTGCTCCCAGACAAAGACATGAAATATGATGCCTTCTCTCGGTCTAGGAAGAGTCTCCTTGATTTATTGGGGTAACTCTAATTCACTCAGTGTCCTTGTCTCCTACAGGTGACTGGGAGGAGGTGCTGGCTTTCCTCTGGGGTATGGAGCTTTTGAAGTTGAGTTTATATTGTATTCTCCTTGTGTGCGGCCCCCCATTTCCCACAGTGTACCCCCCATCAGAAGGCCCTCAGTCAGCCCACCTGCTGGATGCCCCGTGAGGGGTTAAGGCTCAGTGCTGGTGGGACTCACAGGGTTTTCGAGTCCTGTAGGGTTGGCTATCCTTCCAGTCCAGAAACCTGTGTATGAACACCTGGTTCCTCACATAGCCTAAACTCACTCACGGACAAAACCAGGAGAGTCTGACTTTCTCCCCTCACTGCCTTCCTTCCACCCTGCAGTTCAGAACCCCAGGACCTCAGGCTCCACGATTCAGTGTTGCCCTCACAGTTAGGACTTATTATAGTGAATGGACACAGATTAGAGTCAGCAAAGGGACAGGGCCCAGGGGTGACCAGAAGGGGCGTCCAGGTCTCATTCCTGTGGGTCGTGCAGAACGGCGCTGGCTTCTTTCTCAGTAGGAAGGCGTGACAACATGCAGGAAGCGCTCCCGTGGCTGGTTTGCAGGGATTTTATTGGGGTTAGTCATGTGAGCCTGGTTACCTGCTGTAAGGCTGACCTCAGCTCCCAGCCTGTCGGAAACCAGCTCGAACCTCAATAACTGTGGAGACAATGCGGCTTAAAGAATAAGACAAAGACACAGAGTAGAGATTAAGCGAGACAGTAAGACTCATGATCTCAAAGACCAAGAGCCCAGAGACAAAGCTTGTCTCCAGTTTGATTTTCTTGCTTCATCCCCCCAGGATGTCATCCATCACATATACATTAAAGGACTCTCTGTACGGTGTGCTAGGAAGGGGGTTAGATATAAAGAAAACCATTATTGAGTAAAGCATTAATAGGCTTTGATGGGAACATAACGCTGGGTGCCCATTCGGTTTTCTGACAGAGCACCTATGCATGAATCTTTGCTGTTTCCTGTTCCCTCATGCCATTGTCCGAATGTGAGTTCCTTCCTCCAGCTGTTCCCCAGAGTGGTCTCCAATACCAGCCCCCCACCCAGAGGTCAAGCTGACACTACATGCCCCCCCTCCTATAAATGACAGTGTGAGCACAGACCTCAGGGTGGTCCTGGGCTTCAAGTAAACAATGACCTTGACTTTCTTGTTGATAAGGCCTTCCTAGGGCCCAGGACTGAGCATTCCTGTGGCTGGGCAGGCTCTGGTTTTGCTTCATCCCTGCAGCAATCCAGCGTGGGTGCATTGGAACTTCAGCCTCTGAGTGGCCCTCAGGGCTCTGGAATTCAGTGACACTAGACAAAGTCTTTCCACATGTGTCCTTGGACAGAGAAGCAGGGGTCCAAACAGACCACAGCTGTCACCAGGGTTCCCAAAGTGTGGAACCCCATGTTCCACATCCAGACCTGTCCTGGGAGCCCAGAGTCTCTGCCCCAGGTTCAGTCACCGAACCTTGCAAGTCACCCTCTTCCTCCTGGGGGTGGTGGACAGTGACCACACATTGGGAACATGCCTTGGGTCTTGGGGAGCTCTGTTCCCGAGAGGCAGCAGTCGAGCTGGGGCTTTGGGCCCAGGGACTGGCTCAGACACTGGTTCTGCCTCCCGAGGAAGGCTTCTCAGCCTCACTGTCAGACAGGAAGACTTCTGCCAGCCCCTCTGCCAGGGGAATATCAGAGGGATAAGGCAGGTCTTCCTGTGAGCAACAGATGTCTGCAAAGCAGGACTTCTCGGTGACGTAACTAACCCGAAATTTCCCAAACTTCAGCGTTTCCCCATGGGAAAGAATGCCTGCCTTTAAGGAGGCCCCCAGGGACCATGTCTTATGTCTCTACTCCTGCTGCCTGTGTGTCAGAGTGTCCTGTGGAGGTACTGGGATACTGCTGAAGCTACGTCATTGGTATTTAGGCCGGGTCACCAAGGCAGACTCAGAAGAAGGACCTGGAGAATTATTTATGTAAAAAAGCAAAAAACACAAGGCCAGTGGAAGCCTTAAGTAGAGTGGAACGCTGTCTGATGTAGTGCCAGAGATGAGCTCCTGAGGTTGGAAGGTTCTCAAAATACAACTGAGGAAGAGTTGCCTCCTCAAAGCCGTCTAATGACGTGGATGGAGCCAAGCTTTCGGGACCTTCATTTGCTGACGTGACATGACTGAAAATGAGAAGAAACAGCTGCAATCATCCATTCATAATCAGAACTTGGAAAGTATGACGTGTGAAAGCAGGAAAATTAGAAGTTGTCGAAAATAGAACGGAACAGATTATGATGTATATCTTAGGCTTTAGTGAGCTGAGATGGATGGTTATTGGCCATTTTGGATCGAACAATCCTCTGATCTACTATTCTGTGAATGGCACATTGAAGAGGAATGTCATTTCATTGATTGTCAAAATGGATATTTCAAGATCTATCCTGAATACAGTCCTGCCAGTGATGACATCCCATATGCCTACAAGGAAGATGGAGTCCTGGTATGGTGCTATAGGGTAATCGCTAGACAGAAGGGCAGTTGGAACGGCACCAGCCACCTTGCCCCACCCCCTCGGACTATGCCCCATCCCCAAGAGCCACCATGACAACAGAGGACCACATGTAGTGACTACAAACAATGCTTTAATATTAATATTTAATAATAGGCCCCACTGAGATTTTAGTCACTGAACACTGTGTAACAAATACACCAGCCATGCTCAGCTGTAAAAAACAGGAGTCTATAGTTTCAGTCCTGGATGATGGGAGTCTGCTGAGTGGGGCTGGGCCTCTTTCCTCCCTCTGTAGATGCCTCGGAGGAACCTGGGGTTGGGGTGAGCAGTCAGACCCCATCCACACACTTGCATAACCTGTGGGGAGTGAACCCACGGTAGGTTGTACAGGGGACACTGACTGTCTCCTCACAGAAATTGTCAGCACATGGCACCACGGCTCTGTAATCTAGCATTCCAAAATAACCTCCTCAGGGGGGAAAAGGAACATTAGCACACATAAAGAAAATGTGTGCTTGATATGTGAGCAGTTCAAATGTCCTCCTACTATGCCTTGCAAGCCAACAGGACAGCTGGAGCCCACGCCTCAGACACACTCTACATTCACACAGGCCGGTATCATCTGAATGGTGGGAATGTGCTCAGCGCTGGCTGTGTGCCTGCTGGTTCTGAGCAGTTTGTATTCATCATCTCAGTCATCATCCTCATCTATCTGCTTCCCCTTCTTTCTTTCTCTGCCTCGTTCTTTCCACACAGAGTCTTCTCTTGATATTAACTGTGTGTCCATATATAATGGTGTCATGTCAAAGAGAGATACCAGACCATTTTATTTTTCTTAAAGAAAGCGTCCGGCTGCCAGAGTCGCCAAGTGAATAATCTTCTGTCTTCCTTCTTAATGGCCCTCGAATCTCAGAGCCCTGGCTCCCGTAATCTTTTTTCAAATGTCACTTTTGTTTAACAAGCATTTCCCTCTGGAGGGGAAATGTGTCTATCCTTTGTCAGTCTCCACAACAGGCCAAATAGCCTGCCTGCTATGGACAGCTGGCACTCAGGCCCAGAGGGGGACATCTGTTAGAACTGCTTGTCCAGACCCCCAATGTCCACCTCCAGCCCGGCTCCTCCAGCTGGGCCACAGCTCTCCATTCCTGTGTGGTTGGGGACGGCCTGGCCCTCTCCTCCCCCTGGACCTACTGGTGGGGGTCCTTGTTGATCGGGTCAATTGGAGGCCACAGGGGTTGTCCTTGTCACCCAAGTTTGACCATCAGAGCCCTCCTCCCACCCCACCCAAGAACTCTCACAGGGGTATTATGCTGGCTCCAAGGGACCATGGATGGAGCAGAGAGACCAACAGAAACACAAAGTCCTGTGACGTGACTCTAGTTCTGGATTCTGTACCTGACGCCTGAGCCTCCCCTGGGTTGCATTCCCACAACTGGTTTGACCTGGGTTCCTGGAGTCCCAGCATGATGCTATAGGATAAGCCAACAGGTCGGTTTGAACCACAAGATCAGTGGTTTGAACTCACCAGCCACTCCTTAGAAACCCTATACAGGGTCGTAATGAGTCAGAACCGACTTGACAGCACTTAACAACAACAACAACAGTAAAAGCAATCAAGACAGCAAACAGCCCCAGCAGGTGTCTCTGCAGACATCACGTTGGCTCCTAGATCCTTCAACGTGGGTGTGGAGGCCGGAGGACGCAGAGCGGGGCTGGGAGCACGTTTGTGGAGTCATTTTTCTGTAGCAAACTGGGATGTGATGTCAGCAGAGTTGCACACGAGCGAGCCCTTGTTTTCTCTGGGAGCATCAAGCCTGATGATAAAGACATTCATCCCTGGAAAGAGTCCGTCTGGCGGGAACCGAGGATAATTTGCTCCTTCCTGGGGAAGCTGATGATGAACTTCACAGCAGCAAGGGGCTGCTGACTGATCTGCCCACAGAGCCCAGTTACTTAGAAAAAGGTCCTTCTGAGAAAACACAGTTCTGGGGCCTTTATGCTTTCTCTTCCCAAGCATCTCAGAACCTCTGGCTAGCATGATTTCACTCAGAACATTCCAGAATGGCCCTGAATCCCCTTTCTTCCCTGGTCTGTCATCTCCAGGAGCCAGACTGTCTTCCTGGGTTAGCTGCTCTGAAGATCAGCCTTCCAGTGGGCTCCGTCTGAACAAATTCTGCAGAGCTACCAACCACCAATTTTACTGCAAGGAGTCCTAGTAAGCACTCAGCTGCTAACCAAAAGGGAGGCTATTCAAGCCTACCCTTCGGCTCTTGGCAATCTGCTCCTGTAAAGATGACCGCCTCGGACACCCCACGGCACAGCTCTGGTCTATCTTGTGAGGCCACTGTGACTCAGAACTGACTTAGCCTCAGGGACCCAACAGCAATACTTTTACATCATTCTTAACCTGCCATGGACTGACAAGGGTTTTTTTTTTTTACTCTGTCAAATAAAATAAAAATAAAAAGACTTCATGTGAGGAAAGAACCCCACTGATGAGCGGATGAAATGAGGCTGATGGTGATGGGGTTGTTGCAGCCCTTGGCGGTACACAAGAGTTCATTATATGAGACTGTCTCTACACTGTGTCTTTTTGAAATGGTCCACAGCAAAGCTGATAGAATTGAGTCTCTGTTGAAATGAAAATGTTCTTATTAACTCACGATTCTCTGCCTCTGATAGCATGAATTGTTAGGGGGCTGCCTAGAGACCAGCAGGGTCTTTTCATTAATCTCACACACATCTTGAAATTAGTCCACAAGGAGTCTGACCCAGTATGTGAAGACATTCCCTGTCTCCACATTTCTCTCATTGTAAAAGGAAAGGTAAAGACTGACAGGAAAAATACAAAACAGTAACTGCAGTCCAACTGATTACTACAAGGACAAGCAAGTTTCATGCTCAGGAGACATCAAAGCAAGTGGTCAGGTCCCCACAGGGCAAACTCTCTTCTAAGACTAAGACTCAATGGTAGTACATGCTCTGATTGGTGACCATGTT
>NW_006408756.1:1363385-1379873 GCF_000296735.1 Chrysochloris asiatica
TAGCTCAAAAGAGGGAACAAATCTTTACAGTGAGGATCATTCCCACCCCCTCCATACACAGAGTAGACAGGGATGGGCAACTTGGACATTGGCTACCCAAAATGTGGGGGGAGGGGGAGGAGGGCTACAAAGGCAAGAAGTGACTGGCTTACAAGCTTTCAAGAGGGAACCTAGATCCAGAGGGTGTGGAGGAAGATAGAATCTCCACTGAGTAGTGTCCAATCTGTCTGAGCGGGGCTGATGAAAGGAAGTGCAGATAGGTCTCTTGTGATACAATAGTGAATAACTGTTATCAGGACTGATTGTGAGGGTTGGAAATGTAAAGGTAGACATTTTGTAGCAAGGAGGGGAGTGATTACCTTTGCAGCCTAGTTGCAGAGGTCCCTGGGACTATCAAGGGAGAAGAGAGGAGAGCGGGACCCTACCCAGAGAAGCAGTGATGCCTGAGATGGAGGTACAGATGATGATGTAGAGAGATGGAGCGGCTGGAAACTTTAGACCCAGAGAGAGATAGGGGCTGTGTGCTGATGACTGGGGCACAGGCTTGCAGGGTATACCCTTTGGTTGGTTGATGAAGCTTGGAGGGGATTGTAACCATGGCAATGAAATGATATACGATAGGATGAATGTAAAATTAATGTTCTCCCATGTAAACTATCATATAATTCACAGTAAGACATTAAAAAAAAAGGAAAAGTGAGTCTGAAATCCTAGTAAGGTATTTTGAGATGGCATGGCCCGCCCGCACTTTTGTGAGACAGCAAGTGGAGGGTGAAGAGTGGAGCGTTTGGTCAGGGTCTCACTGCCCCTTCCCTGGGCAGGGCGAGGGGGGAGTCCTACCCTGTACTGTAAACAGGATTCCGTGGGTGGCACAGACATTCAAGCACTCAGCTACTAAATGAAGTTCAAGTTCACCCAGAGACACCTTGGAAGAAAGAGCTGGTGATGTGATCCTGAAAGACCCTACTTTGGACACACAGGTCTCCATGATTCTGTGTTGGCTCAGTGGCAGGCGGTTTTGTTTGGTTTTACTTTGTACCTGACCGTGAGATCTTGCTTGGCAGTAGGGTTTTTCTTCTGTTAATGAAGTTGTATTGGGGTAAAGCAGATCTCAACATGATCCTTTCTGAGTTATAAGGAGCAGAACAGACAAAAAAACTCAGAGGTGGAGAGGAGAAGATGCCAAATGAAGACAGACAGCCACGTGCCCAGCAGTTACCAGAAGCGAAAAGAGAGGAAGTAAGGTCTGCCAGTGAATTGGAATTTCCGTCCCCTGAATTATGAGACCCTAGGTCTATTCTCTGAAGCCCCCATATGAGGCTTTCTTTCCTTACAGCTGCCCTGGTGCCTAGAACAGCCAGCTCACCTCGGTTTTATTTCTGGCTGAGCTGAGTTGGAGGTGTAGACCTGGGGTCTTGGGGGTTCAGGATTCCCTGCCTAGACAGACACTCTCTCCAGATTGCTGCAAGCTGAGCCTCCTGACTAAATTGCTTTCCTGAAACTCTGGCCTCCAAAGAGGAGAGAGGACCTGTGGACAAATCCCTGGGGAGGAGAGTGACTTCCCTGCTGAGAGGAAGCCAGGCAGGGACCCTGTTTGCTGGCCACACCCTCTGCTGGGGGTCCCAGAGAGGGAACTAGCAGGGGCTACAGGAGAACCAGCAGAGGGCAGTGGTCTGCCAGAGGTACCATTCCTGGGTTCCACACCTCTGTGCCACCTCCTTGCCAGCCCCATTTGGCCCATGGTGGGTGCCAGTGAATCCTCCGGGGAGGGATGAACATGTGAAAGGCCTTCCCACACCACCACTGCAGACTGTGCCTTCTTGTCCCAACATGCCAGCTACCTCCGCCGAGCCTCACTCGCCTTCCCCCTCGCCTGGCTACCCTTCCTCAGGGTTGCACTCAAAGGCCCCTTCCTCCCCAGCTGTGCCAGCCCCCATGGGTTAGCTGGAATCCTTGTGATGGGTTCCCACCCACTTGGTGAGTGTGTGCTTAGTTGTGGGTGTGGGTTGTGGACTAGCAGCAACTGGGGCTTCTTGAGACAGAGCAGCCTGCCTAGTTCCGGCTCTGCTTGTGGCCGTGGCGTCGGGAAGCTTCTATAAGACACTTGACACGTGTTTGTGGATTGACCAAGTCTCTAGTGGCTGTCTGGCCTTTGGCCTACTGTGAGGCTGGCCCAATTTAAGAAGCAGATGACATTTGTCCGTCGAGGTTCTCAGTTCCTGTTTGGCGAACTTTCCTGTAAATGGTACCCTCTATCTGCTTTATAATCATTCTGCTTCTATGGACTCTGACACTTTCTTCTCTGCCCTTACAACATACAAATCCCTTCTCAGTGACATAGCCCATGTACTAGTTCAGACTAAAGAGTAAATGATTGCTAAGGCTTAATGGACCTGTTTCCCTTTTTACCTTATAATAAAGCAGAGGTGGGGAACCTTTGTTCTGCCAAAAATTTTAACATCATTCACAGGCCATCCAAAATGACCAACTTAAAAGCCTGTTATATTTGGTCAAACCTTTCATTGTTAAATGCTGTCGAGTTGGTTCCGATTCTTACTTACCCTTTATAGGGTTTCTGAAAATCAGCTGGTGGGTTTGAACTGTCAGCCTTGTGGTTCGCAGTCTGGAGTTGATCCCACAGCACCACAACTCACCCCTAAGGTGATGGCTGGAACTGTGGTTGCCTTGGCAGGGCCAGACCAAATGATTTTGAGGGTCTTATACAGCTCTGGTAGCGTAGTGGTTACGAATTGGGCAGCTAACCTCAAGGTCGGCAGTTCGAAACTACCAGCTGCTCCGCAGGAGAAAGATGAGGCTTTTTGCTCCCATAAAGATTTACAGCCTCGGAAACCCTGTACAGGGTCGCTATGAATCGAAACCAACTCCACGGTACTTAACAACAACATAGTTGCTAACATTTGGAGTCCTGGTATGGCGCTGTGGGTTAATGCGCCAGACTGCAAAGCCATTTGAACTGCAAGGTCAGTGGTTCAAGCTCACCAGCTGCTCCTCGGAAACACTATACAGGGTTGTTTTGGGTCGAAACAGACTCGATCTCACTTAACAACATAACAACATACAGCCTGTGGGCTGGATGTTCTCCATCCCTGTAATAAAGGGCTAATAAAAAGAAGACAAGAAAAAGAGTGATTCCCAGATGGTGGACCAGCTGGCAGGAGAGGTCAGTCAGAGGGCCCAGTGTCCCCTGCATTCGTCTCAGTGGAGCTGCGTCTCTTCACGTCACAGCTGGAGAACATGACGTTCGGATGTTGAAGGATTAACAGGCTCTCCACTCTGTAGCCTCTGCCATCCTCGTCCTTGTAAACAGAGGAACGCTGCTGCCTCTCAAGTCTCAGCTGCCAGAGGAAACGAGGGCTGGAGGAGACTTCCTCATCAATGGTGACATCACCTGTCATGCGCATGCCCCGGAGGCTCCCCTGGGGCCCTGCCTGTTTCCAGGGAGAAGCAGCTCAATGGGGGACCACCACAAGTCAAGACTCCTCTGGGGAAGTGATGTGCCTGGCTGAGATGACCGGGAACTGGCCCCTGAAGGGCCCCTGCCCCACTCAGCACCCATCTCAGTGTGGGATTTTGGGTGCTGCTGGGTGGCAGTTGGTACAGATGAGGTGATGAGGGAGGAATTACTGACCACCCACCTAAGGATCACAGTGGTGCTACCCCGTTGTGTATGGGGTTGTCATGAATGAGGACTGACCCCAGGGCAGTTCACAGCTCATGTCCAGTGGCAGGGTTCTCTGAGGTTGTTGTTTGTCACAGAGTCCACTCTGACTCCAGGTGACCCCAGTGTGTGCAGAGCAGAATCTACTCCTTCAAAAGCAGATTGCCAGGGCTTTCTTCCAAGGCACCTGTGGGTGGGTTTGAACCACCAGCCTCTCAGCACGTTGTAGGATGCTTAACTATTTGTGCCACCTCTGAGGCTATGTCCCCTTATTTCCTTATGAACGACAGGCCTCGTGGCACATTGAAAGCAAAACTTAGATTCTCTGTGTCCGTGTTGAGGAACCCTGACCTTGGTACAATCTTGAACCAAGCATTGGGGACCAGGACATTTTTCTAGGGGAGATACGGGGAGCTTCCCCTAGAAGAGCCGTGCTCTGGAATGCATCATCGGAAAGCCACTGGGACAGCTGTCACCGCCTCTCTGGAAACCCAGTTAAGAAAACCTATTGTGAGGCCAAATTGCTTTCTACAGCGTTCGGAATCCTTTCTCGTCTTCTTTAACACAGAACCACAAGACAGAGCAGGGAAATAGCCACTGGATCCAGAGTTCTGCTGGTCAGTGGCTGGAGCTGGATTCAGAAGAGGCTGTGGGTGCTTCCCGGGGTGTGTGTATGTGTGAGTGTGAGGGGTCGCACAGGCACATGAAGCTATCCGGGATAGCAGAACTATCCAGACCTTAGGATGAAGCCAGTGGGGTGGCAAGAGACAGAGCTAGACAGTCCATCACCCTTGTTTCAGTCCCACCTCCACCTCACCCACACTGTCCTAGGGGTGGGACAACCTTTGGCCCCACCCACCTCCATCCCCACCCTAATCCTCTGAGCCAGTGTCCAGCTTCCTCCAGCAGTTGCTCCCCTGTTCCCATCAGTCATTTTATGCCTTACCATCACTGAGGAGAAACACCCTCCATGTCTGGAGTCTGGGTGTCACCCCTGACACCTCCCACCTGCTGGCTCCAGTCTTTCTGAAGAAAGTGGGAATGCAGTTGTCTGTGGAGGTCTGAAGTCATTAGCTGCACACTCAGGGCACTCTGGGGCCGTGGGTGTGGAGTGGAGGACAGGGGCAAATTAGCTCCTGATTAGCGGTCTCCAGGTGCAGGACTGCCGGCCAGCAAGCAGTGTCATAATTAACTAGCGGCAATGGCCCTCTAATAGCTCTCCTGGGGATTTACTCATCCAGGAAGGTGCTGGAGGTGGGGAGGTGGGGGCTGCTCAGGGCAAGCCAGTGGCCCATAAGTAGGTGGCAAACGGGTTGCCTGGGAACCTTTCAAGGGCAGATTTTAAGACCCTCCCCTGAGATTCTGATCAGGGGTCCACAGTCAGCCAGGGTATGAGGTGCCGGGGTACTGAGCCCCAAGACGCACAGCACGGCAGGCATTCTGGAAAGACCCAAAGCTCTGAGAGTGGGTCTAGCCTGGCAGGGTCACCTGCCAGCACCCTCGCCGAGTTCTGCTGGCCAGCCCTGGATGGTTGCTCAGTGCTCTGTGCCTCAGTTTCCCCACTGGTTGAATGAGGTCTGTAGTCCACCACCAAGCACTAGAGAGGTTCTAGCTGCAGGGATCTTCTCTGGGGTCAGTAAGTCTGTGCTCCCCTCAAAGATTCTGGGAGAGGGTCCTTCCTTGTCTCCCCCAGCATTGAAGAAGGTGTTGTTGGGCTTGTGGCCACATCTCCCCAGTGTGTCTGTCTTTCCTCTTCCATCCCTTATAAGGACACTGAGCATCACTGAATTGAGAGCCCCATGGGTAATCCAGATGGCCCCATCCCGAGATCCCTCGCTTCACAGCATCCACACAGACTCTCTCTCCAAATGAGGCCATGTTCGAAGGCTCTAGCGTTTCATGTGTGGATGCATCTTTGGGGGGGCTCCTGTGAGAAGGGGTTGGTGATGACGTCAGTGATTCCATGACCTACTGTCCACACACAGTGAGGTCACATTGTTTTTTGTCACTCCCCCAGCCCAGAGGTTGGATGAAATGCTCAGACCACACAGGTCCAAGCCCACATGGAGCTGCTTGTCCCTGACTGGTAAGCATGTCCCCACATGTTGTCCATGGTCTCATGTATTGTCTGGAACTCCTTCTGGGAGGGAGGAAGGGAAAGTGTCACCTGGCTGAGTACCATGGCTCCCACAGGAGAGAGGCTGGAACACAGGGTCCAGATGCTCACACTGCCCACTCTCCAGAGCCCACGCAGGAGACACGCTCAGCCCGGTCCCTTCATTGCAGAGCCCGAACCCAGAAGCCCAGGCCCACCATGCCTTGGACTAAATGAGCAAGTTATGAATTAACACAACAGAAATGTAATTACCACAGGAGCCAGCTGAGAATAAAATGGATTATCCATTCAACAGTCAGTAAACGGTTATCACATGCGTCCTTCTAATATACTGCTGATTAAAATAAATCCAAATTCAGCCTATCACTCAGGGCCACCACTCTCCACATCCTCCTGGTGCCCTTACAGGACCCCTTCTGCAGCCCCCAGCCTACATGTGCAGGGGCAGGACCAAGGGGAACACTGTGATCCTGGAATGATGAGGATGGTGGTGATTGAGCATTTCCTGGGTCCAGGGCATCATCTACCCAACGAGGAACCTAGACCGCAGAGTGTGGCGTTGGCATACCTGGCTCCATCTGCAGATGAGAGCAGGTGGCAGAGCTGGGATTCAAACCCAGTCTGGATCGAGTTTGCTGGGACAGCCCTTTAGAAGTGTGTGTGTGTGTGTGTGTGTGTGTGTGTGTGTGTGTGTGAACAAGGCTGCAGGGTTGCAGCAGACATCCAGAGCACCCCCTCCAGCCAAGCACCCCTAGGACTCCTCCTACGGGATGGTTACACCACATCTGCGGCAGTATTGCCAACACTGTCCATCCTCCTGTGGGTACTTATGTGCTGCTGCAAGGCGGAATTTAAAATGCCAGCAGAGTTGTCAAAGACTTCAATTTCCTTGGACCCACAATCAATGCTCATGGAAGCAACAGTCAAGAAATCAAACAACACATTGCATTGGGCAAATCTGCTGTAAAAGAGCTCTTTAAAGTGTTACAGAGCAAAGACTTTAACTTTGAGGACTAAGGTGCCCTTGACCCAAGCCGTGGTATTTTCAGTTACCTCCTATGCATGTGAATAGCTAGCAGTGAATAAGGAAGACTGTAGGAGAACAGCTGCGTTTGAAGACAATTCAAAGAACCATGGACCACGAGAACAAACAGATCAGTGTTGGAAGAAGTGCAGCCAGAGTGCTCCTTGGAAGCCAGGATGGTGGGACTGTGTCTTGTGCCCTGGAGAAGGATGTATCATGCTTGGTAAAGTCAGTGAAAAAGAGGAAGAGCCCCAGCGCACTGGATGGACACAGTGGTGACAACAATGAATTCAAGCTTAACAGTCGTGAGGAAGGCCCAGGACCACAGGGTTGTTGTAAGTAGCATCCAACTAGATGGTACCTAACTACAACAACAACACACTGACTTCCCGATTCCTGATTGCAGGGATTCATTTCCTGCTTTTTTTTCCATACTGTGAACGTTTGGAGCATGAGTCCCTGGGACCTAACCACCAGCATGTCCATCTGTCCTTGTGTTGTGGCCAGAATGAGCTCTTGGTGGATTCTGCCTGAGAACTCCCGTTAGAGGCAGGACTCAGGGAGGGGTCATCTTCTGGCTCGCCTGGGCTTCCAGCCAGGAGGTGGGGTCAGAGCTGCCAGCTCTGAGGGTCAGCTCTCCCTTTTATGAAAGGCCTTTCCTGTGTCAGAGGTGTCTGGTCATCACTTGCTGACCTTTGAAGTTCCCCAGGGAGGGTGGGAGCGAACTTGGAGAAATTCCAGGCCAGGGGAGAACCAGCCTGGCATATGTGGTGGGGTGCAATCAGTCCCTCCTCTGTCCACCTCACCTAGCAATGCCCATTCACCCAATTCCACAGACTGACCACCAGCTGCATATCAGCCACGGCTCTTAGAATACAAGACCACCCAGCCCAGCAGCAGAGCTGTCCACACTGAAATGCACCAGCATTAGGGGAACCAGAGGGTCAGGAGTGGGGACTGGACTGGAGGAGGTGACTTTGATCAGAGGCTGGGCAGAGGGTTCCTAGCAAAGGCCCTGGGTTGGAGCAGGCCTGGCTGCGTGTGAACATGAGAGGTCGGGTGGGGCTGGGCAGGTGAGGGACAGGTGGGTCATGAGTATAAGGTGTCAGGACAAGAAGGGATATGCGGCTGTGTAAAGAGTGTCCTCAGTCCCTCATCAAGGTGGTGGGGCACTACAGATCCTTGCTCCTCCTTTGTGGCCCTGGCTCTGCCTGCAGGAGGGGGGCTTCCAGCCATCCAGCTCCAGACCCTGAGCAGTAATCAGACAGGCCAGGGGAGGGTACTCCCTGAAGAGTGTTCTCCCCTCTTCCCATGGAGGGGCCAGAGCTTCAAAAAGACCCTCTTTTTGGGCTAAAGTCCATCAGAGACATACCTGCCAGTGGCCCTCCACTGCTGTGCCCTCTAGCCTCATCCCTCAGCCTCCCTCCCAAAGCTTTATTCCTCCAGCTTCAACCCCCAGCTTCAACCCCCAGCTTCAGCCTCAGCTTCACCTCCCCGACCAGCTTCACCCCTCCCCCCAGGTGCCCCTCCTCCACCTGCTTCTCCTACCAGATGGGTACCAAGTCCCACTGTGTGGCTGGCTTAGTTAAATGGGATGTTGATGAGACTCCAGAGCGTGCTTTTGATCTGTCTGATGTTCTCCTGGCTGGTTCTGATGTCTTGATGCCTTTAATATCTGACAGGGTTTTGGGAATTTGCTGCCTATCATCTCAAATTCTGTTTGTTGGTACCGCTCACACATGGATGGTCACTGCTGACAGAGGCTGTTTTGTCCACTCTCGAGAACCAGCTTCATATGCCAATTTCATACAGACACTGAGATGTATCTCTGGGCCTTCTTTCTGTATTGTAGCAAACAGATGGAGCCAAACGTGTTTAGTCGTTTTTGGAAGAGTCTATATCCAGGAGCCCTGGTGGAACAGCAGTTAAGCACTAGGTTTGTAACCAAAAGGTGGGAGGTTCAAACCCACCCAACAACTCCACACAGGAAGACATGGCAATCTGCCCCCTTTCCAGGGGTAGTCCTGTGGGGTAGTTCTACTCTGCCATGTGGGGCATTATGAGTCAATGGCTCCTAACAACAAGTCCACAGCACTGGACATTCCCAGGCCAACCAAAGCGTCTTTGACTGATGGGGGTGAAGTTGGGCTTTCTGACTTCTGCTCCTAACTGTGCTCAAGGTGGGTACCCACCCTGCTGGGAATTAGCCAATCACTTCCAGTCACAGTAGGTGTTCTGGTTCTTATTAGTAATAACAGGACACCCCAGCACCCAATGCCAACATGCTTAGGCCTTCTTTGATTGTGCTCATGTATCTACAAGTTGGGCAAGGTGATGGGCTTTGTCTCGACTCCACATGGTGTCAGTGGGGTCTCAGCAGAGGACTGGAGGGTCCACTTCTAAGATAACTCATCCTGTAGCAGGCACTGTCTTCTGAGATCTGGACCGGGGCTGAGAATGTCACAACATAGCCTTCATGGGTTGGATTATATTCTCCCCAAATACGTGTCAACTCGGCTAGGCCATGAGTCCCAGTATTGTGTGGCTACCCACCATTTTGTGATCTGATGTAATTATTGGTCTTTTTTTGTGATATGTGTTATAAATCCTAACTTTACATGTTAATGAGGTAGGACTAGAGTGGGTTGTATCTTATAAGAGGTGGGTTCAAGTACTACCCTTACTAAAGTCACACACTTGCTTGAATTCCACCTTTTATGTAACAAGAGATAAAAGAAGAAAGAATTGAGCAGAGAGGAGACACCTGGCTTCCACCAAGAGAGAAAGATCGAAGAATAGAGCATGTCCTTTGGACCCAGGGTCCCTGTGCTGAGAACTTCCTAGACCCAGGGGAAGATTGATGCCAAGGCATACGGAGATCTCCAAGGAACATCAAGGACATTATCCTAGAGCTGACAGAGACAGGAAGCCTTCCCCTAGAGCCAGCACTGTGAATTCAGACTTCCAGTCTTCTAAATAGTGAGACAACTGAGTTCTGTCTGTTAAAGCCATTCTCTGTGGTGTTTATGTTACACTGTTGCTGTTGTGTGCAAGTGAGTTGGTTCTGACTCATAACAACACTCTATAGGGTTTCTGAGGAGCGGCTGCTGAGTTTGAACCACCGACCTTGCAGTCCAGCGCATAAACCCACGGCACCACACCAGGACTCCATTTCTGTTACAGCAGCATTATATATCTAAGACAAAGACCAAATAGCGTTTGTCCTGGAAATGGAAGTCTAGTTTAGTATTTAGAAAGTAATGAATATTGAAACATGGTGAAGAGCACCAGAATATTTTTAGATATAGTGCCAGAAGATGAGCCCCTCAGGTTGGAAGGCACTCAAAATGTGACCTGGGGACAGCTGCCTCCTCAAAGTAGAGTTGACTGTGATGAGAGGAAAGGAGAGCCCTCGGGACCTTCATTTGCTGATGGGGCACAATGCAAAATTAAAAGAAACAGCTGTAAACATCCATTAGTACTCGGAACATGGAATGTACAAAGTATGAATCTAGGAAAATTGGAATGGCCAAAAATGACACGGAAGCATAAACATCGATATCCTAGGCATAGTGAGCTGAAATGGACTGGCATTGGACATTTTGAATCTGACAATCACATGGTTTACTATGCTGGGAATGACAAATTGAAGAGGAATAGCATTGCATTCAACATAAAAAAGCATATTATCAGGATCTGTCTTGAAGTACGATGCTGTCTGTGAGAGGGTATTAGCCATGTTATTACAAGGAAGACAAGTTAACACCGCTATTATTCAAATTTACACACCAACTACCAACACTAGTGATGATGAAATTGAAGAATTCTATCAACTTCTTCAAGGACCTCTGGTAGCGTAGTGGTTATGAATCTGGCTGCTAATCTGAAGGTCAGCAGTTCAAAACTACCAGCAGTTCTACAGGAAAAAGATGAGACTTTCTGCTCCCATAAAGGTTTACAGTCTCAAAAACACTTATGCAAGGTTGCTATGAGTTAGAACTGACTCAGCGACACATAACCACTACCATTAACTTCTTTAGTCTGAAATTGATCAAACATGCAATCAAGATGTATTGATAATTACTGGCGATTGAAATGCAAAGGTTGGAAACAAAGAGGAAGGATCAGTAGTTGGGAAATATCACCTTGATGATAGAAATGATACTGGAGATAGCATAATAGAATTTTGAAAGACTAATGACTTCTTCATTGCAAATACCGTTTTAAACAACATAAAAGATGACTATATACATGGACCTCATCAGATGGAATACACAGAAATCAAATTGACTACATCTTTGGAAAGATACGGTGGAAAAACTCCCTATCATCAGCCAAAACAAGACCAGGGGCAGATTGTGGAACTGTTCATATGCAAATTCAGACTGAGGCTAAAGAAAATTAAAACAAGTCCACAAGAGTCAAAATATGATTTTAAACACATCCCCCCTGAATTTAGAGATCATCTTAAAGAGATTTGATGAATTAGACAAATGACTGAAGACCAGAAGAGTTGTAAGATGACATCAAGATCATCATACAGGAATAAAGCAAAAAGGTCACTAAGAAGGTGATAAGGAAGAAGGAAAAAAACTAAACCAGATGTCAGAAGAGACTGAAACTTGCTCTCCAGCATAGAGATGCTAAAGAAAATGGTAAAAATGAGGAGGTACAAGAGCTGAACAGAAAATTTCGAAGGTCAGCTTGAGGAGACAAAGCAAAATAGTATAATGAAATGTGCAAAGATCTGGAATTAGAAAACCAAAAAGTAAGAACATGCTCAGACTTTCTCAGGCTGAGGGAAGTGAAGGAAAAATTCAAGCCTCGACTTAAAATACTGAAGGATTCGATGGGCAAAATATTTGAATGATGCAGAAAGCATCAAAAGAAGATGGAAGAAGGACGGTCTTGAGAAGTTATTCTCAACATCCTCCAGACTGCTGGCTTTCTGTTAATAAAGCTTGGATTGGATCTCTTCCCGTCTCCGTGACTGGCTACAGTGACAGGCGGCAAACCCTCGTTTTGGTTTGGAAACATTTCTGGCAACCACGCTCAAGGACTTTGCAGACATTCTGTTAAGTACTATTACTAGCAAAGGGACCTAGTCTCCTTTGTGGATGATATTTCTTGCTGGGAGGCCCACTGGCTCCTGGGAGCGCAGGAGCACTGTAACCCAACACTCCTAGCTGCGCTGCCAAGAATCTTTTCTTGGGAGTCTTCAGCCCTGGGCCTCCTGCACTCACTGGCGCCTTCATGTTTGAGATCCTCTTGTTTTATTCTGGGTGCTCACATTGGGGCATGGTAGGCAGGAGTTATTCCCTAAAGGTGTCCCTTCTGTTTCCATTAAGGTTAACTTCTGTATCTGAAAAATGGGAGCACAGGCCTCAACTCCAAAGAAAAAGCTCTGTAGGGCATAATCCCGACTGGTTTCTGTTTGGTGGTGGTGGCTGTGTGCCGTGGAGTTGGTTCCGACTCACAGTGGTTTCTGTTTGGGTACCCGCATATGGCATCAAAGGAAATGGTGGTTTACTGTAATACAGTTTGGCCAATGTTCGATCTTGATTATAGAGAAATAACCGTTGAATGGATCCTTAAATTAGTATACCATCTTTCAGCTTAAATTATTCAACCGCTGTGTCAGATTGCCTATTTGTAAAGTTACTTTGTTTTTGTCCTGTTTTTATGTTTAAGAAACTGAAAACAACCTGGAATTCCAAGAGTATGTAAGTTGTATCTCATATACGTACTATAATGTGTTTATAATGCCAATAGAAAAGCCATGCAGAGGAAAAAGGAATACAGATGAGTGCTGTGTGGAAACAGAGTTCTAACCAGTTCTATATGTGAGTATACAGAGATGAACGGTGACTTTTTAGTGAAATGTAGCTTTTGATTGTAGAATTGTCTCAGTACGAGTACTGGTACATCAGCAGCTGCCATTAGGGAAAAGTATAGCTTGACCTAGTGAACCTGCCCGGTCATACGCAGCTGCTGAGGAAAAAGCAGTTTGAAAGTGATTCCTCTGAACCATATGCTTCCAGGGACCCATTTCAGTAGAGGGCTACCCAAAACAGAGGCAAGGAAATACCCCCTCCTCAGATGCTCATAGGATTGAAAACGGAAGGATATTACTACTGGGCACATACTCCCTTCTCTCTCTTGGTTGGACTTGTTAAATATGAAAAATTCAAATACTTCCTAGTGAGATGTTGTTAAGTGCCATCGGGTCAGTTCCAACTCATGCCGACCCTGTGTAGGGTTTCCGAGGAGCGACTGGTGAGCTTGAACCGCTGACCTTGCAGTTCGCATGGACTTTGTGGTATGGTACATTGACCCACAGTTCCACACCAGGATGACCCAACCAAAATGACAAATTTAATAATGACTATGTTTGCTACCTATTACCCTAATTGGACAGATATTCAGGCTCTGTTGACCGTGCTCCTGACCAGCGATGGAAGAAGGCTGAGCTGAGATAAGGCACAGGACAAAGCAGCACACATCCATGGAGAAAAACCTGAACGTGACCCTTGCCCCAGTTAAGGCAATTCCTCTAGCTGACCCAAATGGGAATCTAAATGTATCTGCCACAGACTGTTGTTGTTGTTAGGTGCCATCGAGTCGGAACCGACTCATAGCGACCCCATGCACAGCAGAACGAAACAATGTCGGATCCTGGGCCAACCTCACTACCGCTGCCACACTTGACGCCATCAATGATGCCACCTGGCTGATCCATCTCGTTAGGGGTCTTCCTCTTTTTCTCTGACCCTCCATCTTACCCAGCATGACATCCTTCTCCAGCGACTGTTCTCTCCGGACAATGTGTCCAAAGTATGGGAGACGAAGGCTAGCCATCTTGGCCTCCAAGGAGCACTCTGGTTGTACGTCTTCCACAGCTGGAGCTCTATAAAAGGAGCATTCTCAGAGGTCTGAAGAAGGGAGTTCCTAAACAAACGAGTTTGAACATGGTACAGGCAGATCAGTAGAAGCCAACTGAGGACCCCTCTGAATTCTTTAACTAAATCTACCAGGCTTACTGTAAGTACACAGACCTTGATCCTGAGAACTCAGCAAATATCCAAATGGTTAACATGACGTTTTATCTCCCAAAGCGCTCTGGATATTGGAAAGAAATGGCATGAATCCATCCCAGCTGGTGAAAATCACCTTCAAGGTATTTAACAGCTGAGAGCATGAGAAGTCTCAGGCTGTAACTGTCTTCCTAAAGACCACTAGAGGTAAGTCTGTGGGCCCCAGGGAGGACTCCTGAAAGGAAAGAGGGCCTTAAGCAAGGGCCGATGTGCTTATTGTAAAAAACCTGGACACTGGAAAAATGAATGTCCAAATAGGATCTGGCAGAAGAAGCCATCATCCAACTCAACAGGCGGTTCAACAAGTTTCATTGTCTGCAGAAGACTGATGGTGTCAGGGGGTAAGAGGGTCCAACATGATTTGGCATCAACCCCTGTCACCCTTATTTCCCCCACCCCTGGGACCTCAGCTGAAAATAACAATGGGGGACATCCTGTGATTGTTCCATTCAGTAATGGTAACTGAGATCTCAGGGAGGCCTGAGGACCAGTTCTTCCTGAAACCCCTAGACTGCTTTACTGGGGAAAAGAACACTACTGTCTGGTCCCCTTACTGGGCCAGGACCTGCTTCCAAAATTGCATGGTCAAACAACTTTTCCTCCTAAAACCAAAAGTCTGCAGGTGGAGGTTCCTCATGAACATGCCTGGCAATTACTGATTCAAACTCTGGACACCAGTCCCATTGGGCTGAGGAGAGCGACAATCAGGTAAACCCCTCTGTGGGCTAGCGGGGCTCCAGGAAGATCCCAGAAGCATCCCCTGTCAAAGTCTGATTGACCATCCCACAGAAACCAATATCCTTTCAGGACAGAGGCCGAGAAATTCACTCTGGCCAGCTCATCCCCGTCCCTCTCAGGTCGTCTCCCTGCTGCTACAGAAGGGAAGCCTATGGTTCACGACAGGACAGATAGTCAATACCAGGTTATTTTACCAGACAATCTGAATATTACCCTGAGAATTATGGGGCGACTAAACCCGCCTTCCTTCTCCCTGATGTGGCAACGGGAGGGCTGAACCAAGATTGTATAGAAATCATTGACCAAGTATTTTCCAGCCAACCTGACCTGTTTGACCTATTTGGACTAGACATGGTTTGTGGTTAGAAGTAGTTGCATGGAGAAAGGGATTCAGATGGCAGGGTGTGTGACCGTAATCTTACAAGACCAGGTGGAGGAAATAGCCCTCCCACCGGGGACCTCAACTCAAAAAGCTGAACCGATTGCACTGACGAGAGCACTGGAAATGTTGTCAAGAAGGATTGAATGTGTACCCAGAGGGCTTGAGTAGAACTGAGGCAGAAGGATTTGTGAGTGAGGTGAAAGGATGAGAAATAAATGATGATGAAATTGTTCTGGGTCTGAGAGGTTAAGAGCGAGAAAGTAAATGGCACTAGAATGATTCTGACTCTGTGAAAACTAGCCCCTGCTCTTCCTAAATAAGTCCACGAAATGACCCACTATGGGCAAGAGGCCCTGGCTTGGCTCATTAGGCCCTTGGCTCCAGGGCAAGAAATTTTCACAAAAAATCATTCAGGAGGTTAGCACTAACTGCTTTACCTGCCTCAAGAACAATCCCAAAACAGGCTGTCCTCCACCAATACCAAGGTAAACAGCCCCTTGAGAATTAACAGGTTGATTTCATGCAGATGCCCCCAAGTGGGGGAATTAAACATTTGCTGGTTTTGTTTTTGTAAATACCTTTTCTAGTTGGGTAGAGGTTTTCCCCACCTGAACTAAGAACTTCAGAAATAGTGAAAATCCTCTTGGAGATATAAAGTTTGGACTTCCAAAAAGTGTCCCAAGTGACAAGGGAGCAGCAAACACCTACAGATGAAATGGAGATTGCATTCAGCATGGAGAGTTGAGAAAATGAACCATACTCTAAAGAAACAAATGGCAAAACTCTCAGGAAATTTATCTACATTGGAACAAGGTGTTGCCTTAGCCCTATTCCGATTTCAGGTAGCCCCCAGAAGCAGGCTTAAATTGAACCCTTATAAAATTGTATATAGTGAACCTTTCCAGGCAGCTTCCCTCAACCCTCCACCTTACTTCACCCAAGATTCGAAGGTGCAGCAGTATACGCAACACCTCCACCACACACTTTCTACTATTCTTAAATGTGTTCTTCCCTGGTCTCCTTCCTTCCAGCCTGGAGATCATGTTCTGCTTAGAATGTGAAGAGACGGACCTGAAAAGCAGTTAGAAGAAAAGTGGACTAGATAGACTTGGGGAGGTGTCACTAGTCACCCCGTCAGCTGTCAAGGTAGCCGAACTCAAAGCCTGGACACACCATACCAGAATCAAGTCTTACCCATCAGTCAACAGGACCATGTGGACATCAGAAGCAACTGGAGAAACCCAACTAAAGATAAGAAGATGCCCCTTAAAATCATGTATCTCCTGCTCTTTACTCTCGCAAGCCATTTTTCCTTTCAATGGGATGAAGACATTGGGTCTATTTAGCTCAGAGTATAATGAATATGTATCTGATTTTTTTCTTTTGGGAGGCACATACGTAGAACAGACCTTTACTGCATGTCTAGTAGGGATATGTAGTCCTTTAGAGTTAATT
>NW_006408756.1:1380543-1401926 GCF_000296735.1 Chrysochloris asiatica
CTGGCTAGTGACCTGCATTTATTTGTTGTTATTGTTATTAAGTGTCGTCATGGGGTCTCCGAGGAGCAGCTGGTGAGCTTGAACCACTGACCTTGCAGTTCAAACACCTTTGCAGTCTGGCGCATTAACCCACCATGCCACAGAATACATAGCTTTGTCTGTTTGTCATGTCTGCCATGGTGCTTACCCTAAATGTACCTAAGTGTAAAACTAGGGCAGGGCAGGGAAGCATTTTTGGAAAACAGGGCTGCTGTAGATGATTTGCTCCTACAACATAATCATGGATGCGAGGAATTTAAAGGGCTGTGTTGTTTTAATCTCTCAGACAATTCTAAATTCATTGAACAAAAGCTGAAAAATGTTAAAGGAATAATTTCTAACATTCAGCTAAGGGAGGGTTCCTTTGGAGCAATTATTGAAAGTTGGTTATCTTGGTTCCTTAATCTGAGGTGGCTACACACATTAATGAGTTTGTATTGTTATAGGAATTTCCTTACATTGCTATATTCAATGCTTACCTTGTTGTATCACCCTTTGTAAAACTTGCTGTTTTTCATGACCTAAGCTTAGTTTTTTTGATCCAAGGAACAATGCCTAGGGTCAAAGTAACTATTTTCATTTGAAGCAAATTTCATAGAAATGAAATCTAAAAAAAAGAGTGGGCAATGATAGCATGGATCTACTGACCTAAACAAAATGGAGTTGCCGAGTCATTGAGTCTCAAGTGAGGACCCTGCAAATGAGGAATTTATATATTGGCTGGGATGGTCTTGTGGTCCTCGAAGAAGGACAGGACAAGGAGAATAGGATGTGCATAAACTCCCCCAGATAGTTATCTCAGGAATAAAGCAAAGACCCTGGAGGTAGAATGTTTGAGAAGGACAATGCCTGATTGTTTCTTTTCACCCCCGCCATATGTAACTTACCCTATAGAATGTGCCTTCTCGTCATAATGGACAAGACGGGAGGAAGAAGGTATTCTCACCGTCCTCCAGACTGCTGGCTTTCTGTTAGTAAAGCTTGGATTGGATCTTACAAAAAAAAAAGAGGAAGAAGAAGAAGAGAGGGAAGGAATACAGAGTCACTGTTCCAGAAAGAGATGGTAGACGTTCAATCATTTCAAGAGGTAGCATGTGATCAAGACTCAGTGGTACTGAAGAAAGTAGTCCCAGATACACTGAGAGAATTGACAAAGAACAAGACTCCGGGAATTGGGGCAATACAAACTGAACTCTTTAAACGAACGGATGCGGCACTGGAGGCACTCACTCATCTATGCTAAGAAACTTGGAAGACAGCTAGCTGGCCAACTGATTGGATGAGATTAAGATTTGTGCCCATTCCAAAGAGAAGTGACCCAATGGAATGTGGAAATTATAGGACAACGTCATTAGTAACACGTGAGAGTAAAATTTTGCTTCAAGATGATTTCAAAATGACTGTGACAGTGCATTGGCAGAAAATTGCCAGAAATTCCAGCTGGATTCAGACCAGGATGTGGAATGAGGGATGATGTCATTACTGACGTCAGCTAGAGCTTGACTGGAAGCAGAAAATACCAGAAAGATGTTTACCTATGCTTTATCAACTATTGAAGGTTTTCGATCGTGTGGATCATGACAAGCTATGGACATTTCGGAGAATGAGTATTCGGGAACACTGATTGTACTCCTGAGGAAACTGTACATAGAACAAGAGGCGGTTGTTGAAACTGAATGGTTTAAAATTAGGAAAAGTGTGCACCAAAGTTGTATTCTTTCACTATACTTATTCAATCTTTATGCTGAGTAAATAATTTGATAAGATGAATTATATGAAGACCATGGCATCAGGATCAAGCAGCTTTGGTAGTGCAGTGGTTACGAATCAGGCTGCAAACCACAGGGTCAGCAGTTTGAAACTACCAGCTGTTCCATGGGAGAAGGATGAGGGTTTCTGCCCCCATAAAGATTTACAGCCTCGGAAACCCTGTACAGGGTCACTATGACTGGGAACCAACTCCATGGCACATAACCACAGCAACAATGGCATCAGGATTGGAGGAAGACTCATTAACAACCTGCAATCTGCAGATTGTACAACCTTGCTTGCTGAAAGCAAAGAGGAATTAAAATACTTACTGATGAAGATCAGAGACTACAACATTTGGTATGGGTTACACCTTAATGCAAAGAAAACAAATATTCTCACCACAGCAATAAACACCATCCATGTAAATGGAGGAAAGATTGAAGTTGTCAAAAGACTTCACTTTTAGACTTCACTTTGCTTGGATCAACCATCAACACTCAGGAAAGCAGCAGTCGGGAAATCAAACAACACATTGCATTAGGCAAATCTGCTACATAAGACCTTTTTAAAGTACTCAAGAGCAAAGATTGAGGACTAAGGTGCGCCTGACCCATATTTTACTTACGTGCAATATTAATGACATTGTCTGATAATTTCCACATTCTGTTGGGTCACTTCTCTTTGGAATGGACACAAATGGAGTTTTCAATAGCCTTATATGCATGTGAAAGTTGGACAATGAGTAAGGAGAACCCTAGAAGAATTGAAGCATTTGAGTTATGGTGTTGGAGGAGCATATTAAAAGTACCACGGACTACCAAAAGAATAAACCAATCTGTGTTGGAAGAAATACAGCCAGAATGCTCCTTAGAAGCCAGGATAACAAGACTATGCCTCTCATAATTCGGACATATTTTCAGGATAAGTTCCTGGAGAAGTACATTGTGTTTGGTA
Source organism: Chrysochloris asiatica (assembly GCF_000296735.1). Classification (NCBI taxonomy): domain Eukaryota; kingdom Metazoa; phylum Chordata; class Mammalia; order Afrosoricida; family Chrysochloridae; genus Chrysochloris; species Chrysochloris asiatica. The sequence continues at coordinate 1,383,289 of NW_006408756.1, forward strand.
AAGTGGAGGGTCAGTGGGCAAGAGGAAGTCTCCAGTGAAATGGATTGGTACACTGGCAGCAGCAATGGGCTCAAGTGTAGAAACTATTGTGAGGTTGGCAGAGGACTAGGCAGTGTTTCGTTCTGTTGTACATAGGATTGTTACGAGTCAGTACCAACTTGATGGCACCTAACAACATCAACAACAATCAATATAACTTATCAGATCAGTATAAAGTACTAAAGGAGAGGCACGTGATCAATCATATCAGCAGACTAAGGGAAAACACTCAACAAAAATTCAAGATTGTAATAATTGAAATGAAACAAGTATAAATGCAAAACTGATGATCTGCTCTGTAAACCTTCACTCAATTCACAACAAAAAGTTTTTGAAAAATTCAACATCCATCAATGATTCAAAAATCAAAAACACAAACAAAAAGAAATCAGCAAAGGTGAAAGAGTTTCTATAAAAAGTGTCTTCAGCCAACATACTGAAGGATGAAAGACTGAATGCCATCCCCCTGAAACAAAAGACTGTCCTCTCTCAGCGCTTCTATTCAGCATTGTACTGGACGCTCCAGCAAGAGCGGTAAAGGAAGACCGAAAAAAAAGGGGCAGAGACATTGGAAAGGAAGACATAAAACATCTACTCACAGATGACGTGTTGTCTAGATGGAAACCTGAAGTAACCAATGGATGAGTTTAGCAGCTTGTGAGATACAAGGTCAACACGCAAATATCAATCGCCTCTCTCTGAACAAGCAAATAATACTTGGTAATCAAGTAAAAAATACAGTAATAGTGTCTGGAAAAATAAAACATAAGGTGTGGGTCCTATGAATCTTATTTAGGTTCTTGTCACCAGCCAAAGGCCCTAGCCACAAATGTTTTCAAGGCAAGACTTTCTCTCTTTTGTTTTGCTGTATACCGACATGAACTCCTTTTTTAATGTCAAGGATCTGAGTTACACTCTTTGAGGGCCCTGTATCTATTTTTAAGGGTCTGTAAATCAGCACCTTACATTTTTCTGAGGTTTCATAGGAGGGCTCTACATCCAGTCCTTAGCTTCATCTCTTCCTGATAACACCCTAGATACAGTTTTTGGTTTGAATTCCTCTCTTAATTTAAGAACGCTTTGCCATCTGGGGAAACTTGGAATGAGAAACAATTTTATTTTATTTTTTAAATGATCATGCAGTAAAATTGACTTCTTTTTATAGTGTAGAATTCTGTGAATTTTAACATATATGCTCATTGTTCCAAGACACCTCATGCGACCCCTTTAAAGGTACAGCTCCCCAACCCTAACCCCTGGTGACCACTGATCTTTCTCCAGCCCACGGTTTGTTCCTTTGAGAATGTCATACGAAAGAATTCCTACAGTCTGCTACCTTCTTCAGTCCACTTTTTACATGGAGTTGGGTGAAGGTTTACAGAGCACACAGTATGAGTTTACAGTGAACAATTCACACATGGCTTGTTTTATCCATTTGATTACACTCCCCTCAGTGTATAATCACGCCCCATTTTCTCTTGATGTTTCCAATTTTCATTCCGCCTTCTTGCCTAAACCTTCCAAACTTTGTTTTTGGGTAAATGCTGCCCTTTTTATCTCAATTGGTTGATGATTGTAACATATACAAACCTCATGTGTTGTTATTCTGCTATCAATTGGCTGAGAATTGAACCACAGAGGTGTGTTCAGTTCCAGACCTGAAGGTGACTAAGGTGCACAGACTCAAGCGTCCCACCTGTCTCTGGACAACCAGTAAACCTGGTCTTTTGTATGCTTTGTTACACATTTTCTCACACTCTATCCAAGACCATCTATCATGAACCCTTTAGAGTTGTCGCTGTTGTTGTTAAGTGCCGTCGAGTTGGTTCCGACTCCGTGACCCTGTATAGGGTTCTTAAGGAGTGGCTGGTGAGCTTGAACCACTGATCTTGTGGTTCAAACCAAACTTGAGGGCGAGCGCTTATCCTCTGGTGCAACACCAGGTCTCCTTTGAGAGTTGTTGTTGTTATGTGCCAAGGAGTCACTTCCGACTCATGGCGACCCTGTACAGGGTTTCCAAGACTGTAAATCTTTATGTGAGCAGAAAGCCTCATCTTTCTCCGGTGGAATGGCTCGTTGTTTCGAACTGCTGACCGTGAGATTAGCAGCCTGCTTCATAACCAGTATGCTACCAGAACACTTTCCTTTTAGAGTAGTTGGTGGTAAAACCTGGGCACCATCTAGTTCTTCCGGTCTCAGGGGTCTGTCGATTGATGTTCGTGTGATGTGGTCCATCAGTCCACTGGACTAATTGTTCCCATGTAGCTTCGGTTTTCACTCCTCTCCTTCCCTCCAGACAGGGAGAGATCGCGAGCTGCCGCATAGGCCATAGGTTGCTGCATGGCTACTCACCAACTCTTCTTAAAAATTTTTTTTTGCTTTCCCCCATTCCTTCAAACTTTATTATATGACTAAAGAAGGAACTTGAGACAACAAGCTCAGGTTTAATCAAATGATTTCCCAAACATTACTTTGACCAGACGCCAACATTGAGTTTCCAATGATAAAAACATACTGGAAGGTGATAAGGACCGAGCCACTTTCTAACATGAACCTATATGTTCTATGCTGTTTTTCACAGTTCACAAATGCCCGTTAACAAATGCACTGTTGTCTGTTACATTTATCGGTTTGTGAGTGTATTCTGAAAAGCCATAGTATCTGTGGATACCAGTTTTCATGCGGACATTGCATGCTTCCAAGTATTAATGCGCAGAGGCACAGAATTAGAGCGACGAGGCCGAGCACCCCCCATTCCCCTGTTTTTTCTTGTTTTACTCAGTACTACACTTAAAACACTGGTAGCGTAGTGGTTACGAATCGGGCTGTGAACCTTAAGGTCAGCAGTTCGAAACTACCAGCCGCTCCGCGGGAGAAAGATGAGGCTTTCTACTCCCGTGAAGATTTACAGCCTCGGAAACCCTGTACAGGGTCGCTATGGGTCGGAACCGACTCGATGGCACTTAACAACAACAACAACACTTAAAACAAAGGAGTCTCTGAATTCAATGTTCAACTGTCGAAGAAAAACAACAGCAGGGTACGTATTTAGGGCTCAAATGAAATTATTAAACTCTGGTAGCGTAGTGGTTACGAATCGGGCTGTGAACCTTAAGGTCAGTGGTTCGAAACTACCAGCCGCTCCGCGGGAGAAAGATGAGGCTTTCTACTCCCGTAAAGATTTACACCCTCGGAAACCCTGTACAGGGTCGCTATGGGTCGGAACCGACTCGACGGCACTTAACAACAACAACAACTGGCGCAAAACAGACATTGTTTCGATATATATGATCTTGTTATCTACAACTTCTCAACCCAGGGTCTTTCAGACAAAATGATAACTCACATCAACACAATTTAGGTTGAAACATAATGTGGAATAATCATGTTCTAGGGGGATTTACGTGAGACTGAGATCTCAGATTATCTGAATTTGAACTCAGGTCTTTGGGAGGTGAGATACTGCACTATCTACCTGTGGTTTTGTTGCCTCTGTTTAAAGTTATTTTGGAAAACACCTTGACTGTCCTTGATTCCATCCAGTGCGTGTAGTTCTCTGTTCATGGTTTGTGTGGCACAGTTGGGGGCAGGTGGCCTCCCTTCCACTTCCACTTCAGGGCCTTACTGACTGGACAGCACATTGCTGGGCCAGATTCAGGTTAGCTGCCGAACAGACTGAAGGCCAGTTTTTGCTGGCTGTTGGCTAGAGGCACTCCCAGCTTCTGGCCCTTCATGATAGTCCCGTCATCAGGGCAGGAGAAAAGGGCCAGAGAGAAAAAGCCACCTTTGGCTGGAGGAGTCTTCTGTCCTCGCTAACTGGCCCCCTCCAACACCTTGTTCCACCCCCACACATCCATCCTACCCCCATTTACCCACTCCACCCCCACTTCCCTACTTGCCCTGCCCCTCCTCCACTCCAGGGACAGAGTCAGTGGCTCTTCCTGAGAGCCCACCCCACCTGGTCCCCACCTCAAGATAGGGGGCCTGGGGCAGGATCCAGACCCCTGAGGAAGCTTTACAAGGGGTGGCCATGTGAGACCATGTGTCTGCCGTCTTGTCCCACCTCATGTCATCTTGCCTGTCTGTTTGAGTTCATCTGCCTAGGTCTGGGGTCTGGCATGCACGGCCCCCACCTCCTTGCAGATGCTGTGCAGACAGCCCTTCCTCAAAGAAGTCCCCCATGTCCTCTGCTCGGGGGCGTCCAGGGGTAGGTAATGTCCAGTGGTGGCTGCTTGTGCTTCTGACCTCCTTCAAATCAGAAAATCACCCGCCTCTACCACACTTACCCTGATTTGGGGGTCCTGAGGGACCTGTGGGGTTTCATGGGCTCCTGGGAGGCCCTGGCCTGAGGTTCCCTCTGCAGGCACTTGGTTCCCGTGAGGACAAGAGCAATATCTGTCAGTCATCACCCCATTAAAGGCAAGTCCCTTCAAGAGACTTCCAAGGCTCCGCGGGGTCCACCTCATGCCTCCCCTTCCTGTCCCTGGGGCTGACTCTGGACCACTGTCTGTCTGGATGTGCTGTCTGTGTGTCCTGCCTCTGTCCCCACCTTATTTGTCACAGATGTGTTCCCTCCGCCCCACAGTCATGGTCCTAGGTGACTGTCACTGGGCTAGCACACAGTGACACCTGCCGGTCAGCCGGAGCCAGGCTCCCACGGGCCTTTTAGCCTGGAGCTCTTTCCATAGGGAGTCTAGGGAAGGGAAACTCCCGGGGCACAGGGTGAGCCCACGGGATGCATCTTCCCAATCCTGGGTGCTAAAGCAGCATGCCAGTTCTGGGTGCCTGAGAGCCCTGAGGAGGGAGCAGGCCCCCCACACCCCCCAAGGCTGTGGTAACGAAAACAACTCTGCCTCCTCCGCCCCCACCTGTGGCCTCTCCAAGCTCAGGGTCTGAAACACACCCCACTCCTCTTGCTCCTAGGATGGGGATGGGTCAATCCAGCACCCCACCCATGTATCTGAGCAAGCGGGAGGAGTCATGTGGCCTCACTGGCCGCGGGTAGCCTGGAGGAGGGACCGCGAAGGACTGGGCAGGCTGGGTCTCTCCATCTGGCTATGTGAGTTCTGCCGCCCTCTGGTGGTCACACAGGAAACTGTTTCCTGGCTGGGGTCTCAAACCACCAACTTTCCCTTCTTGAAGGGCGGGGGCCTCTAGGTAGGGTCGTCAGAAACTGAAAAACAGACCCGCTACCACTGAGTGAATTCCTACTCATGGCGACCCTGTATAGAGTTTCTGAAACTGTAAATCTTTACAGGAGCAGAGAGCCTCATCTTTCCCACAGCTGGGTGGGTTTGAACTTTCAACCATATGGTTAGCAGCCCAGTGCCTAACCCGGAGCACCACCAGAGCTCCTTAGGGTCACCAGAGGTAGTAAACAAAACTTCAGAGTGCACAGCTAAACCTGAATCTCAGAAAAGCAGAAAACGGTTTTGTAATGACAAAGACACCTTCCACCATCCATCTGGGATGCGATTTCCCTCTCACGTGCTGGAGACCATCCTAACAGGACAGGACACCGCCCCATCCCCTCTGCCACGTGGGCCGGGACCGCTGACTATCAGATGTTTAGGATTCAACCTGGGCGTGGCTGGGACAATCCTGGAATTTACTTTGAACTAAATGCTGATGAATGAGCTCCATTCTACGAGACGTGAATCCTGGTGCCTAAGCTCGGAGTGGGTGCGTCTGTCCGCGCAGAAGGACAGATCTCTTCACTGCTAGGAATACCGGAAATGGACACATGCACCAGCTGCCTTCATTAGTGGCTCCTGGGCGGATGAGGGGCTTAAGGGTGCTGAAACTATGCCAACTCATTGTGCTGATAGGCACACAACCGTGAACATATTAAGAACCATTAAGCTTTACATTGTAATTGGAGAAATGTATGGCATATGAGTTACATTGCAATAAAGCGGCTTTAAAAAGGTGTGAGGTTTTTTTTGTTTTTAAGGTTTTTATTGTGGATTGAGTGAAAGTTTACAGGGCAGATCTTCAGTTTTACATTCAACAAATCATACACCTTGTTTCATTATAATTATTATAATCCACTCCATGTACCATCAGTTAACAGTATTTCTCTCTATTTAGCTCTTTAAAAAACAAAAACAAAAACAAACCCTCTCAGGCATATGTACTAATTTACTCCACCAAAGGGCACATTCTGCAAGTCTGACTCCTGGCTGCCAGCTCTTTCTCTCTTCCCATTAGTCTAGAGTCCTCAGCTGCCCCCTCTTTCCATGTCCCCATCCTGCCTCCATCTCTGGTGTCGCTGCTTCTCTGGATAAGGTCCCGCATTCCGCTTGTGTTCTTCTCCCTTGATGGTCCTAGGGTCCTCTGTTTCTGGACTGTAAGATTAACTACTCCCCCATTTTTGTTACAAAACTTCTACCTTTACAATTGTGACAGTTTCAATTAGTCATGATAACAATTACTATCGAATCATAAAAATCTGATTCCCATCTCTTTTCACCAGACCCATCTAGACAAGATGACAGCTATTCAGTGGGAACTCTTTCTTTCCCCCAACACTCTTAAACTAAACTCCCTCTTGAAACTTGTAAGCCAGTCACTTCATGCCTTTAACACCTCCTCATTTTAGGTAGCCAATGTCTAAATTGCCCATTCCTATCTACCCTGTGTACAGATAGGATAGCATTGATACTTGAAGTGAAGACTCCTTCCCTCTCTGTTGGTATTTAGAGTTACTACCTCCATGAGTCTAGGTCAAGTTCATCTAATTGTAGCAATTTACCCTTGTTTCCTTTATCAAAAATTGTTTTGTTCTTTTTATTCCTTTTTTTTTTTTTTTTTAACCCTTCTCTAGTGGAGTTCTGATTATTGAGCCATCGAGGCTAGGTCACATGGGTACTGTATGCAAATTTGGGTGTTCTTGTGCATCTCCCCTCACTTCATATCAGCTGGATGCTTCACTCTCAGCTCTAGCCCTCTGTGGCTATGTTGTTGTCCATGGGCTCAGGAGTCCCCAGGTCTCACCACACTTTGGACCAACCAGCCCTTCCTCTTCTCTCTCTCATCTCCAGGTCAATGGGAGTCAATGGACTGTGGTTGAACTCAGCCCATTTCTTCATTGCTACCTTTCTCCCTCGTCCACTCACCAATACACCAATGTGGTCGCCAGCAAGCATACATGCCTATTCATGTGTTCCCTTTGAGTTTCAATCTTAGAGGGGACTTTGTCCTGAAGGAACTTGATTGCTTGCTTAGATGGCTTCCTGGTGAACAGCTTGCTTATTCTTGTAGTAGCCAGTCATGCTGACATTTTTGTTTTGGGTTTTTCCTGATGATCTTTCTTTGAAGATGTATCTTCTGTTGCTCTAACTGTTCCAGGCTGGTTTGCTTGTCCCTGCTAGTGGGAATGTCCCACCTCACAAGGTTCTGGATGGGACTCAGGAGTCCACCTAAGGTCCTATACTCTGCAAGGGTCCACAAGAGGTCTATTTCCCTGGGAAAGTTCTAGAACCCCTTTTAGGTATTCTAATCAGTTATAGGCTGAAGACGGGCTTACAAGTTTTCTGTAAACATCTTTCCTGACATTCCTTTCTATCCCACTCTAGTGTCTATTTTACAATAGTAGACAAGGGAAACCAATATTCATAAGACAGCCAAGCATCTTAGTATTCTTTCCCCTCTTCAAACTGTGCCTAGATCCCTGTATCACAGAGCCCTGTTGTTCCAAGGTTGAGCATGCATCACTATTTACCTCTGTTCCATTTAGTCCATGCAAACTCGTCTCAGGGTTCCCCTAAAAGGAGTGAGTTTTAAGGAAGAAACACTAACTTGGACCAAGCAAGCAAAGGAAGCCGAGAGTGTGGGAGTGGACGCTCTCTGGTGGCCATTCAGGGGCTGCTTCTGTTTGTCCACCCCACCAAGGGCGACTCAGGGGATACTAGATCAGGACAGAGAGGACAAGTCCATTTCATGCTCATGGCACCCCTTCCCTCCCCCCTCCCCTGCACCCCCGCCTCCCGGAGTGGGAAGAAGAGTCCCCTTGCAGGCTGGCTTCTAGGGAAAGACACTAGTCTGGAAATGTGGGCATCAGAGATGATACGGCAAGGATGGTGTGTGCTGCCCCCTGGTGTCTAAGAGATGAAAACGCAGGCCCCACGCTGGAGTCAGCTGAGACCAAGTTCACGTCTGGGGCTCATCCCCTCTTCCAGTCCCCCAGCCCCTGCAGACCATTAGAGAGGCCTAAGAGGGATGGTGGCCTTGCAGCTGTCCTGGTGACAGCCAGGAGTGGGTCAGCCTGGCTTGGGGAAGGGACTGATGAGAAGCCCACCCTGGAGGGGCAGCCACTGGTCAACCTTACCCACTGCAAGGAGGCTGCCACATTGAGTACACCATCAGCACAGTAGAGGATCGGGTTGCTTCCAGATGTGAGTGTTGAGAGCCGAAAGTGCCCAGTCTGCCTCCAGAGGATGAGTTGGGGACGGCAGGACATGGGTAGACCTAGACAGTTCTGAGGAAGGTGCCTGGCCAGGCTGGGAGGGCAAAGGGGGTCGTTTGGAATGAGGTCAGCCTGCACCAGGTATGCAGGGGGCAGTGAGGTGGGCTTAGGTTTTAGGTGGGTTTCCTGAGAGATTTTCCTCCACCAGCTCAGCTCCTCTCCGGAAAAATTAGCTGGGAACCTGGAAGAGCAGTGAATTCACGTTTACGGTGTCGGAACAACCCGGAGAGTGGGGTGAGGAGAGTAGAAAACTCCAAGCATGGCATCAGGGTTCCCGAGGGATGCGTCCAGAAACGGTGGCATTGGTGTCTGTTCTGCTAGGTGTATTCTCAATGGTGTGGACGGCACCAGCCCGGCACATGGGCTCAGAGGCAGAGGAAGGAGCGAGAACTGGGCTTCCTTGCTTATCTTTTCTCCAGGACACTCACTGTCCCTAGGTCATGGACACTAAGCCACAGTACCCACCTCCTGACCCCACACAAGGACCAAGTGTCAGCCTTATACTATTATTTCCTTGGTGCCCAAATCTCTACCTTGTCATACTGGGACTCACAGCCATCAGGACGTGAGGGCCAATGACTCCCAGGAACAACCTCAGAAACTGCCCACTCAACCTCTGAGCTTTGTGTGAACACGCCTTCAGGAGCCACACCCCAGGTCTTGGGTCCCATGGGAACTTCATGCCTCCTAAGGACACAGCCTCTTCAGATACCGATTTGAGGGAGATGGTCCATGCAGTCTCCCTTCAGTCAGTTTTGTGCACGCACATGCCGCATGCATGCACACAGGTGCCCACAGTGCACACAACATGTAAGCATGCATATACCCATGCCACATGCATGAACACAATGTGTGCACACAGGTGCACTCCATGCCACATGCATGCACAGTGTACACATGAACACACACATAACCCCATGCCACATGCATGCACACAGTGCACACATGTACACACGTATACACCCCATGCCACATGCATACACCCACGCACACACCACTCACATATGTGTGCACACATATACCCGCATTCACACACCATCCACATGTTCTCACAGTGCTTACACATGTCCATACACATGCATGTACAGGACACACACATGCATACATTGTAGCCGTGTACTTACAGTGCACATGCATCTCCATGCCATATGCATTCACAGAGTATACACATGTTCTCACAGTGCTTGCACATGCCCATACGATGCTACACGTCACAAGCATGCATACATAATGAACACATGTGCACACATGTGTATACATGTGTACTCGCATACTTGTGTGTACATGTGTGCACACACACACACACTCCTTTGTGCTAACACAGTGCTAACACCCCGTCCACGGTCCAAGGGCCCCAAAGATGGTGGTTGTTCCCAAGTGACAGAAGTGTAGGTCCAGGATGGAGAACTGAGGTCCTTGTGGTTATAGGACATGAAGGGGTCACTGAAGGGAGTGAGGGCCCAGGGTGTACTGTGGGGTCAAGAGAGCACTCAGCCCCAGGGTCCCCCCTCCCCCTTTGGAAACAAAGGACGCATGAATCCACCTGTGCAGATCTACAGAAACGTGGGCCACTGCCCAAGGACACGAGCTTAATTAAATATGAAAATATGTTCATATGTGTATATGTGCATTGAGGACTGTCAGGATGCATGTTCCATGGAGAGATCCCCGTGGCCCTTTGGCATTCCAGGCCTGACCCTGGACGTGTCGGAAGCACACCTTCCCCTCCTCCCTCAAGAAGCCGCCAAGGATAGAAGCACGTGTTTTAAATATTGTTTAATGCAAAACAGGAATTCATAAATACACATCTGCACAGCTGCCCCACTGCATCAATCAGAGGGGGTGCCGGCAGACTGTCCACATCAAGTGGACGGTTCTGGTGGGCTGTGCCCGTCCCATAGGGCAGACGAACCAGACCTTCAAAAGGCCTTCGGGTGGGTGGCCAGGTGGCGTCATGGCTGTGCCATGGTCGGAAGGAGGGAGGTCATTCTGCCCATTCAGGCTTTCACAGTAAATAAAAGGCCACGCCCCTGTTCCAGGAGCCAACCAGGGCTCTTCCTCCACAACCATTCCCTCAATCCCTACGGACTGAAGCTTCTAGAAAGGAAGTCAGTGTGTCCCCTATGAGTCTGTGGAGAGTGCTGAGCCTTTACGGCCGATGCTGGCACTTGGGAAGATTGTGCAGGTGTTGAATGCACTGCATGGATATATCTGGGTGCCCACCCCTACCCCCGTACACCACTGGGCAAGTCCTCCGGGACAAGCCTTGGTGAGTGGAACTGGAAGGACAAAGGAGCAGAGGGCAGAGTGGCCGGGCAGGGCCATGTCCAGAAGACCCTTGGGTGGGCCTCGTTTACTTCCCTTCAGTGTCTTCATGGTTTAGACACACGAATCCCAACCTTGATAGCCCCACAGCCCTGATTCCAGTGCAAGGTTTCAGTGTCTCCAGTGCTGGGGAGTGGGGAGGGGTCAGCCCTTTGAGAAGAATCCACTGAGGCACACAGGTACCAGATCTCGTGCCCGGGCCGGGGTCCAGAGGTGGGTGATCATACTGTGCTCTGGTGCTGGAGGGCAGAGGAGCTCTCTTGGAGGTCTGTGGGGTTGTTGGTGGCTGAGGACTGGCTGGGCAGAGAAGATTCCAGGCCATCTGAAGACTCCCCCGACAGGGGCTTGTATAAGCAGTAGGCTGTCAAGAAGAAGAGGAATCCCAGCACCTGGGGAAGGAGAGGGGGAGCCGCTGGGCCTGGGTCTCATCCAGACAGTACACTCCCCAGGGTCTCACAGGATGACTTCCCATCCAGGGGTCTTACAGGGCCCAGAGCCCATGACTTCCTTATCAGAGGAAACAGGTCTTTCTGCACACCCAGTTCTAGGGAGAAGGCAGATTTTGCCAAGGAGGGCACAGAAGCCCACCCAATTGCAGACAGAGCTAAGGTCCAGGTGGAAGGAGCATGTGGAGGGCTGGGCTGTGCCCACAAAGAGATCTCTGAGCCTTAAGTCTGGAATCTGACCTTGTGGTGTGATTTACAAAGAGGGTCTTTACAGATGTAAGTAAGCTAAAGATCTCTAGATGAGGGGATCATCCTGGTCCAGGATGTGCATTTACAAGTGGGGGTGGGGGCTCACGAACAGAGAGGCAGGGGTGAGGCTGTAAGCACAGGGGCACAGCTACACACCAAGGAACGCTGTGAGGGAGACGGGGCAGTCTCTCGGTCACAGCCTCCAGAGGAGACCAGCCTGCCTTTGGTGGGATCTGGGCCCTGCCGACACCCTGGTTTCAGACTTGTGGGTGTGGTCCTGTGGTTCTTTGTTATGTCCACCCTAGGAGACTCGGCAGAGCTGGTCAGGCAGCAGCTCCAACTGGCCCTTGATTGAACCCTGTCCCCAGTGGTCCCCTCAGTTTCCCTTGGTTCCTTCCTACACCCAGGGGACACTGTGACCTCTCTCTGGCTCACCAGCTAGATGGGGCCACGCCTGGGACACGTCACAAAACGCAGCCAAGAGAAAACCCAGGACCCACGGCTGGGAACAGATGTCAAAAACCCACCGGCTGCTCTTCTCCAGGGACAAGATTCCTGGTGGCTACAGTCCTTGGCAGCTTTGACCCCGCCCACTCCAACACCAGCTGCTCAGCAGGAGAAAGATGCAGCCCTCTGCTGTGACCCAGAATCCACTGGATAGCAGGGGTCTGGGGCTTCTCCTCCAGGGCTATCCAGGCCCCTTCTGCCCCTGGCTGGCCTGAGGCTAATCTCTGGGGATATACTACATGCAGCTGCTGGACTCCCTGAGGCCCTGATTTGTTCTGTGGCTCAGAGCCCACAAGCCCAGCGTCCTGTGTGTCCCTCCCAACTCTGCAATGGTACCCCGGGTCTTGACTGCTGGTCCTTTGGTTTTTTAAAATCTAAGCCTTCTCCAAGGGAGAAAATCAAAATGCAAATGCCCCTGACATCGGGCACTCGAGGGAGCAGGCCCCAGCGCTCAGCAGGTAAGGAGCCAGGCTGGCCGCTGCTAGAAAAGCCCAAGGCTGAGCAGAGCACGGCTGACCTCCAGGATGAGTCTGCCCCTTAGCTAAGCAGGGGACAAGTGAGGTCACGATGGAGTGGCTCCTTGGAGGCAGACAGTGGGGAACCCCAAGGTGTCCCCTGTGACCTCTCTCTCCATGACCGGGGCCTCCCTCCTCCCTCTGTCCCCTCTATGTCCCTGCATCATGGTGAGTGTGTGTGACAGTGTAGGTTAGGGCGGTCAGGGAGGAGACCTGTCAGACTCACCTTGTACAGGAGCCCCGTGATGAGCATGTACTTGCTCATGGTCTGATTCTGGTACATGAAGCAGGAACCCTGGGCACCACACTGGTCCTGCCAGAGCAGACATGCCTTGTCTATCACCCAGCCAAAGACGATGGGACCGGGGATGCTCCCTGTGGAAAGAGGGGCTCAGGGCTGAGCCAGCAGGCTCCTGGGGAGGGCTGCACTGGGGACATCACTCATACTGACCCTGTGTGACACAGTAGGCTGAAATCTGTACCCCGAGGAGCCACTTGTGGGTTCAAATCTCTGGTCTTTTGGATCACAGTGGAGCGCTTAGCCCCATGTGCCACCAGGGTACTTTTCATGGACTGTAACTCTCCCTTCTCTGGGACTTGGCATCCTAGGTTCGGAATTCCCTGATGGTCTCCACCTCGTGTGGAGCCTTTATATTAAGGAGGAGAGTGAGCCCTCGAAGTGGGTGCACAAACGTCACATGTTCGGTTGCTACATGAAAAATGACGGGTTCAAGGCCAGCCAGAGGCACCTTGGAAGAAAGTTCTGGCACTTCTGAAAAGCCCGTCGTTGAAACACCTCTGGGGCAGCCCTACTCTGACACACACGCTCGTGAGTCTGTGTTGACTTGTTCTTTTCAACTTGAGCAAATGAAATGTGGAAGGCCACTTCTAGTGGACAAGCAGCTCTGGTAGCGTAGTGGTTACGAATTGCGCTGCGAACCTCAAGGTCAGCAGTTCGAAACTACCAGCTGTTCCACGGGAGAGAAATGAGGCTTTCTGCTCCCATAAAGATTTACAGCCTCAGAAACCCTGTACAGGGTCGCTATGAGTCGGAACTGACTCGGAACTAACTCCACAGTGCATAACCACCACCACCACTTCTAGTGGACAATCAGGGGGCTGTGGCTGGCTCACTGAGTGGACCCCACCACACACTCCCCCACTCCAGACCCTCTCAGTTGCATCGTACCTAGTGTCCTAACGACAATCCATTGGATTCCCAGTGCAAAGGACCTCTGCCCGTCATGCACACACCTGTAACACAAGACACAGTGTTGGCTCCGGCCATGGAAGGTCTCGTCTCACCCGAGGCAGAGCCTGGCCCCATCACAGCTGCCTCCCGTCTTCCCAGTGGTCAGCTCGGACACTACTAGGGCAGCCAGCTGTGTGCTGCCCGTACACAGGGCCTCGGGCACAGGTCTGCATGTTCCGTAGCAGCCTCATGGGCACGTTTCCCAGCACAGGGACGGGCGCGTTCTGTGGCAGGACAGGGCCCATCGAGTTCCAGCAGCCCCTAGCACAGACTCGGGTCCATTCCCTGACACAGGGTCCTGCGTGTCCATGGCAGGCCCACCACCACAGGCCCCAGCGACTTCCAGCAGGCCCTCTGGCCAGGCCACAGCATCTGCAGAGTTCAAACCTAGTAGGTTCCAAGAGAAGATTCTGGATGAGAGCCCAGGCCCCGTTTCTTACCGTAAGGTTGCTGTTAGCGCAGGAATACTGCTCAGGAATGTAAAAATGATTACAACGAATACGAAAATCAGAAGGAGGGGCTTTCTCTGGCAGGTTGAGGGGCATTTCCCTGCGGTGGAAATATTCTCAGAGACACAGCTACAGTTTCCGTATACCTGGGGAGCCCAACAACAGGCTGATTACAGGAGGAAGGCCACAGGGCCCTCCCCAGTGCCGAGGTGGGACAGCGGGTCACAGGCAGTGGCCACACTCACCTTCCGGCCATCTGGATCTGTGACCATCTCCAGGCACCCGGCGTGGCAGGGTGAGTAGTACATGGTGCCGTTGGGGTCACACACTGGGTTGTAGTGTTCGGTGCTACAAAAGCAGTCTGCATTGCAGGCAGCCGTCAGCTCTAAGTGGCCCTGGAGCAGGGAGCTGCAGGGGGAGGGGAGGGGTGTGGGAAGGGCCCGGACTTACCACAAGCAGACCCCTGCAAGGTCAACACCCTGGACCCTGAGCCTGCTCACTGAGCATGGAGCTCAACATTCAAAACCCGGGTCAGAGCGCAGACACACCTCCCACCCTCGGCCCGGGCTCTATTCTCAGCCAAGACTGCCGGTACCCACCTCAGGGATGGTTCACATGTGTGCAGCAAACACACATGCACACAACATGTACACATGTAGCTACACACGGATGTGCACACACGTGTCCACTCATGCACGCGTGGACATGTACACATACACACACCCTCCTCTCTCTTCTCAAAAATTCAAACCAGAACACACCCTACAATCTGCTCCACTCCCTTTTCCTGCTTGATAAGCGTGCCTTGGCGACAGCCCAGACAGAGCTTCCTTTTCCTTTGAAAGCCGGCTCAGTGCCCCATTGTGGGGACACACTGTGGTTTCACCAGGCCCCACCTGAGCAACTTTTAGGTTGTTTCCAGGTTCTGGCTACTTTAGACACATGACAGGGACTCTGTCCCTCTGCCCTCTTGCACTGCACACGTGCACCTAGGTGGCAAGTTCCTGGGAGGAAGTGTGTGTGTAATTTAGAGGTGCCATACCGCCCCTCACCCCTCGGCAATACATGGAGACAAGCATCAAGGACCCTGGAAAGTGGAGGTTGTCATTTTCTGCACAGATGAGGAGAGCAAGGCCACAGAAGAGCAGAGCTGCGATCTGAGCCCAGGTGTCTTTGAAGCTGGCCCAGTGCCATTTTACAAATGAGCCTTAATCAGTGAAATGGGCACAATGCTCTGTCTCGCCAGCTCGCCTCAGGTGTGCCTCTACACAGGTGAGTCTCCACACAGGTGTGCCTCCACATAGGTGAACACCCTCCCCACAGGTGTGTCTTCATATAGGTAAGCCCCTACACAGGTGTTCCTTCATACAGGTGAACCCACACACAGGTGAGCCCCCACAAGATGAGCCATCACATAGGTGAGTCCCACACAGGCTTATCTTTACACAGGTGTGCCTCCACACAGATCTGTCTTCACACACATGTATCTCTATGTCATTGTCCCTAATTGGGAGTCTCTCCTCCAGCCAGGCCCCACCTGCCCTTACCTCCCATTGTAGGTGGCGGTCACTCCTGCCATGGGCACGTTGGGGCAATGCAGGATGAAGATGAAGGTGGCCAACAGGCTGATCAGGGTGCAGAGCAGGCAGAATTTGATGATGTTCAAGCCACGTAGCTTGAGCTTGTTCACCAAGAAGCCACCCAGGAAGGTGCCACCTCCACCTGCTGGCACCACCAAGTACCCTGGAAGGGAAGTGCTTGGTGAAGCCTCAGAAGGGTGTTACCATTAGTTGGAGGAGGGGAGGGTGGGGTCCCTAATCAAGCGTGCTCTTCCCAACCAGGGAACAGAGCCATGGAAGGTGATGTCTGGTTGTGAGTGGATGCACAGTGCCCTGCACAGACCCTCATACCTGGTACCTCCCTCTTGCTGTAATTTTGGTGAGGCCGAGGTGGTCCCCAGAACACTGGAGTACCCCGTGAATGCTGGAAGAAGGGAGATCAGAGGAGGTGTCCACCCCTGCAGCTCCAGGACAGAGAAGCAGACCCTAGCCATTGAGTAGGCCCAGGAGCTCTGGCCAATGAGCCTGCCAACCTGACCACTGGGTGCCCAACTCAGACCAGGCACTGACCCCAAACCTCCTTACCCTGCTCACCTCAGTGAGCAGGGACACCAGCTAGCTGGAACCTCACACATCTACTCCGTGCCCAATCAAAGCTACTTGTAAGGACGCCACCTGACCCTGACTCAGGGGACGGGTCAACGGTCATGTGCTGCAGTTAGTGCTCCCCAGGTGCTTATAGAAGAACCAGCCCACCACTCCCATCCTGCCTCCGACTCAGAGACAATTGTGCAGCAGCATGAACTCAACACAAAGTTTCAAGTGGACGAACCACTACCCCAGCCTGCACTCACACTTGGAGCAACCCTTGAGAGTCTTTCTAGAAGATATTCTCAAAGACCCCTCACTGCCCTCCTTCCCGAGATCCAGAAAGTTTTCTCACCAAATAAGGTAGCAGCTTCTGAGGCACTGAGGCTAAATTGGGACTCAAGAAACTTGGGGCCAAATGTGGACATGCCAGCGATGAGTGTGGCTTCTGTGGCCCCAGCCAGGCAGAGCAGGATGAATGTGGGGTTCTTCACGAGGAGCCAGATGGAGCTGGACAGGTGGTGGGCACGGGAACCAGAGAGAAGAGACAGAAGATCAGGGCAGGCCAGATCTCAGGTTGAGGAATCTGCCTCCCACAGCCATTGCCCCGCCACCACTTGAGCACAAAGGACCCTAGTCTAGTCCTAAGAGTGAAACGAGTTGGGGACAGATGAGTTGAGGGGACATCTTGGCAAGCTTTGGTGACAGAGAACTTGTCCTGAGGCTGAACCTGGGGCTGTTCAGTGGGAAGGTCAGCTATGGAGTCTTAACACCACCTGGGCCGGAGTTCTGTCTCCTGAGGAAACTACCCACGCATCTCTGTAAAGATGCTTAGTGACTGCCACAGTTGAGTCACCTGTGTGTGATGCTGTAGGGACGGCAGAGGGACTTCAGGGAAGCTGGGGACTGGGCTGTAGGAGGCAGTGGGGCTACAGCAGAGCACAGGGCTGGATAGTTACCAGAACCGAGGGGTGGGCTGGTTCACCAGCCCCAGGAGAATGGTCAGGTTCAGAAAAGAGCTCCTCTGAGAAGCCCCCGAGGATTGAACTGGCCCCTAAGTTCACTTGGTTTGCACTTGGGGGACCCGAGGGAGGACTAGTGTCCCTTTCCTGAGGACTGAGGGGACACGACCTCCGCTCTCCGTGTGGTCTCTGGTCTCAGGTGGGGGCATTTGTCTGAAGGCTACAATAGATTCTGCTAGACCTGTCTTTTTAGGCACGTCCTGCAGAGTGGATGGTCAGCCTGGACACACTCCAGACTACACTCAAAATTGATTTTGCCAACTGGGAAGGTGGCGCTGACTCCGTTTCTCTAGTGTGGCAGCAAAACTGCTGGAGCGCCACAGTGCCCGGGGTGCTTAGCACCAGAGCACGGCTGCACAGCTGGTCTCTGGGTCCCTCACATGATGGGGACACAGGACTTTACGTCTGTGTAAGGGGCTTGGGGAGCTCAGGTACTGACACACCAGAGAGCCATTTACCATGTTGTTCTTGTTAAGTGTCATTGAATTGGTTTCGGCTCACAGTGACCCTGTATAGGGTTTCCGAGCAGCATCTGGTGGGTTTGAACCATTGACCTCGCAGCTTGCAGTCCAGTGCTTACCCTACAATGCCACACCACGGCTCTATTTACCATGTAAAGTCTATTAAAGTGCCAAGTCCCATACAAACCTCTTTACTGGGTGTTGTAAGTTGATTTGTGTATGTGGCAGCTTCAATGGACTCAAGCATGGCAACAATTGTGAGATTGGCCCAGCACTGGGCAGTGTTGTATTCTGTTGTGCATAAGGTCGGTACCGACTCGATGGCACCTGACAACACTCCAAAAAGACATGTTGAAGCTCTAACTCCCAGAACCTATGAGCATGAGCTTGATTGAAAAAAAGGATCTTTGAAGCTGTAATTAGTTAACATATGCTCATACTGCACTAGGCTGCGTCCTGAGTCAATCACACAGGTGTTACTACTTCATAGGAAAAGGAGACCAGACACAGGGACAGACAGACAGAGGGAAGATGGCCATGTGGAAAAGGAGGCAATGATTGGAACATTGGTGTCAGGAACCAAGGACACATGGGGCCAACGAAAGCTTGGAGAGACAAGAAAGAGCCCTGCCCCAGAGCCTTGGGTAAGAACCCAGCCCTGCCCTTCAGCCTGGATTCAGACTTTGACCTTCAGAGCTGTAAGCACACTTTTGTGGTTCTAGTACCCAGTTTATGAGACTTGTGCACGGGGCAGCAAAA
>NW_006408756.1:1402547-1406813 GCF_000296735.1 Chrysochloris asiatica
TGTTGTTGTTGTTGTTGTTAGCGCTGTTGAGTCGGTTCTGACTCATAGCAACCCTGTATAGAGTTTCCAAGGAGTGGCTGGTAGGTTTGAACTACCAGCCTTACAGTTAACAGCCCAGTGCTTATCCTACAGAGCCACACCAGGACTTTCTCTAAGGGGGCAGAGATCCCAGCTGCTGCCTCAGCCTCCCCAGCTTTACTCCTCACCCCTGCCCTGCTCAGCTCACTCTAAGTAGCAGGGCACTTGACCAACACCAGGGCTGTCTGCTGACGGGGTCACTATGCTGTCCCCAGAACACAGGAGTGGACCCCTTTAACAGAATAGCAATGCTGAAGGAAGCGAGTCTCTGTTTTCAGAGGCGGCAATAGGAAGTTTGCTCTGTGTGCTCTCAGACATTAGTGATTCTGTGAGCATCTCTGAATCGTTAATGGGGTGGACTTTGGTCTGCAGCCCTGTCCATCAACGACAGGGAGACTGCTCAAAATAAATGACCACCACCCGTTCACACCGAGGTCTCAGTTCTCCCTCTTGTGTGAGTAAAGTACACATCTGCGTGCACGTGGGGACATTTTATCCTAGAAAGAGTTGTATCTGTGTGTCCCATCGAGCCCCCAACCTTGAGTGTGGGGCTAAAACAATCCCATGTCTCAGAATAGTCACCCCTCTTCCCCTCCGCGGCCCCACAGGGCAGGGTCCAGGGAGTGCTCCCTCTTCCCCTCCGCGGCCCCACAGGGCAGGGTCCAGGGAGTGTCCATGTCCCTGGTGCTTACACAGGCATGTCCTGCACAGTTCTCCCGAAGTCGGGGTTGGCTGAGGTCCTGGGATCACTGTCCTTGAGTTGCTGGGTCTCAGACACGCTCATGACCACATAGCGCTGGGTGCCTGGAAGGACATGCGCATTAGGGGCCTTTAACAGTGGATGCGATGGAGGTGTCAGGGTGGGTGGGTGGCCCTGGGAACCTGAGGGAAGAGAAAGGAGAGCAGGGCACTTCCCCTGCTGAAACCAGCCCATCCAGTGGGCCCAGACCCCCAAGGATGAGTCAGGGCCTCCCACCCATGGCCATCCACACGCCAGGTTAATGTAAAATGACCAGGAGGGGAGAGGTGGGCTTTGGTTCTACTGATGTGGGGATCAAGGACAGACTTGAGGAAGGGATGGGAGATACCCACCTGGCAGCTGCCTTGGGTACCCAAGGATGGGGATGGCGATGAGTAAGGCAGCCACCCCGGCACCCAGGAAACCAATCCACCAGGCGCCCACCCACAGCGGGTTCTCTATGGTCAGCTTCGTCCTGAAAGACAGTGGGCACTCTGCTGGCTCTGTTCACTAGCAGATACGGCAACCCCTCTCCACACTGGGCTGCCAACCCATGGCACACAGCCAGGCCACCCACCCACAGTGCCCATTGGCCTCCCCAGGCGGCTGGGGACCCAGGTCTCTCTCTCCCCCTCTCTGTGTCTCTCTCCTGTCTACATTTATAAAAACTAGCATCACAAACAGAAGGTTCAAAGAAATAAAAGAAACTACAGTTCTACACGGGCAGCAGGAAAACCTGCAGTCATCCACAAAGGGATCCAGAGAAGTCGCGACCACATCTCAGGAAGCTTCCGGAAATCTCCTGAACCTCAGCTGCTATCTACACTGGTGCTATCTCTATCCCCCTGGGCCCCCGTTGCCAGTTGGGGCAGGTCCTGGTGTCCTCCTGCCCTGAGTCCTGCCATCCCCTTGAGGTAGTTGGACACCACATCAGTCCAGACTCCCCACCACACACAACTTGGCCTGTCACTCACCGCCAGCCCACCTCCGTGTAGATGTTCAGCAGAGCACCTCCCACCAGGTAGCCGGCTGCGGGACCTACGATGGCCGCTGTGTAGAAGATGGCTGCAAAGGAAACACGGTGGTCAGGCCCCTGCACCGCACTGGACAGCATTAGTCTGTGAATAAAGCTCCCAACACGGGGGAGGCAGGACCAGGACTCTGGGAGCTGATGGCCCAACACAGGGAGCCTACCATCCTAGGGGGAAGCCTGCCCCAAGGCCACATGCTGTCCTCCTTGGGGCTGTGGGTGACTCAGCCCCATCCCAGGGGATGGAGGGGACAGTGCAGTCCTGGGCATGCAAGAGCTTCGGAATTTGTTTCAACAACCACGTGAACTGGCTCAGGGCTGAGGGGAAGTCTTGAGCGCTGCCCCAAAGCCACACTGTGGACTTTGCTGGATTGTGTACATATCTCCCAGTTTGTAGACAGTAGTCACAAGTGTTTTGCTTTTCTCCTTTAAGCCTTCACTCATCCAAGCTAACATCTCCAGGGCCCCTCCATCTCCCTCTTGCTGCCAGACCCTAGAGCAGAGCTGCTGCGTAAGAGGAGAATGTTCCAGGGAATCTGGCCCTGGTCTCCCAGCCATACTCAGGAGGCTCATCCCAGGCAGATGTGCTGAGGGCCACAGTAGGAAGGGGCTAGGCCCATCCGGCAGCCGGGTCCACACAGGCCCTGTGCCCAGGCCTGACAGCAGCCTATGATCAGTAACCCCCGGGACCCCCGACCACTACCCGTGCGCTGTGATTCCCAGGACCCCCGAAGGTAGCACCGTCTCCCTCAGCTGCACTGCGCCCAGGTGAGACCAGACAGTCCCTCAGAGGAATACCTGGACCCTGGGAGGTTACATGGACAGAGGGTTTGGAATGGGTAGAGCTGGCATCATTTCAAGAAGATGTGCTTCCAGCTGCCCACCCCCCGCCTGTGCCCGCAGCCCTGCTCACCAATGTAGACGGGGGAGTGGTTGGATTTGACATTCTCATCCAGGTAGGTGACGCCCAGTGTGTAGAGCGGCGTGGCTCCCACACCATGCAGGGTCTGGCCCAGCATGAAGACAAGGCGGTAGTGGGACAGGCCTGAGGCCTGGTCTGTGCAGGGTGTGCTGAGGTTGCCCCGGCAGGTGGCCACGTCCTCAGCCACCTCCACCTCATAGCGGCCAGCGGTGAAGTGGGGCAGAGCAAAGATGAAGGAGCCCAGGCCCATGAGTAGCACACCCCAGCCCAGCCAGCGGGGCTTGTGGCCGGAGCCACCGAAGTAGCTGACAAAGATGAGGCAGAGGCAGGCAGCAATGTCGTAGGAGCTGGCTACCAGGCCGCTGTGGTAGCTGCGAAGGTCAAAGCGTCGCTCGATGGAGGTGATGACGGTGTTGATGAAGCCGTTCACAGTCATGCCCTGTAGGAAGGAGGCCAGGCATAGGAACAGCAGTATGCCCGGAGGGGTGTTGAAGGTCTGCAGACACTTCGGGGTGAAGGCCCACCAGCCACAGGCCAAGCGTGGAGGCTCTGTGGACACATAACGGACTTCACGGGTGCGCTTCCCGGTCCTGGGCTGGCACAAGGGTCTGCTGGAGAGGTCCAGGGGGCTGCAGCCCAGAGCTGCTCTTTGGCTGGGGGGGGTGTCATTGAAGCTGGTGTCAGTGTCTGGGGTCAAGCTGAAGAAGGTGAGTTGGGGCTTGGAAGTGAAGGGTCGGTCCATTGTCAGGTGCTGGGGCATTCTGGTCAGCAGCAGGAGCCAAGCACAGCTAGGAGTGGAGTGTTCTGTAGCAAGATTTTCTGGTTAGCAAACCTGCTCTCAGCACAGTGAACGTTCCAGATCCCATCACCTAGGGCAGTGATAGACTGACCGACCCTCTTGGACCCAGGCCCAAACCACTAGGTGTCTCCTCTCCTGACCCCAGGATCTATTCCAGATGATGCAGGTCACCAGACCAAACCCAGCCCAGCCACCATCAGTGGCTTCTGGCTCAAAGTGACCCCACAGAACAGGAGAGAACTGCCTTGTACTCGTAGGGTTCACAGACAGATTCACTGGGCTCCTTACAGAACAGTCATCAAAACCCACTGCCATCGAGTCTGTTCCGACTCATAGTGACCCTTATGTTCTCTGGAGGCAGCGGGGCAGCTGCGGCAGTTGAGGGAATGGGGAGACTGGGACCCTCCTCCATTGCTGGTGGGACTGAAAAGGTGAAACCACTGTGGAAATGGTATGGCGCTTCCTCAAGAAGTTTGGAAGTAGGAACGCTGTAAGGCACAGTAATCCCACTGCTTGGTACACATCCTCAAGGAACAGGAGCCGTGACGCGGGTACACACACCCATGCAGCACTGCTCACAACAGCAAAAAGATGGAGCCAGCCGAGATGCCCAGCAGCAGGAGGGCTGAACAAACTTTGGTGCACACGTGGAATAGTACACACACGTGGAATAGTACACACGTGGAATAGTACACACA
>NW_006408756.1:1407030-1409230 GCF_000296735.1 Chrysochloris asiatica
TGGAATAGCACACACACGTGGAATAGTACACACACGTGGAATAGTACACACGTGGAATAGTACACACACGTGGAATAGTACACAAGGTTGAAGAATTGAAGAATGATGATGATGGGTGAGCTGGAGGACATTGTGCCGAATGAAATGAATTAGTCACACAGGGACAAACATTGTATAAGACCACTATGGTAAAAACTATAAAAAAAAAAAAAAAAAAAAGGTTTTCATGCTAAAAGAAGCATTCTATGATGGTTATCAGGGGTGGGAGGGAAGGAAGAATTATTCACTGGCACGGTAGCTCTGTTCAATCAACACTGGAATGGGGACCACAAGGTTGATGGCTCGAGCCCCGCAGCTCCTTGGGAAAAAGATGAGGCTTTTTGCTCCCGTAAGGATGCACAGCCTCGGAGACTCTACAGAGGGTTGTTGTGAGTCGAAACTGACTCGATGACACTTAACAATAACAACAAAGGGCAGACACGTACGTGTTGACTTGGGTAACAGGGAAGGCCATGCACAGCAGGAGGGGTGTTGGCAGGAGGGAGATGAAAGGTCAGTAGGAAGAGCACAGGGAAGGGGTTGCAAACATTGTAATGACAGGAAGTGCATAAAAAGAAGCCAAGGCCACTTTGAGGCTCTGGGGGCACCGGGGCACCTCACCAGCACCCTCACACCCCACGTCTACTTTTAGAAATGGAGGTGCCTTCCAAACACCATTGTTTCCACATTCTACTTAGGAACTCTGCTTCGAATTCAAAGCTGCCCCTTCTGTCATCGTGTCATCGTTGTCTGGTGACCCAGGTGGCAACTGGCTCTACGTTCAACAGCTGGTGTCTCTGGGACATTTGATCCTAAGTACACCACATGGATACTGTGAGTGTGGCTTCCTGGCACACTGCCGTCTGTATTACCGCTTCATCTCGGGGTGGGGGAGGGAAGAGCAGGACGTCCCTCTGTGGTTACTTCCCGTGTGAAGGGGACAAGGACCCCATCTTTAAGGCACAGTCACACCCACAAGAGGTTCAAGAACCCCACTGTCTATGCTCAGAAAGGAGGGGCACACAGTGCCTCAGATTTGGTCCTCCTGGACATGGTGTGGGCTAGAATGCTGATGATCAGACCCTGAGGTGGTAGGTAGCATATGTCCCACCATGGCCACTCCGGGCCCGGGACCACCGCTGCAACTTTCAAAGACTGGCTGATATCACAAGGAGAGCTTTCAACAACAGAGCTGCATCTAAACTTTTAGAAGACTTGGCAAAGCTTTCTCTAGGAACATGGCCCACTTCACATGAATAAGAGAGACCGGTAACAGGGACCCCATCTCAAGACTATAACCATGAGCACAATCCTGGGCAGAGCAGGGAGGAGGGACAAGTGTGAGATGAACCATTGCCATCAAAGGCAACCTTCCAAGAAATGGAAACAGGGAAACAGGTAACGCAGGGAGGAAGTGGGCCAGGCCATGTGGCACTAAAGGGTTACAATCGCTGAGATGGAATGAGCTCTATGACTTGGTGGATGTAAAATGGATGATCTGCTTTTCATTCACAATAAGATGTTAAAAACAAAGCAACCTGCTTTGTTGAGAAAGTGGAGGAATACAGGGAAGGCTCAAAGTTACCCTAAATTTCAACATCCAGAGACCACCCTGTGTTCATAGTTTGGTGCGTTTCCTTCTAGTATTTTCTTTCAGCACACATATACACACACAACACACAAAGAGCTATGCCCTGGGGAACTGGGGAGCACAAATACCTGCCCATGCTCACAT
The DNA here is from genome assembly GCF_000296735.1 of Chrysochloris asiatica. Classification (NCBI taxonomy): domain Eukaryota; kingdom Metazoa; phylum Chordata; class Mammalia; order Afrosoricida; family Chrysochloridae; genus Chrysochloris; species Chrysochloris asiatica. The sequence goes on from NW_006408756.1 coordinate 1,408,805, forward strand.
CTGTTTGTGCACACCATCACCTGCACACACACACATACATGCACATACCAAACAACTGCATATGGGCATACATGCATGCACATCCACATTAGCACACACAAACACATGTACACGTGCAAATACACATCTGCAGAGGTATGTACGTTGTAGGAGACCGCAAGTACTGAGATGCTGAGGACCGGTGTCATGGACAAAAATCCAACACAATGGCCACTCTCAGGCTTGCTAGCCAGGGACCCTGAGGGCTCAAGGAAGTAACCTCCGGACTTCCCGGGTTCTTTAGCTTTTACGAACTCACTGTTGGGCTAACTCTGTATGTTCATTCTATGCTTCTAACTCCAGTAATTGTAGCTTCTGAGAAAATGGTTTTTATAATGCCTCTCTTAATGTCCACTGTGTTGGAAGTGCATAGGGTCCTGGGAACGA
>NW_006408756.1:1411180-1426698 GCF_000296735.1 Chrysochloris asiatica
GACAGTACGTAAATACCAGGGGCTTGCGATGGGGGTCAGACCATGAAGGACAGAGAGTATCCAGAGCATAGTTCAGAACAGGGCATGTGTTCAGAGGACTTCTGCATGCTGCATGTGGGAGACAGGAGCGCAGCGTTGACGAGCACTTCTGAAAAGATAATGTGGGTCCTGAGGAGCCACTGTGGTGGGCACCACATAAATGACCTGCAAAATCTGGACTCAGCACTGGAGGCTGGGCAAACCAACTGTGACTGTGCTGTTGAAATGGGGTCTTGGGTCCTGTGCTGTGTGGGGGAGGAGGGGGGACAGATAGCTGCAGCGCATCAGGTCCAGAGCAGAGTTAGAGTTGGACTGTATGTGAGGAAAGGAACTTCCGCTTGAAAATAAAAATCTTAACAATCCGAGAATGGCTTCACATTCATACTGTGACCTGAGTGAACAGTTAAGCATCTCTGACATGCCTATTTAAAGCTCAGTGTGAAATCACGCGTATCACCTACTTTTAAATTTCTGCTGTTTTTGTTAAGTGCCATTGAGTTGGTTCTGACTCATAGTGACCCTGCTTACGACAGAATGATACTCTACCTGGTCCTGAGTTTGAGCCCAGTGTTGTGCCCACTGTGACACAGTCCATCTCGTTGGGGGTCTTCCTCTTTTTCAATGACTCTCTACTTTGCAAAGCATGCTGTCCTTCCTTCAGGGACTGGCCCATTCTGATGACATGCCCTAAGTACATTGAGTAAAAGTCTCGCTATCCTCACTTCTGAGGACGTTCTGACTGGACTTCCTCTACACAGATTTGTTTGTTCTTTTGGTAGTCCATACTTTCAATATTCTTCACCAACGCCCTAATTAAAAAGCATCAATTCTTCTTAGCTCTTCCTTATTCATTGTCCATCTTTCACATGCATACGAGGTGATTGAAAACATCATGACTTGCATCAGGCACACCTTAACTCTCCAAGTGACATACTTGCTCTTCAACACTTCAAAGAGGTTTTTGGCAGCAGATTTTGCCTAATGCAATATGTTGTCTGATTTCTTGACAGCTGCTTCCGTGAGTGTTGATTATGGATCCAAGTAAAATGAAATCCTTAACAACTTCAATGTTTTTACCATTTATCATGATGCTGTTTATTGGTTCAGTTGTGAGGATTTTTGTTTTCTTACCATTGGGTTGTAATCCATACTGAAGGCTGCATTCTTTGATCTTCATCAGTAAGCACTTTAAGTACTCTTTGCTTCAGCAAGCAAGGTTGTGTCCTCTGCATATCTCAGCCTGTTAATGCCTCTTCCTCAAATCCTGAGGCCATGTTCTTTTTCATAGAATCCAGCTTCTTGTATTATTTGCTCAGCATACAGACGGAATCACTATGGTAAAAGGATACAGCCCTGACATACATCTTTCCTGATTTTAAACCACACAGTCAGTATTTTCTTGTTTTGTTCTAACAATTACCTCTTGGTCTAATGTGCAGGCTCTGTAAGAGCAAAATTAGGTGCTCTGGAATTCCCATTCTTTGCAATGTTATCCATTGTTGGTTATGATCCTCATAACCTAAATAAAGCACAACTAGACCTCTTCCGGATATTGTTGGCTTTCAGTCAAGATCTCTGGGACATCAGCAGCGTCAGGCTACATTCTCTTCTGGATCTGGCTTGGGTTTCTGGCATATTGCTACAATCAGTTTGAAAATAACCTTCAGCAAAATTTTATTTGTATGTAATATTAATGATTGTTGCTGTTGTTGTTAAGCACCGTGGAGTCGGTTCCGACTCATAGTGACCCTGCACACACAGGGTTTCTGAGGCTGGAAATGTTTACGGGAGCAGAAAGCCTCATCTTTCTCTGGCGGAACAGCTGGTAGTTTCAAACTGTCCACCTGTTGACCTTAAGGTTAGCAGCCCGATTCACAACCACTACGCTACCAGAGCTCCTTAACATTAATGATGTTGTTGTTGTTGTTAAGTGCCATCGAGTCGGTTCCGACCCATAGCGATCCTGTACAGGGTTTCCGAGGGTATAAATCTTTACGGGAGTAGAAAGCTTCATCTTTCTCCCGTGGAGCAGCTGGTAGTTTCGAACTGCTGACCTTAAGGTTCGCAGCCCGATTCACAACCACTACGCTACCAGAGCTCCTTAACATTAATGATAGCGTTTGATAATTTCCACATTCTGTAGGGGCACCTTTCTTTGGGTTGGGCACAAATCTGAATCTGTTCCGGTGGTTTGGCATAAACTGAGCATTTCCAGAGCTGCATCCGTTTGCTGAAACATCTCCGTTGGTATTCTCTCAATTCCTGGAGCCTTGTTTTTCTTCAGTGCAGGTTGGATTTCTTCCTTCGACGCTATCTATTCTTGACCATCTGCTGCCTCCTGAATTTAAAATCCCGTTCTAATTGTCATCCAGGTAAGAGGGGCTTCCCCTCTCCTTAGCATCATAAGCAGGACAGAGGCCCAAGACACCGGTAGCGCCCACCTCCGGAGCTGGCTCCCAGGTCCTCTGCTATCATCCCTCTGATTCCCACACACTGTCACGGGCTTCTGCCTCAGGTAGCATCTTCCCTTCCCAAGTCCAGGCATCTTTCTTTGGAAGGCTTTTCCTTACCTGCAGTATCTTCATTGGAAACGGGCGCTGGGCCTCCCAGGACTGGGGGTCAAGTGCAGCTGGAGTGCTTAGTATACCTCATCTGGAGGTTGACAACCCTGCCCCAGCCACCTGTCCCAAACTGTTCCCTGGCCCCCATGGCCACTGGGTCTAGCACCTGCTTCCCCTTCGGCCCCTCACAACAGGCTGCCTCCTGCTCACAGAGAACATCTGGGGTGCAAGAGGCTGCTCCATAGCCGGGTGGTTCCCACTACTCAGAAGAGGATAGATGCTGAGCACCCTGGCTATGTGTAGGGGGGACTGAGGGGAATGTGGCACACCCTGGCTATGTGTGTGTGTGGGGGGGGGGGCTGTGGGGAGTGTGGTACACCCTGGCTATGTGTGTGTGTGTGTGGCTGTGGGGAGTGTGGTACACCCTGGCTATGTGTGTGGGGGGGGCTGTGGGGAGTGTGACGCACCTTGGCTATGTGGAGGGACTGAGGGGAGTGTAATGCATCCTGGGACTGTGGAAGGGGGCTGTGTGGGGAGTGTGGCACTGCCCAGGAGAGCACAGCTGTCTCTAGACTCATCTGACCACTCAGAGGCAGAGAGGGGGCTGTGGGGGTCTGTTGAGAGTTAGTCAGGGCTGGTGGGCAGAAAAGTGCTTAGTGTGTGCACGAATGAGTACTGTGTGCACCTACCCATGTGCATTGTGCAGGTGTGTGCATATGTAGATGTGCATGTGTGTGTACCAATACTGTGTCTGTGAGTGCATGTGTGTGAGTGTGTATAGGCTATGTGGGTGGACGTGTGTGTGTGAGTGTACAGGCAGGTGGTGCATATGTGTACATGTGTATGTGTGTACAGGCTGTGTGTGTGTGCATGTATATGTGTGTAAGTGGGTACCAGCCAGATGTGTGTGCACACATGTGTATGTGTGTGTACAGGACATGTATGTGTATGTGTGTGTGTACAGGTAGGTGGTGCATGTGTGTACGTGCGTATGTGTGTGAGTGTGTACAGGCCATGTGTGTGTACATGCGTATGTGTGTGAGTGTGTACCAGCCAGGTATGTATATGCATGTGAGTGTGTAAGGCCATGCACATGTGCACATGTGTATTGTGTGAGTGTGTACCAGCCAGGTGAATGCACATGTATGTGTGCACCACCCATGTATGCACACACATGTGTGCAAGTGTGCCAGCCATGTGTGCACGTGTATCTGTGTGAGTGGGTACCAGCCATGTGCGTGTGTGCATTTGTGTATGTGTGTATACAGGCCATGTGTGTGTGTGGGCAAGTGGGTGTACTGTTTTGGGGAGAGACCACCATTCTCTCTGTGACTCAGCGGCACTGGCCTTGAAGGCAGGGAACACTGGATCCTGTAGAGAAGAACTCCCCAGCAAGCCCCAGGCATTTGTACATGAGAAGTGGCACACAGAAGCAGCTGACCACTCCTGGTCTCTGGAATACCTTCCTACATACAGTTCATTTCTGCTCATTCTTTTACTCAGGGACGAAGGCTCAAAGTTGGAGCCTATTTGCAGAGTCAGCTTTTAGCACAGGGTGACCAGATTCACAGTTGAGCCTTGGATGGGTGGACGCTGGTCCTTGCCACCCCTACCCTAGCTCCCAGAAGGACAGTTGACTGCAGCAATGGCTGAATAGGTGCCCACGGAGGCCTGGCCCCTGGTGGGGTGGCAGCACACACTGACTCCTCTCCTAAGCTGTGTGCTCGGACCACATGCTGGCGAGGCCCCCAGCTTTACTTTTGTCTGTCTCTGTGTACTCCAATAAATTGCAGATGGGAGAGCTGAGTCCTCTCCTGGCTACACTCCAACCCAGGTCCTCTTCCCACGCCACCAGGGAGTCTGGCTAGCTTTCGTCTCTCACCTCTTAAATCCATACTGGTATCCCTTCCTGTGAGGAGGACTTTCATTCCTCTAAGGTAAGGCTAGTGGTTACGAATTGGGCGCAAGGTCAGCAGTTCAAAACTACCAGCTGTTCTGCAGGAGAAAGATGAGGCTTTCTGCTCCCGTAAAGATTTACAGCTTCAGAAACCCTGGACAGGGTCGCTATGAGTCGGAACCCACTCTACGGCACATAACAACAACAACAACAACAAGGTAAAGCTAAGAGCTAGTCACAGAAACCAAAGGGCAGGATTGGGGTGTTGTGGAGCAGTGCCAGACATGCTCCAATTTGCATGCTTCAAGCGAGTGGGGGAGTGAGCAGGGGGGGGTAGGAAGTCACCTGGTTTGCATGGACCAACAATGAAGGGTTGTTTCTGGATTCCTGCGGAGGCCGGCTATGGGGCCATGCTCTCCTGAAGGACTTCTCCCACCTGGTGGGTCCTGCTGCTCAGTGAGGACCACCCTGCTACACTTTGTGACAGAACACCACCTACTGAGGCTGGAGTAACCAGTGTCGTAAGGAGGGGGAGGGTGGGGAGGGTGGGAGGCGATGGAGGAGGAGGTGTGTTCAAACTCGTGTTCTTTTCCAACTCATAACATTCCATCCCAGGAGTAGACAACAACTCCCTCCCCCCTGCCACACACACACAATTCAATGCAAGATTCTAGAAGGCGACTGAGCGAGAGGCTGTTCTGGACTCCCCCCCACCCCCCCTTCCGCCTCCCACTCCCAGCAATTCAACGAAGATTCTAGAAGGCGACTGAGCAAGAGGCTGTTCTGGACTCCAACCTCCCCTTCCCCCCCCCCTCGGCAATTCAATGAAGATTCTAGAAGGTGACTGGGCAAGAGGCTATCCTGGAGCTATGCAGACTCTCCTACCTCACTCAGGCCATAGATCCTCTCTGAGCCTCAGTCTCCTGCCTACAGCATGGATGTGACATCATGGAGAGGAGGGAAAGAGTCCCAAGGTGAAGGAAAGGACCCAGGCCCTAGCCACTTAAGGTGGGGTCTGGGTACCCTGTGGGGCTTGGAAATGCCACTGCTTGGAGTCCTGTCTGGCCCCCTCCCCTCCACACACACACGTGAATGCTGGGAGCTCTGCATGTACTCGCATATGCTTTGAAAGCCATGTGCACATGAGTGTACTGAGCCCCTTTGAGCATGAGGTAGGTCCATTGCTGTCCCTCCTCCATCTCACACACACTCATGTCCCCGCTGACTACGTCACTCCAGCTGCTGGTAAGTAAGTGTGTGCAAGAGGTTGTCTCCATGTCATTCTGCAGATAGGGCATTCTCAATGACAGGGGTCCCTGGGGGGAACAGGGCTCCCAAGGGGCAGTGGGTCCTGGACACTGTCCTACTTGTGGGTCTGCTCTGGAACTTGAAGCTCTGGTTCTTGGTCTTCAAGTTGAGTGGGCTGCGGCTAATGTGAGAGGAGAGTGAGGGTGGGTATGGGGCAGGGCTGTTGGCCACTGGTCTTCTCCAGAAGGAGAGCCCTCCTCAGCATGTTGCAGTGGCTGTGGCTGTGGGTGGGATGCTGCCACAAAGGGGCTCTGGAGCAGGTGAGAATGAGACCGGAGTCCCACTTCCCGGCTACCAGCTGTCTAGCCAGTCAGTCCACTGGCAGGACCAGCTGCTCAAACAAAAGAAAAGCTGCCCCAAGTGACCCTGCACATGACCCTCACCCTGCCCACCTCCGAGGCCCACCTGGTTTGCTGTGGCCAGCATCTGCTCCAGGCTACACCCAGGGAGCCCAGTTAGGCCATAACTAGTCTCCTGAATAATCACCCAGCAGGTACAAGGACAGGTGCTGGGGAAGAAACTGGTAAGCTTCCTTACCAGCAGGCAGTGACCAGAAGCCTGGGCTGTGTAACTCGCCCCCAAACTGCATCCTCTCTATATCCAAGGGCCTTGAACAGCATCACACTCTCTTGCCCTTCTAACTGTGGCCCATCTTTTGGGACTCAGCTCTCCCAGATTACCTTCTTCCCTCTTTAGTAATAAAGCTGTAAAACACTTTCAAGTTCAAGTCTAGAGTCAAACCAACCTAGATTCAAACATCTCCACCAGGCCACTCTGTTTCCTCACTTTTAAAATGGGCGTGATTGCAGCCATCACACGGGGATATCCCCAAAGCACTTCACACGGTGGAAAAGGCACGTTTCTACAAACTTAACAAGTCATCCAATGTCATTATTGTTGTTAGATTAGTAAGTGGAAACTGAGGCTACCTCTCCCGTTAAGTTCATTCTCCTCCCCCCACCCCCACCAATAAAACATGCTCTTGTTGCACTGAGTGGGAGCCCTGCTCTCCAGAATCAACTTCCAATTAGAGAGAGGTAACCCGAGTTCCAAAACTCACAACGCGGGAGCAGGGAGCTGAAAATCTGGTTTGTCGATGTGGAAAAGTACTGTCATTGCGAACATGTCTCCAGACAGGGGGCAGCGCCTCCCTAACCGACCCCCTTGCAGCTGCACGTGGACCCGCGGCAGCCTAGCGCTCAAGATAGCACGTGGGAGGTCCCCAATGCTGGTTTCTGTCTCTAGGCGGCGCGGAGCGGTGGCGCGGGCCGGTAGCCGCCCTATCGGTTTCTCCTCACTGCGTTACGCATGGCCAAGGCTCCAATGGGCAGGTGGAAATCACAGCGTAGGCCCCAGGTTTCCCAGTCCCGGGCCAATGTGTTCACTCGGCGCGGCCAACTGCAGTTTCCATCCTCCCAGCCGGGGCTGCCAGTCAATTGCGCGGGGGCGCCCTGGCTTTCCGCCTGCGCCCTGGGGAGCTCGTCCCCACCCCAGCCGTGACATTGTGCTAAGCGGGGGCCTCACGTGGTGGGGCGGGGACAGGGGCGCAGCCGGCGTCGCCAAGACTGGGGACTAGCCCAGTGCGTCCGCCTAGAAGGCCGGCCCGCAGGGACTTCTCCGCCCGCGCTCCTCTCCCCAAGGTGTCCTGAGAGCTGCTGGCGCGAACAAAGGAAGGCCGCGGCTGCACGAAACTTCTGCGCCTTCTAGACTCCGCACCCCCGGCCACAGCAGCATACGTCGCAGGTGGGTGACCCGCCACAAGCCCGCGGCACCGGGAGACGCGTCGGTCCCAGGCGCGACCTGTCGCCACTCACCCATCCCTCCCCTCCATATCCGCTAAGTAGGGACCCGGCCCCCTTCTTCCGCCTTATCTGACCTCGAGGGGTTCCCTCCTGGGAGCTAGGAACGAGAAGGGGCGCACTTTGCGCCCGATCTCCCTGAAGCGACTGGACTGTGGTCGCCGGTTCTCCCTCGGTCCCGCATGTCGCCTAGACGAAGGGTTTGGGAGCAGGCCAGGGTACAGGACGCCGAACTCCCGGACCTTTTCACCGCGCCAGCCCCGCTACACCTCAGTCCCGTTGCGCCTCCTCCCACCGCAGCGGACACCTGCCGACTATGGCGTCAGAAGCCGAACTTAGCGCACCTGGTCGGCTACTCCCCTCCCCCTCTCCGCCCCCCTCCCCACCAGGCTGCCTGGCCGCGCCGTACCCCAGGCACTCACCTTCGCACCCGGCCGCCACGCTGCGCTCCCAGTACTGATCGCCGCGCGCGGACCTCTCCTGATTCATTCATCCGTGAGCCCGCCCAGCAGCAAATAGGAGATGGGGTCCGGGTGCGGGACCGGCCCACCCACCACGGCCAATGGCAGCCGCGTCCGGGTGGCCCGGCCCGCCTCAGATCCGCCCACGAATCTGACAGTCGCGAGAGGCGGAGGCGGGGCCCAACGCGAGACGTGGGGAGAAGCGTGAATGGCAGGGAGCAGGAGACTGTGACGTTCTCCCTCCTCCTCCGCGCCTTCTCTCAAGCTGGGGAGCCCTTCAGAAACCTCGTGGAGTCCTGCGCTGTCCGCATACTAATCCCGCGCCAGCCTAGGACCAAGTACCGAGAGGCGAAGTCCGCTACCCGGGCCACTCTGCAAGTCGGTTTTGAACTGAGTGAGAATTCGAACACTGGAGCTGTGTGGTCGAGGCCATTGGATCGGACGTGGGGTTAGTTAAGGGAAGCCGCAGTCTCCAGCCTCAGTCTGTTGAAAGGCTATGGGGTGGGGCGGGGGCGGGGAGACACAGGGAAGAGACTGTAGGCGAGTGGGAGGGCGCATGTGAAGGTCACAGCCGCCTTTGCCCAGCTCCCAGATCCGGCCTGGAGCCCTTCACCTGTGCGCCCCCGAGGGTGCGCTCGCAGTACCCCTGGAAGTCCTGGGGATGTGAGCAGAGGAGGCGGGTCCCCTCGTCTGGGGAGCCCTGTGGTTTCCTGCCTGTTGTCTTTTATGATTAAATGACCTTAATATATATATATATATATATATATATATATATATATAATTTATTTTGCTGAGAATATACACAACAAAACATACACACAACAGTTTCTACATGTAACATTTAGGAACATTGATTACATTTGATCCTGTCTCATGAACATAAACTCACTGCCCGCCCCCTAAGCTTCCTGTCTAATCTTTTCAGTTGCTGCTGACCATTTGATCCCATATAAAACAGTGTAACAGCAAAGTGGTGAGGGTGAGAGGGGATACCAGACACAACCCATCCCTGCTCTGGGGCCTGAACAGTTTGCCACCACCCACTTTGAGCCTCAGTGTCTCATCTGTAAAATGAGGGTGAAGGTGCTCCTTCTCAAAGGAGACATTCAGTGGGACCCGGGAGGAAGCCGGCTCTCTCCAGAGCTCAGGAGCATTGTCAAGTGTTAACAGCAAGTCCCAACAACAGCCCACAAGTTTCCCTTTTTGGCTTCAGTAAACTGAATATATGTTAAAAGAAGTCTACAAAATTTAGTCATGTATGTGTGTGTGAATCCTGAGAAGAACAGGGTAAGGGGGAAGGGAGTATAACTTAGAACTCCAGCCATGGAAACCAAAGTGGAAGGGCAGGCGAGGGCCCTGGCCTCTTCCTGTGTGTGTGTGTATGTGTGTGGGGGGGGGGGCTTCCCACAGTGAGAAGAGGATTGTGGGAACATGGTCCTCCACTGCACAGTTATTTATGAAATACTCCTTCCTCTCTTCAGAGGGAGGAGTCTATGCATAGTCACTGCTGGTCCTAGGGATCCTGGGGTGCCTCAGGACTCTGGGCTGTCTGTGTAAAGTACTGTCCCCTAGAGGGAAAAACCCATCTTTGGTTCCTGGATGGAGATGTCCCACCTGCTGAGGAGGCAGGTGCTGGGACTGGGAGGGGAGACCCAGGGATTAGCCAGAGCTTGTTCCTTAAGAGGAAGAGGACTCAAGTGAGGACAGGGCCTCAGGTGAGGAGTCTGCTGGGAGCAGTACTTCCTATAGTTCAAGCTGAGTAGAGATGCCTTTGAGAGGTAGTGAGCTCCCCATCCCTGGGGGCATGTAAGCAGAGCTGATGGTTTTCATTGATAATGTTGTACAAGCACTTCAAGTGCCTGAAACTGGACTCAGTTGCTAAAGCTTCAGTTTGGAGAATAGCTTCTAGACCATTAGTGACACAATGTTTTTCTTTAAATAATTAATATTGTCTATTAATAGAGTAGTGGCTACGAATCGGGCTGCGAACCTTAAGGTCAGCGGTTCGAAACTACCAGCCGCTCCATGGGAGAAAGATGAGGCTTTCTACTCCCGTAAAGATTTACACCCTCGGAAACCCTGTACAGGGTCGCTATGGGTCAGAACCGACTCGACGGCACTTACAACAACAACAACATTAATAGAGTAAGTTTCTTTTTTACAATACTGTAAAAATAAAAGTTAAAAGAAAGTGCTGTCAAATTGCTAAGCACTGCTGCTTCTGGAGGCTTGCTCTCTCCTCAGATAAGAAAGATGCCAGCCAGGGTCCGACAGGTGTGAACGTCCGAAAGCGCCTGTGAGTGACTGGCAGGTGAAGGCCGCCTAGTTTATGCGTTCTTATTTTATAGTAATTGTTTTCCTCCCTAGATCTGTTCTCTTTGAAGATTTTATTGTGGTTTGCGTGACCGTTTGTAGAGCACAGCAGTTTTCCATTCGACAGTTTCTACAGTTTGTTTGGTGTATTGGTTGCAGCATTTTCAGTGGCGCAAACAGCATTCTTCCTCCCTGGGTTCCTCAGTTCCATCCACTCCCCTTTCCTCCCTCTTCTACCTTCTGAGCTTTATTTGGGGGCAAGTACTGCTCTTTTGGCCTTTGTGTGGTTGATTGTTCTGAGGAGCAAGTTTCTCTTGGCTGTTATTGTCCACTTTACAGGCCTACCCATTGTTTGGTAGAAAGGCGATCTCTGGGCCAGGGGAGTTTGAAGGGTCTCCACCACAGTCTCAGGGATCCATCTGGTCTCTAGCAGACCAGTCGGTCGGAACTTTTTTTATCCTGTGGGAATCCTTATTAGTGTCACCTTGACCCCCCTTGGGAAATGTTGGCCCAGAGACCTCCAAGGAACCTGGCGTGTGGCCTGCCCTAGCGGCCTCTGCCCAGGAGGTCAGCACGCTTACCACCTTGCTGGGAGCTGAGACCGGCTCCCAGAGAATGTCCAGACAGCGTCCCTTCAGAAATTATGAAGGGCTTACTGGCTTTTGCAATTTGAAAGGCAAATCAGGAGCAAACATTTCAGGTCTGTTCGTGGAAAGGGCAGGTCTTCCGTCCTCACAGGAGGGATACACTGGCCACTAGGACCTGGGGTGCCTGAAGGCCCTGGACCACCTGTGTGCCCTGACACCTTGGCTTGGGCCCTGTTTCCTGCACCCTGCCCACAGAGCCACATGCCTCAGGGTGGCTGGGAATGCAAGACTTGACTTTGACGCCCAGCTGCCAGCTTTGTGGGGCAGAGCTGTGGTTACTTTGGAAGACACCTTTATCCTTAGTTCATCATGGGGTGAGGGGTGACGGGTGAGGGGAGGAGGACTGTGGAGTTCACACAAGGGCAGCCTGGTAGCATGCTCTGGAACATTCTGAACTCAATAAGTTCTATCCCAGTGGGGTTTTCTGGAGAGGAAATGATTAAAAGAAAGGAAGAACTGGGCCCCACCGGCTCCCTAAGCCTCAGCATGCTGTGGTATCTGTTGGACTCAGAGCTGGGCTTGGGGTGGTTGTGGTGAGTCTGGCTCCTGACATCACCTTCAGAGGCACCCAGACCTCAGCCTGTCTGATGGCATCATCCCCACTCCAAACCAGGAGAGAGAGGAAGAGAAAAAGGGGAGACTCTGCAGGTTCTGGAACAACCTTGCGGCCAGTGACCCACATTCTTCAAGCTCCTGTCGGTGGATTTAGCCTAGAAAAAGCAACATCAAACTATAACTAGGAAGGGTATTCAAGCACCAACTAACCGGCTGTTCATTCTTGGTGCAAAGGCTGATTTGAAGAACATCAGCTTGTGGGCTGGCACGCTGTTACCATAGTTGCTCCAGCAACCATCGGTGTGCTATTCCCTAGTCTTTGTGTCTCAGAGCAGATGACCCGAGACGTCTCAATTCCATCTGTCCTTTGCAGGGAGGCCACCGCGTAGAAAGCAGCTCCCAGGAACCTGACTCCATTGTCCTGGGTCACAGGAGCCTTCAAAGGGCTAGTTCAGGTGCCCAGGATAGACCATTTAGGATAGTACCACCTCAACCCGTGAGGCAAGAGCCCCAAGGATGGTGTACTGGCAGCGCCTGCTCGGCCGGGAGAGTGGGGACCTCCACTCACATGTGTGTGCTGGGCCGGGAAAGTGGATACCTCCACCCACATGTGTATGCTGGGCCAGGACAACAGAGGCTCGGCTGAGAGAGCAGAGACCTCCACCCACATGTGTGTGCTGGGCCGGGACAGCGGAGACCTCCACCCACATGCATCTGGTAAAGGGCACCCAGTGGTGAGGACAGCGGCCTTGAGGCCTGGACAGCAGGAACAGCGTCATACCCACCTTAGACACTACTGTCCAGCTCTCAGCATTCTGAGCCCAGTGTTAGTGACACGGTTTGGATGTTTTCATTTCCTGGGTGGCTCAGAATAACAGATGTGTGTTGTCTCTTAGCTTTGGGGCCAGAAGTCAGAAGTCAGGGTGTCAGCAGGGCCAAGCTCTCTCCAAAGGTTCCAGGGAAAGTCTTGCCTTCTCTCCTCGGGATTCTGGTGGCCCTGGTGGTCCTTGGTGTACTGTAGAGATATTTTCACATTACCGTCTCCTCTCTGTCTCTAGGCTTCATCTCTTTTACAGGGTACCACTCAGATGGGGTTGGGACTCTGCACACTCCAGTGTGACCGTGTTCCCCAGCAAGGTCACATGCATAGATACAACTGGACCCATTACTCTGGGTTGCCCAGACACTGTCCCAGCTTGGCCTCTAGACCTGAGGAGACCTGGGGTGCCCCCTCAAGGAGAAGCAGACTTGGGGTGGGGAGAAGCCCACCTCCCTCACAGTACCCTTCACCCAAGCATCAAAGGAGCCTCCTCTTGCCACCCACATCGACCCGGCCTTGGCTGCGCCTCCCAGACTAAAGCCGTCTGCATCTCCAGGGCAGGAGTGAGACCACCTGTGTGGTCTCCCTACAAATGGGTTTGCTGACAGAGCCATGGCACTGCCCAAGCCTGCCCGTCATCCTCCAACTTGTAGCTCTGGGGGAGAGTGGAGTCACAAGATCCATTTGGCCAGGACCTCACATTCCAGAAGGCCCTCCCATAGGGTGAGTCAGTAAGTTCCATCAAGTAAACCATCCTACCTCCATAGATGGACCAGACAGGAGCCACTCTAGGAAGCCCCGGCCCTTGGCCTTTATGCCCGGCCATGTTGCCTGTCACACACTCTTCATGGAGTCTAGGTTCTGCTACTGCACTGCGACTAGGAGATCATGGCATTGAGGTGCTTACGTTAGAAACATAAACTTGCTAAATACAAACATTTGCACTATCCACAGCCCTTGGGAACCCAGGCCCCCTTCAAATACAGGGTCAGGGACTTCTCTGCATCTATTCCAGCTGCCCCCACTCCTGGGAGCCAGATACCCCCTTGCCACTTATCATGAGAACAAACAAGGAGCATGCGAGCCCCAAGAGACAGACCCAGGAGGTGGGTGTCTCCATTTCCCGTGAAGCCTGAGTATATGAGGTCCTAGAACTCCTTCATGCCCTTGTGTTCCTACACCTGTGTCCTCCCTGTCCCTGCCAGGCCCCTCTCTCTGTCTCTCCCTCTCCCTCACTGTCTGTCTGTCTTCCTCGCTGGAATGTTACTGCTCTCAAAGCTGCATTAGAACACTTTGTACTAGAGAGGAACGCTCCCTTAGGCCTGAGACATGGTCCAGCAGTTCCTTACATCTTTTCCATGGTGCCCTCCAGTCCTGTCCAGCCCCAGCAAGGGTCTCATTGTCCTTGTTGCCAGACTGCCAGCACCTTGTGCTGTCCCCTGTGGCCATCAAGTCAGCTCCTGCCTTTACCTGGGGAAACCACTCCAAGATGCCTTGTTGATGTTGGGTGGGAGTACCTGCCCCATCTAGGAGGGCTTGTGTCCTTGTCTGGCCAGCCAGCAGCAGCTGACACCCATCAGCCTGAGTGTCCTGGGCTGCCACACTATTGACCAGAGAAAGAGCTTATGGACCATCAGCAGGTAGCACACAGTCGTGGCACAGGTGGGGTGGACATCCAGTGAGCATGAGGCACTGGCCCCCAGCCCGGAGGATGCTCTCACCCTCAGGGATATGTCTGCTGTCTCTCTTTGGCCTCCTCCCTGGGTGGTCTCTGGCTTCCAGGCTCAGACAATTACTATGGTAGTTACCTCCCACAGGGGTCTGCTCTGCCAAGATGGTCTTCAGTCAGCAATCAGGAAGCAGTCTAGGTGCCCCTGCCAGCCCAGCCCCTCCCGCTCTGTTTCCCTCAAACTTCCTGGTTCTTTAACTCTCTCTCCCCACCTCTCCCTCCTTCCCTGTTCCTTCACCTTTGTCTTTTCTCCTTTCCCTCATCTTCCTCTCCTTTTCCTCTCCCTCCTCTCCTTCCCTTCTCTCTGTCTGTCTGTGTATGTCTCTTCTGTCACTCTATGTTGCTCTCTTTCTCATGGTCTGTATCTCTCTCTGAATATAAAACCCCCCAAAATGCAGCCGCCACTCAGCAATAAAGTACAAATACTGACTACGCAATGGGGCAGACCTAAAAACGCACTCTGCTGAGTGGGCCCACTGTTGTTATTGTTGTTATGTGCCGTGGAGTCAGTTCCGGCTTATAGCAACCCTGTACAGGGTTTCCAAAGCTATAAATCTTTACGGGAGCAGAACACCTCATCTTTCTCCCATGGAACAGCTGGTAGTTTCAAACTGCTGACCGTGAGATTAGCAGCCTGATTCGTAACCGCTGCGCTACCAGAGCTCCTTGTGTGGAACTGTAGAATTAGCACTACTACTAACCCTAGGTCAGCGGTTCAAACTACCAGCTGCTCCTCAGGTCCTACTCCACGGCACTTGACAGCAACACCTTAGGTACAGAAAGCAGATTGGTGGTAGTTAGGAGTTGGGGTGGAGATGGAGCTGATATAAAGGACATGAGGGAACTTTTGGGGGATGACAGTGTTTTGGTGTGTGGTCACACAATTGTGTCTGTTTGCCAAACCTAACAGAACTGTACAATAAAGTAGGTGAATTTTACTGAAGTCAATGATACTTATTGGGAAAGTGATGCTGGAGATGCTGTTCTGTGATGATGGTGGTGATGGTGATGATGATGGTGGTAGTGATGGTGATGGTGATGATGGTGATGGAGATGGTGATGGTGATGATGGTGATGATGATGGTGGTGATGGTGGTGATGATGGTGATGGTGATAATGGTGGTAGAGATGATGGTGATGATGGTGACGGTGATGATGGTGGTAGTGATGATGGTAGTGATGGTGGTGGTGATGGTGGTGATGATGGTGGTAGTGATGATGGTGATGATGGTGATGATGGTGGTGATGATGATGGTGGTGATGATGGTGGTAGTGATGGTGGTGATGGTGGTGATGGAGATGGTGATGATGATGATGATGGTAATGTTGGTGGTGGTGATGGTGGTGGTGATGGTGATGATGGTGATGGTGGTAGTGATGGTGGTGATG
>NW_006408756.1:1426903-1427833 GCF_000296735.1 Chrysochloris asiatica
GATGGTGATGGTGGTAGTGATGGTGGTGATGATGATGAAGGTGGTCATAGTGATCATCTTAGTTATCTAGTGTTGCTATAACAGAAATACCATGAATGGATGGCTTTAACAACCAGGATTTTATTCTCTAATATTTTAGGAGGCTCGAAGTCCAATTTTAGAGTGCTGGCTCTAGGGAAAGGCTTTCTCTTTGTTGACTTGGTGGAAGGGTCCTTGTCTCCCTTAGGCATCTGTAACTCCAGTATTCCTTGGAGCGCTCAATATATCTTGGCATCCATCTTCCCCTGAATCTACAAGCTTCACACTGCTGGGAACCCAGGGCCAAATAACACCCTCTACTCCCAGCTCTTCTATCTTTGTCCCTCTGGGCTCTGCTCACTCCTCTCTCCTTTTATATTTCAAAAGAGATTGACTCAAGATGTCGCCTAATCCTGTAGATTGCATTTGGCCTCACTTTCATCATAGAAATGAAGGTTTACAACACAGAGGGTAATTGCATCAGATCAGAGCTGATCACATCGAATCACATTTATGGGGCAATTAAGATGTAATAACTACATCTTAACTGCCACGCCATTGAGAAGCCTGGCCCAGTTAGCTTGACAGAAGACCTTAACTATCCCAGTGATGGTAGTGGTGATGATGGTGATGGTGATAGTGATGATGGTGATGGTGATAGTGATGATGATAATGGTGATGGGAGTGATGATGGTGATGGGAGTGATGATGGTGATGGGAGTGATGATGGTGATGGGAGTGATAATGGTGATGGGAGTGATGATGGTGATGGGAGTGATGATGGTGATGGTGGAAATGATGGTGATCGTGATGATGGTGATGGTGATAGTGATGATGATAATGGTGATGGGAGTGATGATGGTGATGGTGGAAATGATGGTGATCGTGATGATGATGATGGTGGTGGTGATG
>NW_006408756.1:1428023-1436175 GCF_000296735.1 Chrysochloris asiatica
GAGTGATGATGGTGATGGTGGAAATGATGGTGATCGTGATGATGATGATGGTGGTGGTGATGGTGATGATGGTGATGGGAGTGATGATGGTGATGAGGCAGGTGTCCAGGTACTTGGAGCCCAAGTCTAGGACTCGAAGAACCTGGATTGGATTCTTGACTTTGTAGATACTTGCTGTGTGATTTTGGGCAAGTCTCTCAACTTCTATGCACATCTAGTTTTTCTTCTTCAAGTAAGTCTATTGGGAGGATCAGATGAGATCGCACATGCAAGGGACTCTCTGCTAAGTGGGTCTGGTGACGTGCCTCGACTTGGTGACTTGTCCACTTGTAGAGACTAGTTAGACCCCGCAGTGAGCCAGAGCTGGTCCAGGCTTAAGGGACAGTGGTGAGCTTGAAGAGGACTCATACGTGGGAAGATGGGCAAAGCAGAGAAGCAAACAAGAGACAAGGTCATGTTCAATAGTGAAGAGACCGGAAATCAAACTGGGCTATTGGAAGATAGGGTGCTGGGTGGGGCAGGGTCCATACGGGCCTGGGGATATGGGGTCATCAGGTTAAAAGCAGTGGACATATAGGTGGCCAAAACACCCCTAGGAGGAGGGGAGTGAGTCCAGGTCCTAGAGGAGATGAAGAGGTGACTCAGGCAGATGAAGAAGAGGTATCAGGAGCCGCTGCAGGTCTTGGTGAAGTGAACAAATGCTCTCAGCTGTGCCTGAAGACCGTCGGGCTGAGGAGCTTCAGTCTGGGTGCTTGTGCTAGGTGGGGTTCAGAATAGTGGGCTTTTCACTTGGCTGAGAAAGGCGGGGGCCACTGCCAGACCTGGCTGACTGCACGTGTGATGACAAATGAGTCACAGCCAGTTGCATCAGATTAGGGAAATGGAAAATCCCCGAGAGTGCTAATAAATATTTTCCTCATAACCCTCACTAATTATGGTTTCTTGATGGCTGAGACGTGTTAGTTCCCTCCTCTGCAGACCTCATTCTAGTGATATCATGGACTGACCCCACTGGCCACTTCTAGGAGGGTAGCTTGTAGCACCAAAGCCTGTCTGCACTGACCTAAGGCCCTCTCTTGCTTTGATGGAAAACAATGATGATGATGAAGACGAATGGAAGTCTTGCCTCATGCCAACCTTCCCTTCAGCATGTGGTAAAGAGCAAGAACTTTACTTAAGAGTCATGGGAAGACCACAGGCTGAAATGTGCCTTCTGTTGCATGTGTTTTCAGAAATGCCTGTGAGCTGTGTAGGAGGGACTGGTGGGGAACCAGAACCAGAGCAGGAGGGATGGAGAGAAGGCAGGGCACTCAGGAGATGTTTTGGAGGCAAAAGAGTCCTGGGTCAGCTGTGGTGGGTGAGGGAGAGAGGGCCACCATGAGGTGAGAAAGACTGGGGATAGGTCTGGGAGTCATTAGAACTTCTGGGTTAGGCACAGGTGGGCTGAGATGCTTTCAGACACCCAGGAGCAATGCTGGTCAACTGCTTGGGGACAGATCTGGTTTTCAGGGATAGTCAGGGCTGGAAATGAAAAATGGAGGTCATTGGTGGTAATTAAGTGGCATATATCTGGGACCAAGACTGGGATGTCTGTAATAGAGGCTGTTAGAGAGGGAACCAGAGAAGTGGCTAGATCAATAAAAAGTGGGGAGGCGCAGCAGGGCTGACCCTTGTAGCCCTGGAGCCCAAGTCACCCACAAGAGACTGCTGGCCCGTCCCCAGGTGCCCTTTATCCTTGGAAGGTTAAGTCATCAGTCAGCCTAGGAGGAGAGCACCGATGTGCCTGAGTCCCACATGATTCCAGAGGAGTGGACAAGAGCGGAAGGGGGCAGCCTCCCCCATGTGCCCAGGACACAGCCCGATGGGTTGGCGTGGGTGCTCAGGAAGGACCCTATGGTCCTGGGTCCCAGGGTCACTCAGAGCTGCCTGGGAGGCTAAGATGTGAACCCCAGTCCTGCTCATCCTCAGAGTTCCCCAGCAGCCCTGGGCAGGTCACTCAATAAGCATGGTAAGCACAGGCTTACTTACTCATCTGTAGTGAACAGTTTCACATGTTTTCACCACATCAAAGATTCTGCTCCTCAGTCTGGCTGGCATCTGTCTCTCCCAAGGTCAGAGCATCAAAGCCTCTTTTCATAGTCGCCAACAGGGACAAAGTACCCAGTCACAAGGTAAGCATAAAGTTACTTGTGCTTCCTGACTAATCTCTAATGAACACTTTTACTTGTTTTCATCACATCTGTTCACAGATCAGTCAGTAAGCACAAGTAAACCTATGCTTACTGGGTACTTTGCCCTTGGACAAGCCTCCTTAGAGCCTCAGTATCCTCTCTCTGAAGGGACAACATGGACCCAGAAGCCAGTGACCAGGCCAGACACAGGGAGAGTTCTGTGAGGACATCCGTGGCTGGTCAGCCCCTTGCTCATGCTCTGCTGGGCCCCAGGATGGCCCCCCACTGATGGGTCTGTGGTGTCAGCACGGTGAAGTGGGGAGCTGGTAGGGGAGGAGGGTGCACTCCATCAACCATTGGGGTCCTCACTCTGAGCAACTCTGGGTGCAGGGTGGTGGGTCTTGTGGGGATCCTGAGCTGCTCTCCCACAAGCAGACCCATTCTCTGCTCCTCTGACATCCTGCCCCTCAGCCTGGGTTCCTCTTCCCTCCCTGGTAAACTCTATCAGGGTCACACCCCTGGCAACATAGAAACTGCATTCCTTGGTTAGGAGGCTGGGCTGCAGGAAGGAGGTGGCTGCCCTGGGATTTACTGTCATTGTGTTTTGTTTCGACTCAGGCCCAGGACGGCATTCAATTATAAACTGAAGGGCAGAAAACACAAGGAAGCCCTGGTGCCCGACAGCGTCCAGGCTGGCCAGGGAGTATGCTGCAGTCAGCCCTGCCCACGGGGAGGCAGGGGACACGGCCAGTTTCCACTCACACAGGACCGGCTACATGCAGACCCTCCCACCCCCGGTGCTACAGATCTAAGCTTTTGGTTGGCCCCAGAGTGTTATCTACACACACAGGAAGGTGTTATGACTAACCCGCTGTTGATGGCAGTGGATTTACATCTAAAGCTCCTCTACATGTGGAGGGAAGCAACAACCCTCCAGAGATTCCCAGAAAGGTGCCGCCCTGCCCGCACCACTGGGCCTTGGTTCTTGGTGACGTCCAAATGGCAGTTAGGACCAACTGGTGACGTTAGTATCCACGCAGGGACGAGTTCCAACAGTGTCCCTCTTGTTTGGTATTTCTTGTCACTGGACACAGACTACCTCTCTCGGGTCTGCGACGAATCCAGTGTTGTCTGCTCCATCTGACTGGTAGGCTAGCTCCCTTTTTTGACAGTGCCATATTTGGAGATTAATCAACTATTTCCCTTTAAAACTCCAAATACAGAATTGTTCAACAATGACTTAGCAGAGGGGGTGGTCTCACAGGACCGGCAAGACCAGGTCTCCAAACATCATCAGTGTCCTGGACGGGCACAGGGAGGGTGGTCTTGTCACAAAGACCCAGACCCCAGAGGAGGCTAAGTGGAATGTTGGCATGCAGGGTCAGCATCCAGCCTGACCACTTGCTGGTTTGGATTTGGGTCCGGGCTCATTTCAGGCACAACTGGACAAAGTTCCACCAAAACCCAGCCTTCATCCTCAGGGTGAGCTGACATGAAACTTGGTTTCCCCAGATGTCCCCTCACCTCTGATTGAGCCCCTCCAAGGATGGGCATTCATTATCTCTTGTGGTCCCCATCTGTGGGCTGGATTCTGTGTCCATGCCTACCTGAGCCTCATTTCTGGAATGTTCTGTGCCTTGTCCATCCTGTTCATATGTGCCCAAAGGCACAGTGCTATGAGCAGTGGGAACAGAGCCAGGTCCCCAGCAACCACTACAGACCTTGTTCTGGAAGCATCCGAGAATGCATTTACCCACAAGCTGCCCCCACACTGGCTCCGCCCCACTGTGTGCTGAGTCACCTTCTACTGGGTTTGTGGTTTCTGGCTGAGTTGCCAGTGCTGCTCTTCCTGCTTGAGAAGAAAGTTTCCATTTGGAAAGTTACCAGGTCAGGGAGCTCCAGGACAGGACTCCACATGGGCTCATGATAACTCTTCCTAGAACCCATTTCCTGATTCTCTGGCAGTCCATGAGCAGAGACTTGGAGCCGGTCCTGTCTTCTCAGACGTGGCTCTTGGGCCTCTCCAGAAAGTCCACTAAGCCCCAGATGGCCTGTTCATAGAAATCAGGCCCCGCCCCACCCTCCCTAGGTAAACTCCAGTTCAGGCACCTGAGGCCAGGTAAATAGCAAGGTCGGTTAAGTACCAGTTAAATCATTAGAGCAGAAAACACAATGAGGCAGCCAGCCAGCCGAGGCAGAGGTCCAGGATGGGCAGGTCCAGGCCTCCCTGAGCCCCCGACTGTGTGGTAGCTCCATCCACCCCTAGATGAATCATTCCTTTTTAATGGATCAACACAAAAGTGGTTCCTACAAGGCAGAGGCTAAATATGTCCCAAATGTTGAACTTTTCCAAATTGCTCAGTATTCACCTTCCCATCTTTGAGTTCCATAATTCACTACAATGTCTCACAGAACTCAGAGACCACCAGTTAGATGCCTCACATGGTTGTGGAGGCTGGGAAGTCCCAAATCTATGGGCCAGGCACCAGGATGGAGGCTGCTCCTGATGCACTTGGTGGCAGGGGAGGATGGATCCAAACCAGCAGGTCAGCTGAAGATGAGCCAGGTGTAGGATTCAGCATTTGGCCAGAGCATTCACCTGGACTGAGGGCAGACGTTCCCTGAAGGAAATGCCCCAGCCGGAGCAAGCTGATGCAAGGGTGGGACTTGAATAATCACATGTGGACTCAAAACAAGCTCATAACAGAAAACTCACTTCCAAATGGGGCAGTTGTTAAGTGTCATCCAAAACACCTCTATGAGTTGTACGAGGCTTGAAATCCTTGGTGGGAGTAAAAAGCCCCACCCTTCTCCCATGTTGCTGCTGGCACTCTCGAACCATAGGCCTTGTGGACCTCAGTTTTGTATTGTGTGGCATTATATAACAGTCAAATTACATCTTTACATAATTGTCAAAACACTGACAATAATGGCACAGCCAATTTGACACATATTTGTACCGATCAAATATTCCGTATAACATTTGCATTAGCAACAAGCTGTTCAATCCCCTTGGTGGACCATAAGCACCTTATTTGCATAGTCCCACCCAATCATGATGTCACAAAAACTGTAACTAGAAGAGCTATCTACTTTTAAATAATTCACTATACAACAGGCTGCAACAGTACACTGACAGGGAGCTACCAGAAGTTCAGGCCAGATTCAGACGAAGATGTGGAACAAGTGCTATCATTCCTGACATTAAATAGATATTGGCTGAAAGCACAGAATACCACAAAGATAAGTTTATCTGTGCTTTATTGACTCTGCAGGGCTTCCGATTGTGTGGGTCACGACAAGCTATGGCCAACATTGCAGAGAATGAGTATTCCGTAACACTTAATTGTACTCATGAGGAACCTGTACATGGAACAAGAGGCAGCTGTTTCAACAGAACAAGGGAATACGAAATGGTTTAAAATTAGGAAATGTGCATAAGTCAGGGTTTTATCCTTTCACTACACTTATTCAATCTGTATGCTGAGTAAATAATCCGAGAAACTGGATTACATGAAAAAAATGTGGTATCAGGGTTGGAGGAAGTCTCATGACAACCTGCGATATGCAGATGATAAAAGCTTGCTTGCTGAAAGCAAAGAGAACTTAAAATACTTGCTGATGATGATCAAAGACCTCAACCTTTGGTATAGGTTATACCTCAATATAAAGAAAACAAAAATCCTCATTACTGGATCAATAAATAGCATCAGGATAAATGGAGAAATGATTGAAGTTGTCAAAGACTTCATTTTGCTCAGATCAACCAACCATCAACAATCAAGGAAGTAGCAGTCAAGAAATCAAATGACGTATTGCACTGGGAAAATCTCTTGCACAAGACCTCTTTAAAGTGCTCAAGAGCAAAGATGTCAGTTTCAGAAGTAAGGTGCACCTGACCCAAGTCTTGGTATTTTCAGTAACTTCATATGCATGTGAATCTTGGACAGTGACTAAAGATGACCATAGAAGAATTGATGCATTTGAGTTATGGTGTTAGAAGAGAATATTAAAAGTACCATCTTGTTGTTGTTGTTAAGTACCGTGGAGTCGGTTCCAACTCATAGTGACCCTGAACAGGGTTTCTGAGGCTGTAAATCTTTATGGGAGCAGAAAGCCTCATCTTTCTCTCGTGGAACAGCTGGTAGTTTTGAACTGCTGACCTTGAGGTTAGCAGCCCGATTTGTAACCACTACATTACCAGAGCTCCTTAAAAATACCATGGACAGCCAAAAAAAAACCTCTGTTTTGGAAGAAGTGCAGCCAGAGTGCTCCTTAGAAGCCAGGAAGGCCAGACTTCGTCTCTCATACTTCAGACATATTGTCAGGAAGGACCAGTCCCTGGAGAAGGACATCATGCTAGGTAAAGGGGAGAGTCAACGAAAAAGAGGAAGACCCCCAGTGAGACAGTGACAGCAGTAATGGGGTCAAGTGTAGCAAGGATTGTGAGGGGACCGCAGGCTTGGGCAGTGTTTTGGTTGGTTGTACATTAGGTTGCTATGAGTCAGTACCAGCTCGATGGTACCTAACAACAACATAGTATACCACAGGTCACCCCGGGCTCTTCTGGACATTGGTCTTATTACACTTAAAGGATCAACTCCTCCCTCCCAATCATTTTCTTAGTCCAAAATAATTAACAATTGGCTTTTCAGTAGGCCATAAGCATTCGCAGTATGAGATTACTCAGGTATCCACCTGACCTGGTCAGGTGCTTCAGAAGTTTTTCTCATTTTCCCCCTCCAGGCACCTATTAAAATTACCTATTTTTACCTTGCTCGGAGTCTCTCTTTTTTGAGATATCAGAATAATGTTCGATTTCCCCTACCGCATTTATCTTCAGCTACTGTTTCTCCATCCTTCCATTAGTCATTTACTTGTCATTCCACTCTTCCACCTTGGGAAGGTACCTCAGGTTCAGCTGCTGTGCCAGTCCGAATGACTGGTAACAAGACCAGTCTAACAGGTGCTTCCCTGTGTCCACTCCCATTCATGGTGGGAGGATTATATCAGAACAACTGGATTCCCACCCAGCAGGATTCACTATTAACCTCAATTTTACCTGATAAGGGAAAGGTACCACCCGTCCCATCAGGTCCTTGAGAATTCTAGTATAGAGGTAGGTTCAGCTGTTACACCCCAGTATATGATGAGCTCAGTTACACCCAGTATGTGAACTCGCACCATTGCCCAATTCTTCCATTACAGTTTGGAAGAAAGTATACAGTTTAGTCCATTGTGCTGACCTGTTCTTACCTTCTTCCATCAGGGGCTTACCATCTGCTGGTCTTAACCTAGCAGCTGTCCACGTCGAGTGTTGTCCATGTCTCCTGGAACTGCCCCTGGGAAGCAAGCAACCTTTGCTAGTCAGGAGAAAGCTGTTCTCAGGGCCCATGTGGCAGGAGGTTCTGGCAACTTGCTCTCAGGAATGGGGGGTACCTACCTGCATTTCCCCAGTAGCTTGTTCTTGTTTGAACCTTTTTCAGTTTGCTATGGGGCTATTTTGGACCCTGTCTTCCTTAGGAGACTGTTTCTCCGACATCACCCAAGACATAATGAGTGTCTCAGGCTTCACGATGGCTCTGTGTGTTCCATCATTGGGGCAGTCTCAGTCAATGCGCAATAGCAGGCAAGCAGTTGCCTTTCCAATGGCACATATCATGCAGAAACATCTGGAGTTTCCTAGTCCAGAATGCCAATGGTTGTCATAGGACAGCGCTCTCAGGGTTTTGCCATAAACTCCAGTCTGCATAGCACGTGAGGCAGACACCTCCCAAATCATGTCTGAATGTGGCTCATATGGACCTACAGGCAAAGAGAGTGAGAGCCCTTTGTGTAACTCAGACCCAGCCTGCTGCTGCTCGGAGCCCCATTTGAACTCAGTTTTCTTATGAGTGGGTTTATATACAGGAGCCAATAGTGTTCCCAGATGTGGAATATGCACTCTCTAAGGAGCTCTGGTAGCGTAGTGGTTGCGAATC
>NW_006408756.1:1437205-1438636 GCF_000296735.1 Chrysochloris asiatica
ATCTTCTTTTGATGTTTCCAGTGTCATTCGATATTTTGCTTATAGAATCTTTTAATATATTGTAACCTGGTGCCTGAATTTTGTCTTCAGTTCTTTTAGCTTGAGAAATACTGGATGTCTCCTGTTTTTGTTTCCTAACTCCAAGTCTTTGCACATTTCGTTATAATACTTGACCTTGCCTTCTCCAGTTGCCCTTTGAAATTTTCTATTCAGCTCTTTTGCTTCATTGATTCTTCCAGTCACTTTAGTTTCTCTCTGCTCAAAAGCAAGTTTCAGAGTCTCTTCTGGTATCCACTTTGGTTTTTTCTTTCTTCCCTGCCTTTTTAATGACCTTTCATTTTCTTCATGGATGATGTTTTGATGTCTGCATCCAGCATCTAGCTGTCATCTGGCCTCTGGTTCTTGTAACTTGAGCCAGCAGCCTGCTGTTTTGTCTGCCAACCTTGGGATTCATTAGCTGAGGCAGTCTGTGAGCCAGCACCCTGCTGTCTTTCTTGTTGATCTTTAACTCATAAGCCTCCATAGAGAAGTCTCTAACCTGATGTCTGACCCACGACTTGGGACTTTCCAATCTTTATGATCATGTGAGCCTTTTCCTTGAGCTAAATCTCTTTATATATATAAATGAAATATATGTATATGTCCGAGGAGTGGCAGCTAGTGTGCTTGAACTGCTGACCTTGCAGTTCAAATTGAGTTTGTGGTTCAGCATGCCACATGAGGCAAATATATATACAGACAGAGAGAGAGAGAGAGTGTCCTGGTGTGATGCTGTGGACTAATGTGTTGGACTGAAAAGTCATTTGAACTGCAAGGTTGGTGGTTCAAGCTTACCAGCTGCTCCTTGGAAACCCTATACAGGGTTGATATGGGTTGGAATCAACTCGATGGCACTTCACAACAACAACATGTATATATATAAAAGGACTCTTGGTGTAGTGCTGTAGGATCAGCACTGGACTGCAAACCACAGGTCAATGGTGCAAATCCACCAGCTGCTCCTCAGAAACCTTATGCAGGGTCTTTAAGAGTCAGAACTGACTCAACGGCACTTAACAACATATATATATATGTCAGTACTGATCAACAATATATACACATATTGATAAACAGATGATACAACCTTGCTTGCTGAAAGTGAAAAGAACTTAAAACATTTACTGATGAAGATCAAAGAGCACAACCTTCGGTATGGATTACAACTCAATGTAAAGAAAACAAAATTCCTCACCACTGGACTAATAAACAACATTCTTAACAACAGAAAAAAGATTGATGTTGTCAAGGACTTCATTCTTCTTGGATCAACTGTCAACACTCACAGAAGCAGCAGTCAAGAAATCAAACAACGAATTGCATTGGGCAAATCTGCTGCACAAGACCTTTTTAAAGTGTTGAAGAGAAAAGATGTCAGCTTGAGGACTAAGGTGC
>NW_006408756.1:1439992-1440636 GCF_000296735.1 Chrysochloris asiatica
CCCACTGAGGCCAAGGCCTGCCCTGAGGCCCAACCCATCCACAGACTGGTCACAAAGGCCCAGGCCCAACCAAGGCCCAAATCGCATACCCGCCTCGTGACCCAGGTGGTCCACAGCCCAGTTGCCGCCGAGGCCCAGGGCCCCCAAGGCCAACCCACTGCGTAGCCCGGTCGCCAAGGCCCAGTGCCCCTGAGACCCAACCCACCCTCAGCCCAGTCCCCGAGGCACAGGCCCCCGGGGGCCCAATCAGCCCAACCCGCCTGCTGAGGCCTAAGCCACCCGATGCCCAGCTGCTGATACACAGCCCCCCGGAGGCCCAAACCACCGGCCCGAGGCCCAAACCTTCTGCAGCCCGGTTGCTGACACCCAGGCCCCCAGAGGCCCAAACCGCCCGCCCTAGGCTCAACCCACCCACCTGAGGCCCAAATGGCCCGCTGCAGCGGCCCAGGCCCAACTGAGGCCCAAAAAAGTTACTCTGAGTTAAGCAATAAGGAGTGTGAAAAGGAAGACCACATCCTGATCACGTCTTCCTGGAGGTAATCAGAAAACATAAAAATTACCAAAACACATACTTAATTAATTATTAGGGCCACAGATAAACAAACATTAAACATGTCCAAGAAGCAAAAGCAGATGACCATATC
>NW_006408756.1:1444928-1458550 GCF_000296735.1 Chrysochloris asiatica
TTTTCATTTTCTTGTCATTTAATTTTCCCATAAGCTTTCTGAGAACCCCCTTGAATAAACCTCACTGGGCCTGTTTCTTTAGAGAACCTGGCCTAAGAAGACACTGACCTGAGGCCAGACTTGCACACTTTCACTTTTACCAGGTGGGGGGAGGGAGTACTCCTGATTAGACATACTATCTATACCACTGCATTCAGCTTAGGGAGCTGCAGCTACTTCAAACAAGACCTGTTTAGAACTCACTCACTCTAGTCCTATCATCCGTTGCATCCCCATGTCTCCCCAGTCTAGGCTTAGGCTTCGTCAAGATTTTATTGACAGGTTTGGGGATTATAGCACATTGGGCGTCTCCAAGAAGGTCTCTTCCCAATCCCCAGGCCATTTTACTCACCTGTGCATTTGGCCTTGTGTCTCCTACTGGAGGCTGGACCAGAAGACTCTGGTCCCTAGCCAATCTTTATCTTCATCAACTATCCTAGCCTTTGCTGCAAATGGTCCCATGTGGGATTTCCCATCAATAAATCCTCCCAACTGGGCTGAACTTAACAGGCTTGTTTAGACCTCTTTGACATTGGGGGGCCCAGCAGGAATTTCCACTGGCCCACCCAACCTTCTGTAGTGTTTCATTAAAGCCTTTGTCTAAACTCCATCAATGCCTCTTTATTCATACCGTTTCTCAGAAAATCATCTAAAAATCTCTCTCCTACTGGGGCAAGTTCTGTCTCCATTGCCTCTTTCCATTCCTTTTTGACTCACCCTAAGTTTCTTGCATTTGTAAGATCCTTGCCGGAAGGCTATGCCAACAGATCTGGCAAGGTTCCTCAGACTGTTGCCTTGCCTCACAGCAGCAAGTTGATAGGGGATGCCCATGTAGAGGGCGCTCCCTTGATTTCTATACGTGCCATGGGCTATCTATGGAGCTTTCTCATTGGATGAATAGCCTGATAGCCATAGGACCATTTCCGTAAGGCTTTCCTAAGCAGCACGTTGGCTGTTTTCTTTGCAATGTTCCATTGGATATTTGGGGGATTGTGGGGGAGGTAGTTTTCGTTCTGTTTCAAATCTTTCTACAGATTTCATCCAGTCTACCAAGAGGGCAGTGTAACCTTTTGTGTGACTGGCTCTTTCATCATTCATGACTAGTTCGTAGTGAGTTGTGGGACCAGCATCAACCCAAACATACACTTCTACTCGGCAGTATTCAAAACTAAACACACACACAGAAGTCAAAGCCACAACCATTGAGTTGCTTCCTATTTGTAACAACCTCCTAGGAGCTTCCCCATTGGGCTTCCAAGGACGTGAATCTTTACAGAAGCAGACTGCCTCCTCTTTCTTCCTTAGAGTGACTGGTAGGTTCCAACTGCCCACCTTTCGGTTAGAACTTGAACACTTAACCCATTGCACTACCAGAGCTCCTAAACTACTTACTGCCATCGGCAAAAAGGAAGAAGACCCTCGAGGAGATGGATTAGCACAGTGGGAGCAGCAACAGTTGTGAGGTTGGCATAGGACCGGGCTGTGTTTTGTTGTGTTGTGCATAATGTTACTTAGTTGGTACCAACTTGATGGCACCTAACAACAACAACAACAACTGTCGTCAAGTCGATTCCAACTCATAGCGACCGACCCTGTATAGGATTCCCAGACTGTAAATCTTTATGGGAGCAGACAATCTCATCTTTCTTCTGCAGAGCAGCTGGTGAGTTTGAACTGCTGACCTTGAGGGTAGCAGCCCAATGCCTAACCCACAGAGTCACCAGGGCTCTTTGTTGTTGTTGTTGTGGTTAAGTGCCATAGAGTTGATTCCAACCCATAGTGACCCTGTATAGGGTTTCCAAGGAGCCGCTGGTGAGCTTGAACACTGACCTTGCAGTTCAAACAACTTTGCAGTCTGACGCATTAGCCCACAGTTCCTCCCTAGGCTCCTTGTTGTTGTTAAGTACCGTGGAGTCCGTTCGGACTCATAGTGACCCTGCATGGGGTTTCCGAGGCTGCAAATCTTTACAGGAGCAGAAAGCCTCATCTTTCTCCTGCGGAACAGCTGGTAGTTTCAAACTGCTGACCTTGAGGTTCGCAGCCCGATTCATAACCACGACGCTATCAGAGCTCCTTCCAGGCTCCTCATTGTTGTTATGCCCCTAAATGAGTCACTTTCACAGTCATTTTAGTGAAGGTTCTGATATCAATCCACACTATGTTGTTTTTGTTAAGTACCATCTAGGTGGTTTCAACTCACAGCGACTCTGTGTAGGGGGTCCAAGGGGTGGCTGGTGGGTTGGAACCACCACCCTGATGGTTAGCAGGACAGTGTTTATCCTATAGCACAACACCAAGATTCTAGTCTATACTGTACCCTCTGGTTTTAGTAGTTTGGGGTTGTGCTTGCTCCCTTCCCAGACTACCTAGTTAGTGGGGTCATGAGGTACTTCCTGCTGTCCCTACACTATTTTTCCTGTCTGATTCAGCCCTGAACAGGCTCTGGGCTTGGTTTTGTGCTACAATCCACACCTATGTTCTTCTTCCTTGTCTGTTACTGATAATAAAAACCAAGGTCATATGCCTCACCCTTTCCTTATAGCTCTGTATTTCCATATGCACCAACTAACTCCTTCCTCAGGAGTTCGATCCACCAATCAGCTCCCATGAGCAGCGTTTTCTTGAGTATCCTAATTGCAACGTAATAGCTGCTTCAATCCGTTGGTGCGTGTCTGTTTGCTTTAATCCCATCCAGAAACCAAAGGTTTCTCATTATCTTGTTTATCCCCATTTTTCCAAAACCACATATTCCTGTGAGTATATAACATTGTATCTCACCATTCTGTCATGAATGAAGTGAATCATCTATCTTAGAAAGATCAGCACAAGGCTGCTTCCCATGAGGCACAGGTGGAAGGGATCCCAAACATCCAGCTTTCCCTGACTGCTGTACCACTCCTTCATCTAACTCCTCCTCCATCCCTCAGAACTCTCACTCCAGTCTCTGGGTTCCATGATTAGCTGCAACGTCACACAGAACCATGAACCATTGAGGAAATGGTCCATGTGGTCGTGGGGCCTAACAAATCCCAAATCCATGAGTCATGCTTCAGGCTGGAGGTGTCTCCTAACTCACATGGTTCTAGAGGATGACAAACCCAATCAGCAAGTCAGATGATGGGCTACTGACTCAAGAACCAGAAGTCAGGTGATAAGGAGCCAAGATCAGAGCAAGAGACAGAACTTTGCCACAGCAAAGTGGGTGCAGACCACATCCTCGAGGAAACTAGTACCCGAGCAAGCTGGTACAAGGCTGTGACTTGAACAAGGGTGGTGGCTAGAGTTACACCCTCTAGGAAGGTGGTTACTGATATATTCCATCCTAATCCTACCTCATTAACATAACAGACAATTCACTCCCATGGAGAACCATAACTACAGGCTAGAGGTTAGGATGTATTATGTTGTTATTATGTGCCGTGGAGTCGATTCCGACTCATAGCGACCCTGTACAGGGTTTCCAAGGCTGCAAGTTTTTACAGGAGCAGAAAGCCTCATCTTTCTCCCATGGAACAGCTGGTAGTCTCAAACTGCTGGCCCTGAAGTTTGCAGCCCGATTAGTAACCACTACACTACCGAATCAGGCTGCGAACCTTAAGACCAGCAGTTCTAAACTACCAGCCGCTCCTCGGGAGAAAGATGAGGCGTTCTGCTCCCATAAAGATTTACAGCCTCGGAAACCCTGTACAGGGTTGCTATGGGTCGGAACCGACTCGACGGCACTTAACAACAACAACAACAACAACACTACCAGAGCTCCTTAGAGGTTAGGACATATAGCACATCTTAAATGTAGGACAATCACATCATTACCAAACTGCCAAACGAATGTCAATCATGACCCAGCCAAATTGACACAAAACCTTATCCATCACACGTTCCATACACTGTAGTTGCATTAGCAGCAAGCTGTCCAATCCCTTTGATAGACCACAAGTATTTTATTTGCAAAGTCCCACCCAATAATTGCAGGAGTAAGTTCAAAGCTACACTGAAGCATTAAGGATAAAACAAGGCTCCAGAAATGGACAGGATCCTAATTCACATATTTCAACAAACTAGTGCAGCCCTGAAGGCACTCACTAGTCTACGCCAAGAAATTTGGAAGACAACCTGGCAAACCAGCTGGAAGAGATCCATATTTGTGCCCATTCCAAAGAAAAGCGATCCAACAGAATGTAGAAATCATCAAACAATGTCATTAATATCTCATGCAAGTAAAATTTGCTGAAGATAATTTTAAAACGGTTGCAGAAGTATGTCAACAGGGAGCTGCCAGAAATTCAAGCCAAATTCAGACAAGGACGTGCAACCAAGGATATCATTGCTAAAGATCTTGGCTAAAAGCATAGAATGTTTACCTGTGTTTTATTAATGGTGAAAAAACATTCAACTGTATGGATTATAACAAAGTACAGATAACATTGTGAAGAATGAGAATTCAAGAGCACTTCATTGTGCTCATGAGGAACCTGTACACAGACCAAGAGGCAGTTGTTAGAACAGAACAAGGGGATAGTGTGTGGTTCAGAATCAGGAAAGCTGTGCACCAGGCTTGTATCCTATCACTGTGCTTATTCAGCGTGTATGCTGAGCAAATCATCCCAGAAGCTGGACTGTATGAAGATGCATGCAGCATCAGGATTGGAGGAAGGCTCATTAACAACCTGCAATATGCAGACGGCACACTTTGTTTGCTGAAAGTGAAGAGGACTGGAGACACTTAACTGATGACAATCAAAGATCACAGCCTTCTGTATGGATTACAACTCAATGTTGTTGTTAAGTGCCATTGAGTCAGTTCTGACTCATAGTGACCCTGCACAGGGTTTCCAAGGAGTAGCTGATACATTTAAAATGGCAACATTTTGGTTAGCTAACCCTTCCACCACTGGTACCAGGACTTCAAAAACTCAAATGTCAAAATCCTCACAAGTGGACCAATAAATAATATCATGATAAATGGATAAAAGATTGAAGCTATCAAGGACTTCATTTTGTTTGGCTCTACGATGAACACTCATGGAAGCAGCAGTCAAGAAATCAAACAATGTATTATTGCATTAGGCAAATCTGCTGCACAAGACCCATATAAACTGTTCAAGAGCAAAGATGTCACTCTGAGAACTAAGGTGCCCCTGACCCAAGCCACAGTATTTTCAATCTCCGCCTATGCATATGAAAGCAGGGCAATGAATCAGGAAGACTGGAGAAGAATCAATACATTTGTATTATGGTGTTGGCAAAGAATATTGGAATTATCATGGACTGCCTTAACAAACAAATCTGTGTCGGAAAAATACAGCCAGAATGCTCCTGAGAAGTGAAGATGGTGAGATTTTATCTCGTGTCCTTTGGACATGTTGTCAGGAGGGACCAGTCCCTGGAGAAGGACATCCTGCTTGGTAAAGGGGTGGTGGTAAAGAGGAGGACTCTTGGCGAGATGGCTTGACACCGTGGCGCAGTGATGGGCTCAGGCATACCAGGTGTGAGGAAGGTGTACGCTCAGGCAGTGTTTCATTCTGAGCACACAGGGTCACTGTGAGTGGGGACTGACAGGATGGCACTGACCCAGTATAGGGTTTCTGAGGAGCCGCTGGTGGGTCTGAACCGCCAACTTTGCGGTTCAAACTGACTTTGCAGTCCATCGCATTATCCTTTAGTGCCACACCAGGACTCCAACAACAAAACCGATAGCAACAACCCCATCATTGTGTGGGGCTCACAAAGACTATGATTGTCAGAGTCATATTAATAATTCACTGCATCTCAACCCTCAGCCTGTATGAGAGACATTGCCCACCTCGCTCCCACAGGTAAATTACATTAGGTCCATCCTGGACTATACCCCTAGTCAAGGCCCCCAACCTTGGCCACTTCTGTTATGTAAGGTGACATCCCACAGGTCTCAAGGATGCGGTTGTGGACACTTTGGGACCCAGTATTCTGCTGACCACAGAGGGCTTGCATGACCTATTGGCCACTGGCAGACTCCTCCAGCCCTCTTACTGCTCTTCCCCTCAGCCTTTGCCCACATGGAAGCTGCTCACTGGGCCCAGCCCTCCTGCGCGTCTGCTGGTGTCTTATCCCTCAGAGTCCCTGCTGGTGTAAATGGTTTGCACACTTGGCTGTTCACTAAAGGATGGAGTTTGAGTCCACGCAAAGTCACCTTGGATTACTTCCACAGCTCTACTCTGACACACATGGCTCACCAGGAATCACAGCAATTGGTTCCCCATCCCATAGACTGAAAGTACAGCGCAGGCACGTCCAAGGCCCAGCACAGCCCTGTAACTGTGAGGTTTCAGAAACATCGTTGTGGATGGATGGGTGGGCAGCCTGGAAGAGTCCTCCCATCCATGTTTGTAGCCCATTGAGATCCTGCTCTGGGTTTTTAAGAGCCTGAGTTACTGCCTAGTCAACCAGAACCCTAACCCTGGTATGATGGATTGAACTGTGCCCCTAACGGTCTGTGCTTCCAATCTGTGTGTCTATGGGTGGGACCTTGTTTGGGGAAATGGGATTGCTTCTGCAGGTGTGGTGGGTCAAGTAACGTGCTCATACTGGAGCGGGGTGGTCCTGACTCCTCAGAGTGGAGCCTTACACACTGGAAGGATGGACACAGAGGGACAGACACACACGGGTTGGGGGCAGGGCATGTCGAAGGTAATGGGCACCCAGAGACAGTCTCTAAGTTACACCCCCACAATTACAAGACGAATGGACGAGTCAGCAGAGACACTTCCGTGTTTCTGTCCAGCCGTCTCAGTCAGCTGCCTTTTCTATTTGGGGCGCCTTGGAATGTCATTCTGCATCTCACCCTTGGAATTGCACCGGGTGGCAAGTGCCCCATCAGGAGTAGGGTGGGAGACAGAAACAATGTGATGGTGGAGCAGAAGTAGCAACAGGAATGCCAGCCGGCACCCAGGGCCTCCAGAAAGCCTGGCCCGCCTCCCCATCCTCTCCTACCTCTAGGTGAGAGCCACTGGGCACCACGTTCAAAGGAGAGGATCGGATGATCAGTACAGATCTTGGATTGAATTGTATCCCCAGAATATGTGCCAACTTGGTCGGGCCATGATGCTCAGTGGTTTGGTAGTTATGTAGTGATGTAATCCTCTCCCATGATGTAATGTGATAGGATGGCGGGAGGGGATTAAGGTGGGTCATAGCCTTGAGTTCCCCTGGGTGTGAGCAGAGAGGGACATACTTACACCAAGAAGGACGAACTGGGAGTAGACTCAGGGTCCCTGTGCTGAGAAACTCCTAGACCCAGAGGAAGACTGACGTCAAAGGAAACAAGGGCTCCCTGTAGCTGGTGCCCTAAATTCAGGCTGCTGGCTTCCTACACTGTGAGAGTGCACATCTGTTTGTTGAGGCCACCTGGCCACGGATTTCCGTCAAAAATGCTAGACCACCAGGACCAGGATGCAGATCTTTCCTCACAAACATCTACTGGCTGAGTCACACTCATTCATTTCTTGTTCCTCAGCTTCCTCTCTGTCCTCATACTGGGGAAACTTGGAGCTCAGAACTGGGCAGGGACTCTAGTGGTGCTGTGGGTGACATGGACCGGTCCAGCTGGAGAACAGGACAGCTCAAATGTGACTACGCACTGTGATGTGTGTGACTGGGAGGGACAAGGAGGCATACATCCATCTGTATGAGGCCCTAACCGAGCCTGGGGCTGGGGGCTTGCCTGAGGAACTGACTGGCCAGGTGAATGGTGTGTGGGGATGGTAAGTGTTTGGTAAGAGAGGAGTTGGGCATACTTCAAAAAGAGAGAGAGCCAGGGCTGGCACCTGGGAGGGCCTGGCTGGATGCTGTTAGGGTGATGGGATCTCCTTGTCATAATTCTAGAGTTGGGGAGCCCTGGCAGAGGTAAGTCAGTGAGAGGGAGAAGAGTGTCTTCCCCTCTGTCCTCCATTCTCCATCCAGGTGGCAGACATGTGAGGAGACCAGAACTGCCCACATGATTCTCCACGGGGGAGGCAGAGGAGGACCTGATGGGAGAGTTGCATTTGCAGAATCCTGGGGAGAACATTTGGGGGGCAGGCTGGTTTGGGAGACTCCAGACTCTGTAATAGGGGCACTCCTTGCCCAGTGTGTATCTTCAGGGTGCCTGTGCCCACAGGGTCCCTAAGTCCACTGGACTGTGGAGCAGTCCCTGGAACGCTTGTCAGCTGTGTCTCAGGATTACTGCTGACCGTGTGGGCCATGGGCAGGGGTGTGACCTTGGAAGCCCCAGCTCTGTGGTATAGAGCTGTCAGATAGGGCCCCCACCCCCCAATCTGCTGCCCAATACAGCAGCCCTGAAATGCAGTGAGCAGAAGCATCACTTTAATTTAACTTTAAAGACTTCACATTTAAAACCGGACACGCAGCTTGATGATTAAAAATGTTTAAGAATGATCAGAAGAACGCAGGGGTATGAGTGCCGTTTTATGAAGTCTTACCAGTCTGAAGCATGGCACAGATTGTGAGGACAATTTGGGATTGGATGGGAACAAAACACGCCAAGCATCCCTGGTAACGTTTAGTGTCTGAATTGGGATGTGCTCTCAGTACAGAATATCCACTGAGTCTCCAAGACTAAACAGAATCATCATTTCTCATATTGATTGCAAGGTGATACGATAGGTTGCTGATGTTGGGTTTAAATAAAATAAATGACTAAAATCCACTTCACCCAGTTTTCTTTTTTCTTAATGCAGCTACCAGTAGAAGAGGAAAAAAAGTTTCAACAACAGATACGGCTTCATTGTTCTTTTTCCGTCTGTATTATTCCAGACTCACAAAACTTCAAAACAAAATAGAAGGTTTCAATGCACCCCCTAGTGGAAACTTTGAAAAGGTGAGCATGGCCTTCCCATTCAGTTACTGAGAGTGTCCTGTGTGTGGGAGCGAGCGTGAGTGAGTGTGTGCCAGTCTGAG
Source organism: Chrysochloris asiatica (assembly GCF_000296735.1). NCBI lineage: Eukaryota > Metazoa > Chordata > Mammalia > Afrosoricida > Chrysochloridae > Chrysochloris > Chrysochloris asiatica. The sequence continues at coordinate 1,453,902 of NW_006408756.1, forward strand.
ACCGTGTGTGTGATGTGTATACGTGTGCTGTGTGTAAGTCTGTATAGTACACGGTGGTGGGTGTATGTCTGCGTACAAGTACACAAGTGAGTATACGTGTGTGGGGTGTTGATTCATATGAGTGTGAATGTCAGCGTGGTGTGAATATGTGGGCACATGGGTGTGAATGTCTATATAGGGTGTGTGGGAGTGAGCGGATTCCCCAGTATGGCTCATCAGTCCTGTGCTCAACCCCAAGAAACACTCCAGGAAAAGCAGCCAGAGCTGGTTCTGCAGAGTCCGAAGGCGTCGAGCCTCCTCCGGTGGAACCAGGGAACTCTACAGTCCTCAGGGGGCGTCCTGCTTCAGGATTGTGGGTCAGGAGGACAGTCCGTTCTGGAAGCTTCTCCAAGAGAGGAACCTGTTAGGGGTCTCTGCAGCCCAGAGGAGTGACTCTCTTCAGGGCAGGGGGCGGGCAGGGGTTGGCATATCTCTGCAGGAGGATATTCATCTGGGGAGGGGGCTGCAGCTGCCACCTGGACACAGGTCCTCTGCCCAGAAACCTTGTACCAAGCCCCTTCTCCAGCATCGCAGTCCCAGAATTAATTACTCAGCAACTGAGACCCTGGCTCAGGAACTGGAGGGTCATGGCAGCGACGCTGGGCTCACACTGGCCTGCCACTGTGGCCAGCTCAGAAAGTTGTGAAAAGCTCACCGTTCTTTCGTTTGATAAGTCTTTGTGTTCTGGAAGGCTCTGTGTGGAGAGGTTCTGGGCTGGCTCACGTTGGGGCAGGAAGGAAGAGCCATGGCTTGGAGCAGATCTGTGTTCTGACCACAGACATGCGCCTTGGAATAACCCTTGGTTTGTCACCTGTAAAATGGACCTTCAGGACCTTTGACTTGCAGAGTGGTTACAAGAACTGAATGAGGTAAAATACCCCAAGTTCCAATAAGGCTTCCAGCTCCAGCCTTGAGCAAGAACACAAGGTCCCTGAGCCTAGGACCGGGGCAGGAAGTGGTCTGGTGGGCAGGACCTCCCATTCTGCAGATGGGTGACTCATTTCGGAGAACTTGCGTGTGGAAAGTTCCTGACCTGAGACCTCTGTCTTCACATCTCTGTCCACTAAGGCCCCCAGGGCTAGGCTGAGTTCAGTCAGAAGGAAGACTGACTTGACGTGACTCCCCCTCCCCCAAAGACAGCAGGAATGTGCGTTATGAAATGAAATGAGGGGACTAGAATAGCCTTTGTTTACAAGGCCATTTATAAATAGACACTTACTGGTATGAACTGCAATCACTTGTTTCCGCCAGTTCTTTGTCTCCAGACCTTTAGCGCCCCCGTGTGTGTGGTGAGCACATGTGTGTGTGGTGTGTATAGGTGGGTGTGTGGCATGTGTGCGTGACAGGCCTGTGTGTATGATGTCTGTGAGTGGGTAGGTGATGTATGACGTGTGTTCATGTGTAACATGAATCCGTGGGTGAGTGGGCACGGCTGTACGTGGCAGGTATGAGTGGGTGTGTGGTGGGCTGGGCTACAGTGGGCTCCACAGGGCTCCAATAGCTTATATTTCAGAAACAGATCACCAGGTCTTTCTGCTGAGGTGTCTATGGGTGAACTTGAATCTCTGATCTTTCAATTAGCAGTCAACATTTAACTGTTTGTATAACCCAAGGCTTCCGAATAGGTAAAAATATGTGCACACACATACACCCACAGAGGAGGGTATGTCAAAAAATCTTGCTACTAGGATCCCAGTTCATACATGCACAGGTTTATTCCAAACAAAACATTTTTTAACCTATGTCTATGATCAGTGCACGGCTGCAGACAAGATCTCTCAGTATTAACTTAGTCTCCTTGTTGAGTGCCTCTGGGTCGGTTATGACTCATAGCGACACTGCATAGGGTTTCTGAGGAGCAGCTGGTGGTTTTGAACCACCAGCCTGGCCGTTAGCAGTCCAATGCTCACCCTACAGCACCTCACTAGGATATAGGGTGTGTTTTAAAAAGTTTCAATAAAATTCAAGGCAGAGAGTTCAGCTCATGTTAAGATGACTGTCTGGGGGGATTTGATAGACACAGGACGATTATGGGGGCTTTTTAAGAAAATTGAGAGCTGCGTTGATGAGGAAAAGGCTGGGAAGTTGCACTAAGGAATTTGTTCCCATCACGACAATGCACCTGTTCATTCTTTGAGGACAGCAAGGGCTCTCCTAGAGGATTTTATTGGGAAACCTTATCCCATCCTCCTTCAACCCTGTCCTTGTCCCTTCAGACTTCTTTTAGTGGTGGTGGTGGTGTGCTGTGGAATCAGTTCCAACTCATGACGACCCTATAGAGGTTTTCTGAGGCTGTGAATCTTCTCAGGAGCAGAAAGCCTCGTCTTTATCCAATGAAGCGGCTGGTGGAGCCGAACAATTGTCCTTGCAGTTAGGAACCTAATGTGTAACCCACTTCGTTACCAAGGCTCCTTCACACTTCTTTTAGCTCCAAAATTGGAAAAACAACAAACAAACATTGAAAAAGAACACAATTTGCATCCCTTGAGGATGCCCAAACTGCCCTTTTGACGTGGTGTTAAATGAAGAATGCATTTGACACTTTTCAGGGTGGGGTTAGAGAGATGGAAACACCACCGTCAGAAATGCACAGACCTAGATAGAAAATATGCTGAGAAAAAATAGTCTCATATTTTGATGTTTTGTTTAATAAAGGTTTCCATGATTTTATAGCAATACTATGTTGTTGTTGCTAAGTGTCATCGAATCGGTCCCCACTCATAGTGATTCTGTATAGGGTTTCCAAGGAGCGGCTGGTGGCTTTGAACCACTGACCTTTGGATTAGCAGTCCAGCGCTTATCCTACAGCACCACACCAGACCTCCATATATACCTATGTTGTTGTTGTTGTTGTGAAGTGCCGTTGAGTCAGTTCCGACTAATAGCAACCCTACATAGGGTTTCCGAGGAGTGGCCCGTGAGCTTGAAGTGTCAACCTTTGGGTTCAAACTGATCTCGCAGTCCAGTGCATTACCTCACAGTGCATTACCACACCAGGATTCCATGTAGACCTATACATACATGTGTATGTTTACCCCATGGTGTCAGAGTAGGCTAGGGTTCATGGAGTTCTCAATGGCTGGTTTTTCAGACGCAGATCGCCAAGCCTTTCTTCATAAGTGCCTGTGAGTGTTCTCTAACTTCTAACCTTTCACCTGAGCACCTTCACGGTCTGAGTCCCCAAGACCCCCATTTTTGTTGTACCATCATCAGCAGTAGAGCTGCGGGGTTCTCTGGAAGACACATGCCCGGCGGAAAGCCTACTCACCCCAAGCAGCCTACCCACCCACAGCTCAGAAGTCGAAATGGTGGTCTGGGAGTAGTGGACCACCTGCCTAGGAGGAACCCCCTTTGCTGAGTCCTATGTGTTTACACACCCTTCACAGGCCAATTCCTCTGCCCTTGTCCCTGCTCCAAGCCTGCACAGCTCTTGCTTAAGGCCCTAGCTCCTCTGCACCTCAGTTTCCCAGTCTTGAAGACAGCTGAACCTCCAACCCCCCTGTGATGGTTTCCCTCGGAAGGGTCCATCTGTCCAGCAAACAGCATCCATCCGACAGCATGGGACAAGTAGGTGCCCCTAAGTTCCCTCTGGCTGACTGGTGAAGGACTACCCTGAAGCCCAGGTGGCCAGGAGCTGAGTGCCCCTACCCACCTCTGGCAGTTCCTAGCTGGGCCAGGAGAGGGTGTCACGCCCTAGCTGAGATGAGGCCCTGAAGCACCCAGGGAGGAAGCTGAGGTCGGCATCTGGGGGTGTGGGCATGCTAAGAGAGTTCCTGGGATCGGCTGTCTCCTACCCGGACCCCGAGAAGGGGGGCTGAGGTGTAGGGCAGCCTCCAATCCACCAGCTGTTGTCCCTTTCTCTCCATCCTGGCTCACTATCTCGCTGAGATCTGCCATGAGGCTTTGTGGGAGAGTGGCCTTTTGCTGCCACCCGCTCCTGTGGTTGTCCAGGGACAAAAGGCACAGGTGTTTGGAGTCTGAGGAGAAGGCCAGGAAGCCAGCCTGGATGAAGCCCCCTCGTCCCAGCCCTCCTCCTGCCTTCCCAGCCCTCCTATTAAGATGGTGCCTCTTGATGGGTGGACATCCCCCCCCCCCGCCCCCTGCAGTTCTTGGAGAGGGGTGCTGCTTGGCTGTGTCTGCAGAGGAGAGTTAAGACACAAGTGTGTGGGAGGTCATCCCCCTGGGCCCTGGAGCCAAGTCCAGATCCCAGAGGGACACCCACCCCCTTACCACTGTCCCTAACGTGCATGTGGAAGTTGGACAGTGAATAAGGAAAACCATAGAAGTGATGCGTTTAAATTGTAGTGTTGCCCAAGAATATTGGAAGTTCCATGGACTGCCAGAAAGGCCAACAAATCTGTCTTGGAATAAGTACAACCAGAATGCTCCTTCGAAGTGAGGATGGTGAGACTTTGTCTATCATACTTTGGACCAGTTCCTGGAGAAGGACATCAGGCTTGTAAAGTAGAGGGTCAGAGAGAAAGAGAAAGACCCCCGACGAGCTGGAGTGACACAGTGGCAGCGGCAATGGACTCAAATATAACAACAATTGTGAGGCTGGTGTAGGACCAGGCAGGGTTTCCTTCTGTTGTGCACAGGGTTGCTATGAG
>NW_006408756.1:1459159-1459430 GCF_000296735.1 Chrysochloris asiatica
ATAGCATTGGGTCCATGTACAGCATTATGCAGACAACAGTATGCACATATAAATATACAGGACTTATTTTACATGCATGCACCTTACACACATTGTATAAGTATACACATCATTGCTGTCAGATTGCTCCAAGTCACAGCAACCTAATGAATAGCAGAATGAAAGACCACCTGACCCTATGCCATCTCCTCTCCATGATCATTGGTAATATGAGTTCACTGTTTTAGCTACACCACTGTCTTAGTCTGGGTTCTCTAGAGACGCTCTCTCT
>NW_006408756.1:1460040-1467993 GCF_000296735.1 Chrysochloris asiatica
TCAGGTTAGATAGCAGATCCAGCAGACAGCTCGGGTAGGTAGGACGGCAGGCTACTGACGACTCCCAGGATTAGCAGGCAGTAGAGCAGGCCACTAGCTCAAGTCCAAAGAAGCAGAGGTCAGAGGAGCCAAACGCAGGACCCAGACCCAGCAGAGGGCCCACGAGGTTTGTCTGAGTGTATAATAGATTGGAAGCAGTCCACAATCCTGTGGAAACTTCCTTTCAGAGTTGATTACATCATACCAGAGCTCATCAGGGGGATAACTACATATCAACTGCCAAACCAGTAAGAATCCTGGCCCAGGCAAGTTGGCACAAACCGCCATTGCCACACCAGAATGCGACTGTAGGTCTAGGTGCTGTGTATGGGAATTGTATATAGGGCTTCATTGGCATTGCTTCATGGTTCCATTTATGAATCCACCACACTTTATTTGTTAAATTGTTTATGGACACTTGGGCTAGTTCCAGTATGGGGCTATCATGAACAGTGCTGTGGTGTGCATTCGAGAATATGCTCATCGGTGGACCTACGTGCCTACTTCCATTGGGTAAGGCAGGTGGGGTAGATCCAGGGGGACTGGGGTGTAGCGCTTGTACTGGATCTTCATAACCCTTGTTCTGTGGAAAGATATTCATCATGCTTGAATAATTATAGTAGCAATAACAATGTGAGCAGTAAACACGTATGTATCAAATAGTTCCTATATGAGTTTTACCTCCTGGGATAACTGATTTAAATCCCATACCAGCCTGAAACTGGCATTGGTATTGTTAGCTGCACTCCAGTCATGTGGCTGGTCCATGCACACTGAGGTGTGACCCTTGAGATCCACAGGGTGTGACTGGTCCATGAACACTGGGGTGTGACCCTTGGGATCCACAGGGTGTGACTGGTCCATGCACACTGGGTGTGACCCTTGGGATCCACATGATGTGACCGGTCCATGCACACTGGGTTGTGACCCTTGAGATCCACAGGGTGTGACTGGTTCCATACAGACTGGGGTGTGACCCTTGAGATCCACAGGGTGTGACTGGTCCATGCACACTGGGGTGTGACCCTTGGGATCCACAGGGTGTGACTGGTCCATGCACACTGGGGTGTGACCCTTGGGATCCACAGGGTGTGACTGGTTCCATACAGACTGGGGTGTGACCCTTGGTTTTGGGGAGTAGGCCACCAGAGCTTCCTTCTTTGATCTTCATCTGGTAACTCCACGGAAACACATTCAGTGTTGTAGCAAGATGAAAACCTCTGTTAACCGACATGGGGTATGTTGACTGGGAATAGAAACCAGATCTACACGGTGGATGATGGAACTGTAGTCACACAGGCTGTGTGTGTCAGGAGTGTTCAGCGTGACACTCATCTCATGTTTGTATTCTTGGACCTGCTGAGTCCCAGGGCCACTGAGAAGAAAGGGCCATCCTCCTGAGCCTGCTGCTTTTCTGCCCAGTTCAGGTGCCTGCCTCTTTGTCTAATGACTTGAAATAATTCTACTGGATGTGATTTATAGGACAAAAACAATGCTGATCGAAGGATTAGTCAGCATGTTAGCTGAGACATTGACCAACTTATCTTGTCGTTTCTTCTGATTTACAATAAGAAAGTTCACAAAGCCCCATCAGCTCTCCTGACACCTTCTGGAGGATAGGATCCACATGGTCTTAGTCACCTTCCCTGGCCTGCCTTACAGGGAAGCACTACCTGTGTTCATTGTGCTGTAGCGTCTTAGTCCACTTAGCAGTACATCATGAACAATGTTCGTTCCATGTCTATAAATAGTCTGACAACATTTTTGTGGCTATGTACCATTCTATCATGGTATATTTAACTTGTGGGGATTGTTTCCAGTTTGAGATATTATAGGTAATGACTATTCTTGCGTGCAAACCTTTGTGCAGAATTTTATTTCCCTAGGAGACGTTTCTATGAAGCATGTTGGGGGTTTAGGTACTCGGATTGTTACTGTTAGGTACTTGGATTGCACCTCAATGTAAAGAATTAACAAAAGTCCTCACAGATGGACAAAAAAATACCATCATGATAAACAAAGAAAGGATTGAAGTTGGCAAAGACTTCAACTTACCTGAATCCCCAATCACTGCTCATGGAAACAGAAATCAAGAAATCAAATAACGTATTGCATTAGGCAAATTTGCTGCCAAAGACTTTCTATAAAGTGTTCAGGAGCAAAGATGTCAGCTTGAGGACTAAGGTGCACCTGACTCAAGTCATGGTATTTTCAGTCACCTCATATGTATGCATATCCTTCTCCAGTGACTGGTCCCTCCTGACGACATGTCTGAAGTATAAGAGACAAAGTCTGGCCATCCTGGTCTCCAAGGAGCACTCTGACTGTACTTCTTCCAACACAGATCTGTTTGTTCTTTTGGCAGTTCGTGGTACTTTCAATATTCTCCTCCAACACCGTAACTCAAATGCATCAATTCTTCTATGGTCCTCCTTATTCACTGTCCAACTTTCACATATACGTACGAAGTTACTGAAGATACCAAGTCTTGGGTCAGGTGCACCTTAGTCCTCAAACTGATACCTTTGCTCTTCACCACTTTTAAAAAGTCTTGTGCAACAGATTTGCCTACTGCAATACATCATTTGACATCTTGACTGCTGCTTCCATGAGTGTTGATGGCTGTTCCTACTAAACGAAGTCTTTTACAACTTCATTTTTTTCTCCATTGATATTAATGTTGTTTGTTGGTGAGGATTTTTGTTTTCTTTACAATGAGATGCAACCCATACCCAAGGCTGTGGTGTTTGATCTTCATCAGTAAGTATTTTCAAGTCCTCTACACTTTCAGCAAGCAAGGCTGTATCATCTGCATATCACAGGTTGTTAATGAGCCTTCCTCCAATCCTGATGCCACCTTTTCCTTCATATACTCCGACTTCTTGGATTATTTGCTCAGCATACAGATTGAATAAGTATAGTGAAAGAATACAACCCTGGCACACACCTTTCCTAATTTTAAACCCTTTAATATTCCCTTGTTCTGTTAGAAGAACTGCCCTTTGGTACAGGTTTCTCATGAGCACAATTAAGTGTTTTAGAACACTCATACTTCGCAATATGGTCCATAGGTTGTCATGATCCACACAATCAAAAGCCTTTGCATAGTCAATAGAGCACAGGTAAACATCTTTCTGATAGTTTCTGCTTTCAGTCAAGATCCATCTGTTTGGTAAAGTGGAGAGTCAGAAAATAATAGAAAGACCCCCAATGCGATGGATTGGCACAGTGGTGGCAGTGATGAGCTCAGGCATTAACAATGATTTTGAGGTTGGCCCAGGACCAGGCAATATTTCGTTCTGTTGTACATAGGGTTGCTATGAGTCAGTACCAATTTGATGACACCTAACAACAACAACAAACACCAACAACATTCTGTATGTGATAGTTCTGTAATGACTTGGGAAGACTGTAGAAGGATTGATGCGTTTGAATTATGGTGTTGGTGAAGAATGCTGAAAATACCATGGACTGCCAGAGAAACAAACACATCTGTATTGGAAGAAGTCCAACCAGAATACGCCTTAGAACCGAGGATGGCTAGACGTCGTCTCTTGTACTTTGAATATGTTATCAGGAGGGACCTGACATCATGATTGGTAATGTGGAGGGTCAGCAAAAAAGAGGAAGCCCCCCAACAAAATGGATTGACACAGTGGAGCAACAATGGGCTCAAACCTAAAAACAATTACAGGGATGGTGCAGGACCAGGCAGTGTTTTGTTCTGTTGGGCACAGCGTCACTATGAGTTGGAACTGACTCAATGGCACCTAACAACAACATAGATATTTCTATGAATACACTTCACTGAATTTGTGCTTTGAGAAAACTCAGCCTACAACATTTGATACTGAGAGTGGCTCCAGAGGGACAAAGTCTTAACTCATTGCTCATGAGTCCTCCTCCAATCTTGAGACTACATTCTTCTTCATAGAATTCAGCTTCTCAGATTATGTGTTCAACCTACAGATCGAATAAGTATGTGAAAGGCTGTAACCCTGGCGCATGCCTTTCCTGATTCTAAACCATTCCATATCCTCTTGTTCTGTTCTAGGATCGCCTCTTGGTGTATGTTCAGGTTCCTCAAGAGCACTATCAAGAGCTCTGGAGTGCCCATTCTTCACAATATTATCCACAATGTGTCATGATCTACACAGTTGGAAGCCTCTGCATAGTCTATAAAGCATAAGCAAACATCTTTCTGATATTCTCTGCTTTCAGCCAAGATTCATCTGATGTCAGCAATGATGCCCCGCGTTCCACGTCCTCTTCTGAATCCGGCTTCTTGCAGTCTATGGTCAATAACTACTCTGCCTTAAAAACAGCTTGTGCGTAGTTCATGAAGACAATGTGCCACACCATGCTCTGGTGAGTCTCAAAAGCTTGTGAGTCATCATCTAAGATGCACCTAATGCTCTCTCCCTGTCCAGAGGAAAGAAGTGTGATAAAAACCAAGGACACAATTCGTCCAGTCTCCACGACCCTGAGTCTGTAAGTATTAGATGGTCCCAGCCACCGCTACCAACTGCTCTGAAAGGAGCCACATGAGCAGGTTCTGGGTAGAGGGGGAGAAAAACGTGAAACAAAATTCAAAATAATAAGAAGACCAGGCTTACTGGTCAGATAGAGGCTGGCAGAATCTCTGAGACAATGGCCCTTAGTTCCCCTTCAGGTCTGAACTGAACTCACCCCCATGGCTCAATGTTTATTGTTAAGTACCATTGAGTCAATTCCAACTCATAGAGACCCTCTATAGTTGGTCCTCTGAAGAGCAGCTGGTGAGTTTGAATCATCAGCCTTGAGGTTCAAACTGACCTTGTGGTTGTGTGCTTATCCTATGGTGCCACACCAGGACTCCTAGGGAGATATGGTAGTGGTGGTGGTGGTGTGCCGTGGAGTCGGTTCTAACCCCTAGTGACCCAGCATACGGTTTCCAAGGCTGTGAATCTTTAATGGAGTGGAAAGCCTCATCTTTCTCCTGCGCAACAGCTGGTAGTTTCGAACTGCTGATCTTGAGGTTAGCAGCCTAACTCATAACCACTACGCTACCAGAGCTCCTTTAGGGAGATATGCACACCATAAACTAATGAACCATTTGAGCACATAAGGGCAGCACATACCCAAGGACACATTTCAGAAGAGTTAGGAAGGAAGGAGGAATGGAACAGGAAACGTGTGGAGGAAGGGAGATAGTGATGTTACCTTGGAAGGATTGCAATCAATGAGGTGAAACTGGAGCAGGGTGGGCTTTATCGGAAATCATTCAAAAATTAAATTCATTAAAATAAGGAGCCCAGAGTGAGAGCAGCAGGTTCTGCAAGTCTACTGGAATAAAGTTAGATATAAAAGTGTCCTAAATGCAGAGATTCTCCTCGGGGAAAGAGACTGTCTCACAAAACCTCCTGCCCACAGCCTGGGGCCCACACACATCCTGGAATGCTGTAGTCACATCTATTGTCCTAACGCAAAATTTCCTTAAAATTGTCTTTAGAAACTCATTTGACCAGAACAAACTTGAATCTGATCCAAAGCATGCACAGTTTCTCCAACCCCAATCAAGACATAGCCTTCTAGTAGGGGGTGCTGTCAAATACATCCCATAATAAGTGATGATCAGCATCCCAGAAGCCTTTACAGCAGAACTCATCTTGACAAAAGACTGGCATTCATCCACTTACCGTAACTTCTCCTAACTGGGAAAATTCCAGGAAGAACTGCCCAGTTTCTTTGTTCCCCATTCCTCTCATTATCGTAGTAAAGAGTCGAACTGTCTTGTCTAAAGCTTGCTGAGGGGAGAGGGTGCTGTGTTGTCCCCAAACACCAGCCACACCTCCCCTTGCCAAGGTACTTTCACACCTACTAGTAAAGCCCTTGCTTGTGTGATAAGCCTTATTCTTATTTTGTTATTCTTGCTGTTGAGTTGGTTCCGATCCATAGCAACCCTGAACAGGGTTTCTGAGGCTGTAAATCTTTACGGGAGCAGAAAACCTCATCTTTCTCCTGAAGAGCAGCTGTTAGTTTCGAACTGCTGGCCTCACAGTTTGCATGCAGCCTGATTCGTAACCACTATGCTACCAGAGCTCCTTTACTTAGCAGAGAAAGAACTTTAATTTAGGGAACTGTCCTATAATAAAACAACATGAGTCTGAATTATTGAATGGAAAGCTGATGATCTTGTCAGTAAATCATCACTCAATTCATAATAAAAAGCTAACAAAAAGGGAAAAGGAATAACTTTTAGCCTTAGTCAAGACTGAATGCTTACCCATAGTCCAACAAGTCACAATATGGCCTGAGCTGTTCATCATGAACTGGGCGTTGTCTGACCCACCGAGTCACAAAGTTGGATGTGCACAGCAGCACACCATCATTCCACGGAACTGGTCTAGACAAGAGCAGGACCCCAAATGCCCTTGGCCTTCATCCCTATCACAATCTCTTCCCTTTCCCAGTCAGCATGCTCTTCAGCAAGAGCTGCTTACTATCAGTGAACTGAAGAAGAGAAAGTCCTAGTTTACAGATGTTTCTGTACTGTGTGCAGGCACTTTGGGGATGATATGACTGAATGACTATGTTTCAGGTGTGGCACATACATGAATTGGGGGGGCCACAGGGTGAAATGTTACGGATTGAACTGTGTCCCCCAAAACTGTTTTTCAACTTGGCTAGGCCATACATCTTCATGTTATGTAAGGATCTTCCTTTGTGATCTGATGCAATTATTCTAGATGATGTTAAGGAGGCAGGATTCATGAAGTTATGTTAATGAGGCAGGGTACAATCTGCATAATTAGGTCATATCTTTTTTTTTAATAAATGTTTTTATTTTGGATTGAGTGAAAGTTTACAGGGCACATCATCAGCTTCACATTCAACCATTCATATAGCTTGTTTCATTACATTGATTATTATCCCAATTAGGTCGTATCTTGAATCCATCATTTTAAGATATAAAAGAAATTAAATAATCAAACCAAAGAGAAAACTCAGTCAAAACTCAGTCAAGAGAAAACCAAGGAACAGAACACATCCTGCGTTCCCAGGGTCGTTGAGCTGAGGAGCTCCTACTTCAAGGGGAAGACTGATACTAAGACACGAAGAGATCGCCAAGGAATGCCAGGCCTACAGATGTTGAAAGGAGCCAAGGGCCTTACTCTCGAGCTGACAGAGGAAGAACACTTTCCCTTAGAAACAGAGCTCTGAATTCAGACTTCTAACCTCCTAACAAGAAGGACAGTCAGCATGCTCCTCAGAACAGAGGCCGGTGAGACTTCATCTCCCATACTTTGGACAAGTTATCAGGAGAGATAAGTCCCTCAGAGAAGGACATTGTGTTTGGTAAAGTAGAGGGCCAGTGAAAAAGAGGTAGGTCCTCCCTCAACATGATGAACGGACACAGTGATTGTCACAATGAACTCAAATATAGAAATTGTGAGGATGACACCGAACTGGGCAGTATTTTGCTCTGTTGGACATACGGCTGCTGAGTCAGAACAAACTCAATGGTTCTAACAACAAGAAACTATAAGAAAATAAATTTCTGTTATACTTGTGGTAATTATATTACAGCAGCAGCAAATAATGAAGACAGCTGGTAAGAAATTTCAAGTGGGACATTGTCACAGGACTTCAGGATGGATTTTGTTGTTGCTAAGTGCCCTTGAGTTGGTTTCAATTCGTAGTGACATTTTTATAGGGTTTCTGAGTAGCAAGTAATAGGTTTCAGCCACTGACCTTGTGGTTAGCAGTCCAGGGCATATCCCATAGCTCCAACCCTGGTATAATCCAAAGATTATTCAACAACCTCCCCAAATACAAACATATGTGCATCTCCTACCCCCAGCACCCAGTTAGTGGGGTTGGAGATGGGTGTTTATCCCTCAGTTGGCTACCTTTCCATCTACTGACAGTTAC
>NW_006408756.1:1469358-1470548 GCF_000296735.1 Chrysochloris asiatica
ACTGACTAGAGGTTCCCTACATCGAGGACTGACTGGGGGTTCCCTATATTGAGGAATAACGGAGGGTTCCCTACATCGAGGAATCTGGAGTCCCACGCATCAAGACCACTTTAATTTCAAGGGCTGAAGATTGATTAAGGCCTGCACACACCTGTTGAATGAATCCAGCAGCCAGCCCTCTCAAGTTCGCTCGCTCTCCCAGAGGGCCCTGCACCAGCAGTTTTCCCAGAAAGCAATCTTTCTATGCTGAGCATCATTGCAGCCAGTTCCTGTCAAGGTGCTTGCTGGCTGCTCCAGAGGCAGAGATGGACAAGGATCTTTCTGCCTGCGTTTGCTCCGCTCTCAGCTACACTCTGCTCCTAAAAATCTTGACCAACCCAGAGAATCTGTTCTCTTTTTATGATTTCTTGGTGACAAATTGGCACCATTGTCCATTCTTCCTAGACTTGAAGCTATATCCTGGTTCGACTTCCCAACTTCCCTCCCACTGGTAGTCTGAGGAGGGTCACTGGCTCCAGCTGCCCTCGTTAGTTCTCTGTTCTGGGTTGTCTCTGTCATCTGCCATTCCCAGATGTATTCTCCTTAATGAGCATTTCCCAATGTTAGAGTCTCCAAGAACTCACCTTTGTGAAACTTTCCTTTAACCCACAATATAAGTTAAAGGAGCCCCTGGGTACCTCAAAGAGTTGTATGCTCAGCTACTAAAGTAAAGTTAGCGGTTTAACCGCACCCACACGCTCCTCAGAAGGCAGGTCTGACAATGTGTTTCAGAAAGCCTTGGAAATCCTACAGAGCACAGTTCTACTCTACATGCATGGGGTCACCATGAGCTGGGATTGACGTACGGATAAGTAACAACAATTTGTCGGTCAGTTTGTCGTACTTTGGCGGTTTGTGTGTTGCAGTGATGCTGGAAGCTATGCCACCGGTATTTTAAATACCAGAAGGGTCACCCATAATGGACAGGTTTCAGTAGAACTTCCAGACTAAGATTGACATGGAAGAAGGAGAGGCAGCCACTGAAAGACTTATAAACAGTAAGACGTTGTCAGATGCAGTGCTAGAAGATGAACCCCTCAAGTTGGAAGGCCTGAGATACAGTGCTAGAAGATAAGCCCCTCAGGTTAGAAGGCCTGAGATACAGTGCCGGAAGATGAGCCCCTCAGGTTGGAAGGCCTGAGATACAGTGC
>NW_006408756.1:1471929-1474562 GCF_000296735.1 Chrysochloris asiatica
TAACAACAACAACAGCCAGGTGTATTATTATTCAAATTTACATACCAACCACTAAAGGCAGTGATGATAAAATTGAAGAATTCTACTGACTTCTGCAGAGTCCTAGTGTGGTACTGTGGGTTAATGTGCTGGACTGCAAAGTTGGTTTGAACCGCAAGGTCAGTGATTCAAGCTCACCAGCTGCTCCTTGGAAACCCTATACAGGGTTGCTATGGGTAGGAACTGACTTTATGGTACTTAACAACAACAACACAGAAGTCTTCAGTATGATCAAACATGTAATCAGGCTGCATTGATAATTACTGACGACTGGGATGTGAAAGTTGGAAACAAAAAAGAAGTAACAGTAATTGGGAAATCTGATCTTGGTGATAGAAAAGACACTGGAGATCACATGATAGAGTTCTGCAAGACCTGGGACTTATTCATGGCAAATATCTTTTTTTCAACCACATAAACCGTGACTATGCACATGGACTTCACCAGATGAAATACACAGGAATCGAAGTGACTACATCTGTGGGAAGAGATGATGGAGAAACTCAATATCATCAACCAAAACAAAGCCAGGAGTCAACTGTGGAACAGACCATCCATTGTTCATATGCAAATTAAGGCTGAAGCTGAAGAAAATTAAATAAGTCTATGAGAGCTAAAACATAACCTCGAATATACCCCACCTGAATTTAGAGACCATTTCAAGAATAGATTTGATGCATTGTGCACTAATGACCAAAGACCAGAAGAGGTCATTAAAAAGCAAAAGGTCATTAAAAAGACAAGAAAGAAAGAAAAGACCAAAATAAATGTCAGAAGAGACTCTGAAACTCTCTCTTGAGTATGGAGAGCTTAAGGAGACTGGAAGAAATAAAGTGAAAGAGCTGAACAGAAAATTTCAAAGAGCTGCTCAAAAAGACAAAGAAACGTATTATAATGAAATGTGCAAAGACCAGGAACTAGAAAGCCAAAAAGGAAGAACATCTCAGCATTTCTCAAGCTCAAAGATTTGAAGACAAAATTCAAGCCTTGACTTAAATGTTGAAGGATTCCATCTGCAAATTATTGAGAGATACAGGAAGCATCCAAAGAAGATTGAAGAAATACACAGAATCATGACACCAACAAGAATTAGTCGATGGTCACCCATTTTAAACAGCAACATATGATCAAAAACTGATGGTACCGAAGAGGTTCAAGCTTCACTGAAGGCATTGGCAAAACACAAGGTTCCAGGAACTGATGGAACACAACTTGAAATGTTTCAACAAACATGCATTACTGAAGGTGCTCACTCATCTATGCCAAGAAATGTGGAAGAAGCCATCTGAACCAGTGACTGGAAGAGATCCATATGTGTACCCATTCCAAAGAAAGGTGATCCAATGGAATGCAGAAATTATGGAACAATCTCATTAATATCACATGCAAGCAAAATTTGCTGACGATAATTTTAAAACAGAGGACCACCAGAAATCCCAGCTGGATTCAGAAGAGGATGTGGAACGAGGGATATCACTGCTGATGTCAGATGGAGCTTGGCTGAAAGCACAGAAGACCAGAAAGCGGTTTACTTGTGCTTTCTTGATTATACAAAGACGTTTAACTGTTACGTGTGGATCATAAGAAATGATAAATAACATTGCGAAGAACGGAAATTCCAGAACACTTCATTATGCTCATGAGGAACCTGTTTCTAGACCAAGAGGCAGTCATTCATACAGAACAAGGAGACACTGAATGGTTTAAAATCAGGAAAGGTGTGCACCTGGGTTGTACCCTTTCATCCTGCTTGTTCAATCTGTGTGCTAAGCAAAGAATCCAAGAAGCTGGATTATATGAAGAAGAATGTGGCATCAGGACTGGAAGAAAACTCATTAACAACCTAGGAAACACAGATGACTACTTTGCACGGGGGAAGCAAAGAGGACTTCAAATACTTACTGATGAAGATAAAAAAAAATTACAGCCTTCAGTATGGATTTTACCTTGCTGTAAAGAAAATAAAATTCCTCACAATTGCACCAATAAATAACGTCACGATAAACAGCAAAGACAGGAGATTTCAAAGACTTCATCTTTCTTGGATCCATAATTAATACTCATGGAAGCTTCAGTTAAGTTATTAGGCAACTATGCAGACAAAGACCTCGTTGGTGTTAAAGAGCAAAGATGTCACTTTAAGGACTAAGGTGTTTATTTTCAATAACCTCATATGCATGTGAAAGTTGGGCAGTGAATAAGGAGGACCCTAGAAGAATGATGCATTTGAATTATGGTGTTGGCAAAGAATATTGAAAGTACCATGGACTGCCAGGAGTCCTGGCGTGGCGCTGTAGGATACACACTGGTCTGCTAACTGCAAAGTTAGTGGTTAAACTCACCAGCTACACCTTGGAAACCTTATTCAGGGTTGCAGTGAGTTGGAACCGACTCGATGGCACTTAACAACAACAATATGGACTGCCAGAAAAACAAACAAATGTGTGTTAGAATAGGTACAACCAGAATGCTCCTTAGAATTGAAGATGGTACATTCTTGCTTTCAGTTTTTATTGTGAATTGAGTGATAGTTTACATGGGAGAACATTGGTTTTACTCCACCATTTCATATCATTGATTACAATCTCCTCCGT
>NW_006408756.1:1474662-1476425 GCF_000296735.1 Chrysochloris asiatica
AAACACACAGGAATATATAATCATTTAAACAACCAAAGAGCACATTCTGCAAGCCTGCCTCCTGGCCACCAGCACTCAGTCTTTCAGCTGAGTCCTCAGGTGCTCTGTCTCTCCTTGTCCTCATCTCAAGGATGATACTTTTGATATGCTGTCAGGAGGGACCAGTCGCTGGAGAAGGACATCATGCTTGGAAGAATGGAGAGTCAGCAAAAGAGAGGAAGGCCCTCAATAAGATGGATTGGCACATGGCAGCAGCAGTGGGCTCAAACCAACAATTGTAAGGATGGTGTAGGACCAAGCAGTGTTTTGTTCTCTTGTGCATGGGGCCACCTGACAACACCAACCACAACAACAATGAAAGTTGTGTTAGCGATTTCCTGGTGCAGCCTCAGAAAGGACCTATAAGCAGGGAGCATGGTCCCTGTGTGATGGAACAACTGGCCTGACTCTTCATATCCATGTAGCAGCGTTGTACCACCACCTGTGTATGCCGCGACCTTGCAATTCAAACTGACCTTGAGGTCGATTGCTTATCCTATGATGCCACACCAAGAAACCCTGTACAGGGTCTCTATGGGTCAGAACCAACTCATCAGCACTTAACAAAAACCAACAACAAAGGAATACAGCCAAAAGCCTGATTTGGACTTGGAGCTCCAAACTGTGAAAAAATCAACTTCTGTTAATTTAAAAAATAAAGTTCGGATTCGGTTGCACCAGGAGACTGAGGCTCTCCTATGCCCACTAACCCACACACACCCTGGAGTGCAAAGCCCCCTTGGAGCCCCTGCCCTGAGGACACTGGGGACCAGGCCGTGTCCTCAGCATGGGTGCAGCACACAGAGGCTTCCTGGGGGGGGGCGGGAGAGGTGCTCACCATGCTGGGGGGCTGCCAGTCAGCTGAGTAAAACCACTAATAAAATAACACCAGTTAAGACCCAGCCTGCCAAGGCTCCACAGAGTGCTTCACTGGCCCCCAGCCCAGCGTGGGGAAGAGCCGCTGCCACCACCTCCTCCCAGCCTGGAATGTGGTCTGTCTAACTGTGCTGTTGTTTGCTATTTTCATGCTGTGTCCTTCCGCCAGGGTTTCTCTTGATGGCAGAATTTCACCAGTTCAGATTCTCCCTTCTCTCTGTCTGTCTGTCTGTCTCTGGGGAGTGGGGGTGGGCCCCAATCCACCCCTTCCTGTGTAAGAGGGAGATAGCCATGTAGGTGTTGGAAGCTGGGCCAGCTGGACAGTTGACTTTGTCCTGAAGGCCCCATCTTCCCACTCTGGGACCCATTTCAGCTTCAAACTTTATTGGTTGACACCACACAGATATTGAGCCTGGAGCCGTAGTAGGTCCCAGCTCCACATGATGGGTTTGTGCAGGCAGGGCAGGCAACCACATGGTCTTCCCTCTGAAGAGCCCCCTCTAGACTTGGAAAGTGGCAGGGGTAAGTTTCGACGCTCCCTGGCCCTGCCATCTCAGCCCACCAAACCAAGATCCCAGGCTGGTCAGGGGGCAGGCTCTTAACCCTGGGGGCAGAGCTAGAGCCAAAGTTCCACCCACTTAGAGCTACACCCATTTCCCTGGAGTGAATGCAGGGGTTCATCTCAGACCCCACAAATTCCACCTTTAGTGCGCCTCCCTGTTGAAAGCCAGCCTCCCCCAGGGGTGTGAATGGGCAGTTTAGGGGTTCCAGGTGCTGGAGGGCTGGTGTCTGGCAAGGATACCCTGAAGGGGAGTTGTGCAGGTTGCTGAGTGAGCTAGTGAGGACAG
>NW_006408756.1:1476976-1483805 GCF_000296735.1 Chrysochloris asiatica
TAATTGCAAGTTCGGTGGTTCAAACCCACCAGCTGCTCCCCAGAAACCCTATACAGGATTGCTATGAGTTGGAACTGACTCGATGACACTTAACAACCACAACAACATGTAGAAATTATTTAATCTGAAGAGCAGGAGGGAAAAGAAAAAATGAATAGCGACCCAGGCCTGTATCTGAAATTCTAGCATGTGAGTGGGAGTCTTAGACGGAGAAGAGAGAGAGATGGAGGTAGAAAAACAATTTAAAGGAACAATGACTTAAAACAGTCCACATTTTGTGAAAGACATAAATTTAAAGACTCAAGATTCTCAGTGAAGCCCAAAGAGAATAAACTCAACAAAACCTATGCCTTGTTGTTGTTGGTAGGTGCCATCGAGTCAGTACCAACTCACAGCGACCTTATGCACAGCAGAATGAAACACTGCCCGGTCCTGGGCCAACCTCACAACTGTTGCCACAGTTGAGTCCATCGACGCTGCCACTTGGCCAATCCATCTTGTTGGGGGTCTTCCTCTTTTCCTCTGACCCTCCACCTTAGCAAACATGATATCCTTCTCCAGCGACTGGTCCCTCCTGAAAATATGTCCTAAGCATGAGAGATGAAGTTTGGCCATCTTGGCCTCCAAGGAGCACTCTGGCTGCACTTCTTCCAACACAGATCTATTGATTCTTTTGACAGCCCATGGCACTTTCAATATTCTCCTCCAACACCACAACTCAAATGCATCAATTCTTCTATGGTCTTCCTTATTCACTGTCCAGCTTTCGCATGCATATGAGGTTATTGAAAATACCATGGCTTGGATCAGGCTCACCTTAGTCCTCAAGTTGACATCTTTGCTCTTCAACACTCTAAAAAGGTCTTGTGCAGCACATTTGCCTAATGCAATATGTCGTTTGATTTCTTGACTGCTGCTTCCATGAGTGTTGATCCAAGAAGAATGAAGTCCTTGACAACTTCAATCTTTTCTCTGTTGATAAGAATGTTGTTTATTGGTCAAGTGTTTAATCCATACTGAAGGCTGTGCTCCTAGATCTTCATCAGTAAATGTTTTAAGTCCTCTTCACTTTCATCAAGTGGAGCATACAGTGTGCAAAATGATTAAAAAAAAAATGTCCTGGATATTATCCAACATCCTAAGGCAATGAGAGGGCCTGGGGGATCAGGGGACACCATTGTCAATTGGCATAACAAAGTCCGCAAAGACAATGTTCTACATCCTGCTTGGGTGAGTAGCATGGGCATCTTGAAAGCCCATGAGCAGCTGTCTAAGGGGCAGCTATTGGTCTCTCCGTGTGCAGAAGAAAGAAGAGTGATAAGAACTGAAGAGGCTTGGAATCAATTAGTCCAATAGACTAATGAAACATGTGGACACCAGTCTCCATGACTCTGAGACCAGAAGAACTAGAAGGTGCTGGGCCACCACATTAGAGGGTGTGGAGACTCCTGCACTGCGCCAGACTGCAAAGCTGTTTGAACTGCAAGGTTCAAGCTCACCAACTGCTCCTCGGAAACCCTACTCAGGGTCACTATGGGTCAGAACCGACTCGACAGCACTTCACAAACCTATGCTTAGATGCATCATAATCAAGTTGTTGAAAAGCAAATATCTTGAAAGCAGCCAGTGGAAAAAGGAAAAACAAAACACTATGATTCAAATGACTAATAATTTCTCATCAGAAGACATGGAGGTCAGAAGATGGTAGGCAGAACAGCTTCTTTAAAACACTGAAAGAAAAGAACAAACCCAAAAATCCACTTCCAGAGAATTAATCCTTCAGAAATGAAGGTATAATAAATATTTTTTTTCAGATGGAGGAAAACTGACAGTATTTAGTACCAACAAAGAAGGAATGCTATAGGAAATTCTTTAGGCTGAAGGAAAAGTATACTAGAAGGAAACAGATTTTCTGAAACGCAGGGCAACGAACAAAATAGCGGAGTAAATATAAAAGATGGCTATTCTCCCTCTTAGGTTCTTTGAAACGTGTGTGTGTGAAATGCGTGTGTGTGAAACGTGTGTGAAATGTGTGCATGAAACATGCATGAAACATGCATGTGAAGTGTGTGGGGAACATGTGTGAGCAATGTGCGAAACCTGTGTGTGAAACTATGTGAAACCTGTGTGTGAAATGTGTGCGTGAACGTGTGCGTGAACATGTGTGTGGAACATGTGTGTATGAAACATGTACACCTAAAACATGTGTGTGTGACCACATTATTTTGTTTCCAACGTATGTAGATGATGTACATATGAGGGTAAGTAAAAAAATATATATATTGCTACAAAATCATGGAAACCTTTATTAAACAACAACATAGAAATGTGAAGCAATTATTTGTTGACCTCTCCTCCATCTAGGTCAATACACTTCTGAAGGCAGTGTTTCCATTTCTCAAATCCTTCCCTGAAGAATTCTGGATTCTTCAACTTGGTGTTGAGTGCTGTCGAGTCGGTTCTGACCCATAGTGACCCTGTATAGGGTTTCCTAGGAGGGACTAGGGGGTTCAAACCGCTGACCTTGCGCTTCAAACTGCCGTGTGGTCCAGCGCATTATCTGCAGCAGCACACTAGGACTCGTTACATTCTGTCAAAACATCAGTGTCGGCTTTCTAGTTTGCTTCTTAAAATGTTGCTTTGGATCCTGGTGTAGGATAAGAATGTACGATAAAAATCGGACCGCAAAGTTGGTTTGAACTTCCAAGATGGCAGTTCAAACTCACCATTCACTCCTCAGAAACCCTATACAGGGTCACTATAAATCAGAGCTCACTCTATGGCACTTAACAGCAACAAGTATTGTTTTAAATTGGAAACAAAAAGAAGTCTGAAGGGGCCATATCAGGGCTGTAGGGTGGATGAGGTAAGGTTCCCCTGAAATTCTTGTATGGCAGCTCTTGCTATCCTGGAATAGTGAACAGGTGCATTGTTGTAATGGAAAAAAATTCCTTGGCGCAACTTTCCCAATCTTTAACTCACCAATTGAACTTTCATTTTCCTTAAACTTTCTCCCAGTAAGCCCCTGTGATGGTCTTATTTTCTTTGAGAATATCTATCAGGATTCCCTTTGCAATCCCAATAAACAGTCACCATAGCATTCTGAATTAGCTTCTTGCTCTCTCATTTAACTGGCCCAGCCCATCCCTTTGGAAACCATTGTTTGAATCGGGCCTTTTAAATGAAGCTACCATAATGGGATTAAGACAAATGTATTGCTCTGAGAACTTGTCTGAATCCGTTCACTGGTCATGGAGACATGTTTAGACATGCTTTGTTTAGAATAAATCTGTGTGTGTGTGTTAGGAACCCTAGGAGCAGTGAAACTTGTGGAAGCCAGGACTTGACAGAACTACCTTGTTTTTCCAAATCTCCCAAGTTTTCTGCCTTTGACAGGGTGTAGTCTCACCACATTTTTTATCATTCTCTATTATGGAAAATATTTGAATTTTCTTCTCTAACAGGTTTCTGTCTTACACAGGTTCTGGCTTTCACAGATTTTAGTGAATATTGAAATTCTTAAAGCAACCAACTAAAATAAACAAACATCACCAGTAACAACATAATGAGATATAGCCCCAAAGTCAATCCACTAAAATGGACTATTAAAATTATTCTTTTTTAAAAGGGGAAGAAAGGAGAAATAAACAAACAAAAAATGGGAGACCTAAATACAACTATATTAATAATTACATTAAATGTTAATGAGTTAAACAATCTAATTAAATGGCAAAGATGGACCAACAAAATAAAATTTAAAAAAAACAACAAAGAGACAAGATACACGAGACACACTTTAAATATAAAGATATCAGTTAAATGAATGGAAAAAGTATGCGATGCATACAATGTGCATAGGACGACTGGAGTTGTTACTGTTAGGTGCCATCGAGTCGCTACCAACTTACAGCAACCCTCTGCACAACAGAACAAAACACTGTCCAGTCCTGTGACAACCTCACAATCACTGCTATGTTTGAGACCATTGCTGCTGCCACTGTACCAATCCATCTCACTAGGGGTCATCTCTCTCCGATCCTCCACTTTACTGAATATGATATCCTTCTCCAGGACTGATCCCTCCTGATAATATGTCCAAAGTCTGTCCATCCAAGGAATATTTTGGAGGTACTTCTGCCAACGTAGTTTAGTTTGTTCTTTTGGTGGTCCATGGTACTTTTAACATTCTCTTCCAATACCATAATTCAAACGCATCAGTTCTTCTATGGTCTTCCTTATTCACGGTCCAGCTTTCACACGCATACAAGGTTACTGAAAATACCACGGCTTGGATCAAACTGACATCTTTGCTC
Organism: Chrysochloris asiatica; assembly: GCF_000296735.1. Taxonomy (NCBI): domain Eukaryota; kingdom Metazoa; phylum Chordata; class Mammalia; order Afrosoricida; family Chrysochloridae; genus Chrysochloris; species Chrysochloris asiatica. Next base: position 1,481,290 of record NW_006408756.1, read on the forward strand.
TTCAACACTTTAAAGAGATCTTGTGTAGCATATTTGCCTAATGCAGTACATTGTTTGATTTCTTGACTGCTGCTTCCATGAGTGTTGATGGTTGATCCAAGAAAAGTGAAGTCTTTGACAACATCAATCTTTTTTCCATTTATATGGATGTTGTTTATTGATCTAGTGGTGAGGATTTCTGTTTTCTTTACATCGAGGAGCAACCCATACCAAAGGGTTTGATCTTCATCAGTAAGTATTTTAAGTCCTCTTTACTTTCAGCAAGCAAGGTTGTGTTAGCTGCATAAATTGTTAATGAGTCTTCCTCCAATCCTGATGCCATATTTTTCTTCATATAATCTAGCTTCTCAGATTAAGTGATCAGCATGGTGGTGGTTATGTGCCATGGAGTCGGTTCCGACTCATAGTGACCCTGTACAGGGTTTCCGAGGCTGTAAATCTTTATGGGAGCAGAAAGCCTCATCTTTCTCCCACGGAACAGCTGGTAGTTTTGAACTGCTGACCTTGAGGTTCACTGCCCGATTTGTAACTATTACGCTACAGATTGCATAAGTATGGTGAAAGAATACAATCCTGGCTCATCTTTTCTAATTTTAAGCCATGCAGTGTTCCCTGGTTCTGTTGGGACAACTGTCTCTAGGAAGACTGGAGAAACCATCCCTTTTTTCATTTTAGTTAATTTATTTCTAATTAAGGTGTAAGATTGCACATTCATTTAGAACTAGAATACTTCTGCAAATTTTGACCACTACACCTAAAAGTATATACTTGGGTGAATTTTGTCAAATGAGTAAATTCATGTATTCATAATCAAGAAAGAGCATACTTCCATCATCCTCAAAGTTCCTTAGTGCCCCTTTGTAGTCAGCCCCTTCTCCCTCCCCTACTCCCTGACAATCATGACCTGTCATCTGTTTCTATAGTGTCATCTTTTCCAAAATGTCCAAAATGTCTCAATATGGAATCATTCCATATGTAGTCTTTGAGTTTGGCCTCTTCTCTTCACTTAGCATAATGCTTTTGAGATTCATGAACATTGTTGTATATGTCAATAGGTTGGGTTTTTTCCCCCCCTTTTTCATGAATGAGTAATATTCCATTGTATAAATGTTCTAGAGTTTGTTTATCCATTTACTCACAGAAGGACACTTGGGCTTTTTGTGATTCGAGGCTATTATGAATGGTTCCACCATGGACATTCACACGCAAGCTTTTGTGTAAGCACACGTTTTCATTTCACTAGAGTAATGACTAGGCGTGGGATTGCTGGGTAGTGTGATAAACATAGGGGTTACACTTCCTTAGAAACAACCACGCTGTCTCCCAGAGTGATGGAGCCACTGTGTAGTCACACCAGCCATGGATGGGAGTTCCAATTGCCCACAGTCTTGTTAGAATTTGGTGTTGATTTTAAATAGGTGTGTGGTGGCATCTGTGCTGTGGTTATGTTTTGCATTTGCCTAAAGGGTAAAGATTCTGATCATCTTGTTTACTAGCCCTATACCTTCCTGGATCCATTCAGACCCTTTTAAGACCTGGGTTGCTTATTTATTGTCATTGAGTGTTAAGAGTCCTTTCTACATCCATTACCAGACAGATATGTGATTGCAGGTTGTTCTCTTCCAGTCTCCAACTTCTCTTTTCATTCCCTTACCAGTGTCTTTTAAAAAGTTCTTCATTTTGATGAAGTCTAAGTTATAATGTTTTCCTTTTATGTATCAATACTTTTAGTGTAATATCTAAGTGCTTTGCTAGCTAAAGGCCACAAAGATTTTCTTTTATATTTTCTTCTAGAAGTTCTATACTTATAAGCTTTCTGTTTAAGCCTATGAACCATTTTGGATAATGTTTGTGTCTGCTGAGAGACATGGATCAAGGTTCTGTTTTGCTTCTCTCCTATTGCTTCAGACTCCCCTTTAGTTGGTAGTTTAGATAGAAGATAGGCAGACAGTTGAAAAGACTATCCTTTCACTATTGAATTGACTTTTCACCTCCACTGAAAATCAGTTGACCATAGGCTGCTTCTAGGATCTCGATGCTGTTTCATCAGTGTGTTTCCTTGTCAAACAACACACTGTATTGCTGTCACTGAGTCAATGTAAATCCTTTAACTAGAGTTCTTGAGCAAAATTTTTTTAGTGGTTCAAAATACCAACAGAGAGGAAAAGACTCTTCACATCAAGTGTCAATGCTATCCCCTCTGTACACAGGGTATATAGGGATGGGCAACTTAGACATTGGCTACCTAAAATGAGAGGGTGATTAAAGGCATGAAGTGACTGGCTTACAAGTTTTCAAGAGGAAGTTTCATTTAAGGGTGTGCAGAGAAGAGAGAGTCCCCACTGAAAAGTTTTCGTCTTTTCTAGACAGGTCTGGTGAAAAGAGATGGGGATAAGATTCTTAGGATTCAATAGTGAGTAACTGTTATCATGACAAATTGCGATTGTCACAATTGTAAAGGCAGAAGTTTTGTAACAAAATCAGGGGAGTGGTTAATCTTACAGTCCAGAAACAGA
>NW_006408756.1:1484954-1498474 GCF_000296735.1 Chrysochloris asiatica
CAATTGCTTAAACACAAAAGAGTTGTATTTCTATTTAACAACAACAATTAAATAGAAACACGACTGATCTTCTATCTGGCTACCTTGCAGGACTCAGTAGTTGTTGAAGCATTTTTCTTCTTCTTTTTTAACCATTCTTGGGGCTGGTAGCACTGAACGCTGCCCCCTGGAGCCAGAGATGCAATGCTTACTTTCTCTCCCATTTCCACTCTCAGAGCTCCAGTGGGCAACACCACCAAGTGAGGGACCACTCAGGCCAAGTTAGGTCATGTGCCAAGGGTGAGGAGCATGTCCCCAAGCAGAGGAGAGGCTGGCAGCTCAGGACCATCATGCCCCACCCAGAACGGATCGACTGCTTGGCTTCGTTGGAGCTGGGGTTCTGCCAGCGCCCTCTGAGGAGTGTCCCCTCCAGCAGGGCCAGCGGATCGATTAAGCACAGAGCATGGCTTACTTAACTGCGTGTTCTGTTGGCAAGTGCTTTTATGATAAATCTTCTCGATTCCAGGAAGGAAGTGATTCAGGCTGGGGTTTTGGGGTTTTTTTTTTTTTATGTTTTTGTGTTTTGTCCTGTCCAGAAACTCCTCCAGGAGCAGAGGTTTGAAGAGAGAGAGTGTGCAATCTGCGGCCTGATGCTCCCTGGGGGCTGCCTGGACTGCTCAGCAGTTTCCTGTTCCAGCCTTGATCAGAGTGGCCAGTGGGACCGGCCCCTTGCTCCAACTGGTAGAAGGATGCCACAGTGGTGGTCTGGGAGAGCCTCTGGCTGGTGGTCCTGGACAAACTGCCTTTGCTTCTGGCCCCATGAAAATAAGCGTTGGTCAGTTTGCTATAGTCACCACCCCACAAACCTTTCTGAAGAAGGGCCCTGGAGCTGAGACCACTGTCCTTGGACACCTGGTCAGACCATTCTGCCTCATGTCCTGGCCCAAAGGCAGCTGTTGCTGGGGACAGCTCCCTGGAGTCCAGTCTGATGGTGGTCAGCCTGGCCATGTGCGCAGCACACTGCACCCCTCCCTGAGGATGGCTGAGGTACCACCATTGGTGCACTTCCTTGGGTTAAGGTATTTCTCCCTCCTGGACTCTCTGGAAACACCTCCCCCATCCAGGGCTCTGCCCTTGGCCTTAGGCTGTCTGCTCTGCAGCTTAGGGGGTGACCAGAGAAGGACCCCCAGGGCCCCAGGGACACTCACAACATCTCCCTTGTCCTCCATGTAATGCGGGAACACAAGTAGAAGTCAGTGAAGAAAGTGAGGTAGAGAAAGTCCCCTCGTGTCCCACACCTCATCCTGTAAAAAGGCCCCAGAGAACTTCAGTTTTCCCATCTGTGTCCACCTACCAAACTCCCTCTTCACGGGACACCACCAGGCCCAGTCCCAAAGTCTCCTTGTCCTCACAGGAAGAGGTCTCCTGAGTGTGCCTCCCAGATCCAATCCAGAAGCAGGCGATTGTTCTGAAGCTGCTAGTGCATAGGGTATTGGTGACAACCTTTGGGAAGATTGGAGCAGACCCTTTTGGGCCAGGGTAGAAGGAGAGACGAAATCAGGAGTGGACCCAGAACACCCACAGAAGCCCACATCCATAAGGCTCCATGAGGAGTCCCAGCTACTACAGGAAGGGGAAGGAGAGACAGACACAGTCCTGGAGGACAGAAGATCCTTCTCCCCCACCCCCTTCAGGCATTATGTGACTCTATCCTGAAGTGCAGGGCCACAGCACCAACCATGTGTCTGGACCAAGTGGCTAGAAAGTACTTTCCTAAGCTCCTGGAGATTTAACCTTTACATACAAGGTAGGGGAGAAGGTGACTATGGGATTTCAGCTTGATGAAGTTCTCTGAACCTGGCCCCACATGTGTCTAGGGGAGGCCTGGTCCACTGAAGTTCCCTTGAGCAGCTGAGAAGCTAAACCCAGGTGGTCTTCTTTCTTCTCTGCCGTTTCCTGCCATGCTGGGCCATTGTTAGTATGTACTGTGGTGTTGGTTCCAACTCCTGTGACCCCATATAACTGAGTAGAACTGTCCCAGAGGGTTTCCTAGTAGGTCATCTAGTCTTTATTCTACAGGATCGCCCACCTTTAGGTTACCAGCTGAATGGGTAGCCACTGCCTCACCAGGTGGACGAAACAAAAACAAAACAAACATTGCCATGAAATCCACTCCTACTCATGGAGACCCCAAGTTGCCGGGGAGAATGTTCCACAGGGTCTTCAAGGCTGTGACCTTCCAGAGGCAAGCCACCAGGTCTTTCTTTCAAGGAACCTCTGGGGGGATTCGAACCTTCAGTCCTTTGATTAGTAGCAGAGCTCTAACTGTATCACTAAAAAAACACACACAAAAAAATCTACTGCCATCAAATCAGTTCTGACTCCTAGCAATCCTATGCAGGGTTTCTAAGACAGCCTCATCTTTCTTCCTCAGGGCAGCTGACGGGCTTGAACCATAGGCCTTATGATAAGCAACCCAGTGCCTTTCCCACTGCTCCACCAGGGCTTCTGGTTTGCACCACAATGAGATTCTAATTGTTAGCTACCAGGGGATGGGTGTCAAGTCCTGGTGTGATACTGTAGAATAAGCACTGGACTTCTAATTTCAAGATCAGTGGTTCAAACCCACCAGCACTCCTCAGAAACCCTATGCAGGGTTGCTATGAGTCAGAACCCACTCGACAATTAGAAGACACTTAACAACTACAGAGGGTGTGTATGGTCCACGGATGGGGATGCAGATCCTCAACTGCATTGTCTGCAGAGAGTCAGAAACAATGCCAAACTTGAATAAAGATGCCAGTGTCTCAGTATCTCCTGAAGACTCCAGTGTCACTGTAGGGCAAGCTTAGAACTGCAAGGCTGGTTTGAACCACAAGGTTAGCAGTTCAAATTCACCAGTCACTCCTTGGAAACCCTATACAGGGTCACTGTGAGTCAGAACTGACTTGACATGGCACTTAACAACAACAACCATGAGAAAGACTTCTCTCTTCTGGACAGAGACCTACCTCTGCTTTTGTCTCACTGCTTACAAGGGCACCGTTTCAATTTGGACCTGCATTGTGGGCCCAGCCTGAGAGCAGCATCCCAGAGCCGGAGCACCTCATTTTACCTGCTCCCTTAAGGATGCAGCTCAAGATGAAGTCAGACTTGGCATGAGGCCAGATTCAGTGAGTCTCCAACTTGGACCCCCAGGAACGTCTAAGCCGTCTGTGAAGGATCCAGTCCCTCAATGTGTTCTAAGTCCTACCTGCAACCTAGGGATGCTGGCCTCCACTGTGTTTGCAGCAAATCGGAACCTCCAAGGGCTGGTGGGGAGCAACACTGAACCACCCTCCAATAGACTGGGACTTGGAGAGGGATCCACACCACATCAGATCCAGATCCAGAAGGACTGTTCATCATGGGAAAACCTCATCAAGGAGGCAACCTTGAGCTCAACTTTGAAAAACAGGTCAATCTTGGTAAGAAGAGAAGTGGGTGTGGATGGAAGGCAGGGCTAAAGACTCAGGCACCTAAAGGCCCCCCACTCCCTACCAACATGCAGATGGTGCCTGGCACAGCCCGTCTGCAATGTGGACATGTGAGGCCCATCCAGCAGACTCCTGCATCAAGCCCAGGACACTGATATGTATGGCCTAGTTCTTTCTGGGTGTGGCCACAAGGACTAAGAGCCTGGAACATGTAGCCACCCATGCTGACACTGGAGAGAAAAGCTGGGTTCCCATAAGTTTGAGGATTTGAGTGGCTTGGCTGGGGCAGTGAAGCGGGACCATGCCTGCAGTCAACCTTGCTCCTTGGCTCCTGTGGGGACCTCAAGTCATGCTGAATAACCACCCCCTCCCCTCAGGTGATTACAATCCACCCTGTGAACTCTGCCTACCTTGGGGACCTGCTTACCCATAAATGGCCCCAGAAGGCAATTTTAGCATGGTCATCCCTATCTGATTAAAAGACCCGGGGAGATGTGTAGGAAATTAGTTATTCACGCTCAAAATGAATGCGTAAATCTGGTCCCACATAAGTCACTGCCTCAGACAGTGTTGCCTTTGGTGGCGGCATCGCTTTCTGCCTGGACAGTAAAGTGCTTATAAAACTTGCGCCTTCAGAGTGACCTACAGATCCAGTCTGCCTGCCAGCAGCATTCCACAGACCACAGTTCCCTGAGAATCCCAGGCCCCAACTGCAGGTAGAGTGGCCGCTCTCCTTGGTGCTGAAAGTGTGCTGTGGTGGAGCCGAGGCAGATGTGTGTCTTCACAGCCCACCAAGGGCTCTATTTCGGCCATATCTGGCTCCAGCAGAGGGTGGGAAAGCTCAAAGCACAGGAGGGACCTCTCAGTGAGGAGTGGGAGTGGATGGCCTCTGCCCCACTCAGCCAACCCCCAGGAAAGTGGACCCCAGTCATCACAGGGTCCCTTGCTGCAGGTGACTGTCCCCACTCCTTCTCACCTCCCACTCCCTCACACTGTGCAGTGGGACCACCTCCCAATTAGATGACACAAGCCTTATCTTAGAGTCTGCCTCGAGGACTCCCAGCAAAGACACTGGGGCTTCCACTATGGCACCTGCAACATATAATCTTGAGTCTAACTGTGAGGTTGTCGGGGTCTGACCTCGACATAGTGGTATTGTTCACGAGTGTTTGGTTCACGAAGAGGGGAGATCCCACGGTGATAGAGATAGCAAAAGAGACACAGAGACGCAAAGAGAGAGACAAAGAGACTCTCCGAAACCAGGGCGAATGCTGGACTGGCATCAGGCAGATCCTGCGTTGCAAACATCTCAGCCATGAAGGCCGTAATATCCTGCATAGTAAACATCTTGGCTAAACAGGCAGTATGGTTGCAAGGCTGGACTGTGCCCCCTGCATGCTGTAACGCACGCCTTGCCAGTCATAATGCACCTGGATTCGTTCTGCGCCTTCCTTTTATTTAGGGGAGGTACTTTACACAAAGTTAGGAGGGACCAAGACAAGGTACAGCTGTCAATCTTACTTTTCCAGACATTTAGGCAACTTTACATCATATTTTGTAGGTTGGAATCTCACGACAGCAATTTGGTTTCTCAAGCTTAATTAACATACCTTTTAGCACCTAGCCTCAAATGGAGGGAGGAAAGGGAGGATCGAGAGGATTCCTATTGTGTCGGCTGCCCAGCCCAGGTTCTTCAGGAAAAGAGGCGCCTGGGTGAATGGGCAGCACCTGGAAACACTTTAGGGAGGGCATTCCTATTGTCCTTGGAACAGACCAGGGAGCCACCCAATTTACCTTGAATGAATTCTCTGAGGGACGAACTTTGCCCGTTTGGAATTTTACAGTCTTGGCTTTTAGGAAAATATTACATTTATCTGTGTATATCAAGGACTTCATGTCTGCAATTAATAAAACATAACTGGATATTAAGATGAAAAATTATTTGTTATTAACTGCCAGGTGAGTAGATCTGTTACACTCGGGCCTATAGGGCCTCGAGCCTCTGACCAGGCCTTCACGGTCTACAACATGAGGTCATCTTATAGCCCTGCTTTTCTTGAGATGACTCCCTCCCTACCAGTCCCAGCAGGAGATAATCTGGCTGTGAGGAATCCAGGTCAGGGGCGTTCATTCCAAGTGTTCCAGGACACTCGTACCACCAGGTATTCTGAGACTCAGACATATGGCCTCCTGGAGACATCAGTTCAGATGGGGGACTGCCAGCCCACCTAGAGGACAGCAGAAGAGGTTTGTGGGTCTCCAGAGCAGGTGTTTCCAGAACACACTAACAGGACCACTTGCTTCCACTAATGCCCCTAACTCAGCTCCAAACCTGCCCACTGGAGGCCACTGGGGGACAGGATGCTTCAGGGGTGCCCATTGGCTGAGGAACATGGACATGCCCCCCATAGTCTTCCCTAGCATAGCCACTGTGAACTGGATTCAATGCATCCATCCATCTTGGGCAATCTGGGCAGGGACGTTCTCCAAGACCCAGCACACAGGCTAACATGATGCGATAGGGATCCCTGCAGAGACTGGACCTGGAATGAGGCACCGCACCACCTTGAACACCAAAGGGCTGTGTTACATATGATGAAACTGGGGCCCAGAGAGGAGAAGGGATCAAACCTGGAACTGGGCTCTCGGTCACACAGACCACTACTCCTGCCCCAGCTCTGTGTCCCACCAAGCTGCACTGAAGAGTGCTGATAACCTGTTCATCTTGGAAGCTGATAACCAGAAACATTCTAGAAAGCTGCAGGCTGTGGTCTCGCCTACATGGCACCAAACCCTCTGGCAACTAGTTCTGAATTGGGCAGCCAGTTGCTGGTGTGGCTGACTATCACCTACAGGACACACATGTGTGATGGAGGTTTGTGTTATGTGAGTGGAGGCAGGTGTGGTATGTGGTATGGGGAGATATGTAAGCGTGTGAGTGATGCGTGTGTTGGGTGGTGTGTGGAGTGTGTGGAGAGCAGAGGTGTTATGGTGTATGAGGTGTGTACAGTGGGGAGTGTGTACTAGGTTCTATGTGTATGACACGCATAAGGAAGCATGTGTACTGGGAGGTATGTGGGTGTGTGTGGAGGGGAGGTGATGGGTGTGGTTATTTGGTGTGTGTGTGGTGGCTGCTGTGATGTAGAGAAGTATACAGTATGGGGGGTTAAGGTGTGCCAGTGTATGGGGTGTGTGTGGGCGTAGTGGGTGAGTGTGTGTGTGTGTGTGTATATATATAGTGTGTGTGTGTAATTGTAATGTATGTGTGTCTGTGCAGGTGTATGGTGTGTGTGTGGGCATGGTGTGTATGTATATAAAATGTGTGTGTAGAGTGCATGTGTGTGTGGGTGTATGGTGTGTGTGAGCATGGTGTGTGGATATGTATATAGCATGTGTGTGTGTGTGTGTATGATGTGTGGTTGTATGGTGTGTGGGGGGCATGGTGTGTGGGTATGTATATAGTATTGTGTGTATGCAGTATACGTGTGTGTGTGTGTGTATGGTGTGTGGGTGTGTATATAGTATGTATGTGTGTGTGTATGGTGTGTGGGTGTGTATACAGTATGTGTATGTGGTGTACGTGTGTGGGGGGGCATGGTGTGTGGGTGTGTATATAATATGTGTGTGCAGTATATGTATGTGTGGGTATGGTGTGTAGGTGTGTAAATAGTGTGTGTGCAGTGTACATGTGGGGGGGGCATGGTGTGAGGGTGTGTATATAGTGTGTGTGTGTAGAATATATGTGTATATGGGTGTACAGTGTGTGTGGGTATGTTGTGTGAGTGTGTATATAGTATGTGTGTGCAGTGTATGGTGTGGGGGGGCATGTGTGTATATAGTAGGTATGTGTGTGCAGTGTATGTGTGTGGGTGTGTGAGTGCATGGCGTGTGTGTGGGTATGTATATAGTATGTGTGTGATGTGTATGTGTGTGGGTACTGGGTCGGTATGGTGTGGGGTGGATGTGTGTGAGCATGTGTATAGTATGTCTTTATGGTTTGTGTACACGGTGTATTGGTGGGTGGGTAGAGTGGGTGTGTGTGTGGGGGGGGTGCTCAAGGGCTAGAGGGAAACCAACACTATGTCATTCACTACCTCCAGCTGGTAAGGACCCAGGAGCACAAGGGTCTGTGTGACCTAGGTCACAGCAAGGACACTTGAGCAGCCCCCCAGTCCGCCTCTTCCTCTGGACTACCTGGATTTCTTTGCAGGCTCTGCAGCCGTCAACATCTTCACCTTACTCATAAGCCACTCCCTACCCCTTTCTATGTTCTTTCATGGCCCCATTATATCTGTTCTTCCACCAGGGGGCATACGAGCAGGCTCCCCAGCCTAGTGGTACCCAAGACACCAGTGCGCACAAGCTGAGGAGGGAAAGGGGGTTGTAATCCATCTATTAGAACCTGCTTCTTTGTACCTCTATTGTCCCTGTGAGTGGCCAGAGGCCTGGGGGCTTCCGTCTGTCTGTCCACGATGATCATTTCACAGGCAGTTGAGTGGAGGTCTAGAACAACACTGGATCCACCGCTGTTGGGCTGGAAACTCGGGAAAGGCAACACTGCGTCTTTATAAACAACTCTGACACAGGTTGGATCAAAGTCTTCCAAGCAGAGGATGGACAGGCTTGGCTGCAGCCCCCTCTGAATGGGGCCTAGCAACCCAGGGTGACCCGGGATGGGAACAGAGGTGCCTGGAAGCCTAATCTTTACCTACCTCCTGAATTTTGTTTCCCAAAATGTTTCAGTGCTTAACCGTGGGATAAAATGTTGGTTTGGGCTTTGCATTTGGACTGTCAAGAAAGGTGAAAAGTAAAATCCAACCATCAGCCCTCCCCCAATGATTGTTTGTGTGTGCAAATGCTTTAAGACTGTCTTCACTCAACACCAATGCCTAGACCCCTAGTGAGTTCTATGCGTCCTGCCTGGCCTCGAGTCCTTTGTGGAGTCATGCCTCGATTTACCCCAGACTCATTTTCACTACAAGGAGCACAGCTGCCAGCTGGAATGCCCTTCCAGGAGGGTTGAATGAGGATGACTGGTAAGAAAATGTGCCCCTGAGAAAGGGGTGCACCCAAGGGGGCTCTGAGATCTCCTGATGGCCTCACACCACTTCTCCCTCTCCTGCTGCAGGCCACAAAGCAAATGTGCATAGCTGACACTAGGTCCACTGCTGGACCTCGGCCCTGACCCAGCAGGAATGTGCCTGCACTGTCCTTGTCCCAGTCTTTGCCCTCCCCATGTTCACCCGACCCTTTGGGGCCCCCATGGCTTCTTTCCATCCTGAACCTGAATCCTGATGCCCTGTGCAATGCTGACCCCTCAGGGAGGGGTCTTGGAAGGGGCAGAACCCTACGACCTGAAGTTTCCACAGGCCAGCACAGGGAAGGCCAGGACACAGTGAAACTGCCCTTCAGACCTGGACAGAAGCCCACAGCCTGTCCTGGGCCCAGGACTGATTCCTGGGACCTTGGAACACAGATATTATCCTCTAGGTGAAACCCTCACCCATACCACAGGCCCCAGGGAGCCTGTCCCTCCACCCCACCCCTGGGGCCTGGACCTTTGTTCAGGTGCCAGAGTCATTTCTGGGGTCCACCACCAAAAGGGAATCATGGTGCCAAGGGCTTTTGATCCTCTGTTATCTCTTGTGCAAGTATCAAAGGCCAAGGACATAATACAAGGGATGGGTTAGGGTCCTGGCCAGCAGGGGTGGGAGGGTGGGGCAGGGAGACTGCAGGTGCCCCTCCTTCAATAGCATCTGGAAGCTATCAGTCCATGAAGAGACAGGAGATGACAGAGACAGACAGAAAGAAAGAGACATACACAGAGATGGAGAGAGACACACATGCACAGAGACAATGAGAGAGATAGAGATGCAGAAGACAGAGAGACAGACACACAGATGGAGACAGACACAGACAGGTGCCAATCACGAGGTAAGGATGCTGTCCACAGAGTTAGTAGTGCCTCTCAAAGCTCACCCCACCCCCCACCCCCAGGGGCTCTGCCACACTCATTCTACTGAGCCCCAATTCCACTCCTCATGGGGCCTCCTCACCAGACATCCCACCTGCCTGGATTGAGTCCTGGGGATTTTTCCCTCAGAGCAGCCATATACAGGCAGCCATGAGTTTAGGGCCAGCAAGGTTGGAGTGCTAGGGAATGCAGTCATTTCTAGAAATGCTTTCCAAGGAAAGAAATTAGGCAAAACCCTTGGGCAAATGAAAGCGGCTTTACCAGGAGTTGCTCCTGCTTGCCTTGTGTTCTCTCCCTCTGCAGATGGCAAGTCTGGGTCTCCAGCTAGTGGGGGACCAGGAACCAAACCCATCACCCTGGAGCGGAGCTCACGGCCCTCTAACGCCGCCTGCCTCATTCCCAGAACACAGCTATTTGCTGGCAACCCACTGGGTGGCTTCTGCAGACAGCTCCCGCTCAGGCGCACTGGGATGCCTACTTGGTGCCCGGCCTGCCTTCCCTCCCCCATATGCAAGGATATGCATGCACCCCTACCCAAACCGGGCAGACCTCTCCCAGAGCCAGCACCAAGCCCCTCTTCTGTTCTGCCCCCTTCCAAGCTGTCCTTTCCATTCCAGGGTCTCTAAGATCAAGCCAGTGCAGCTTTACTGATGGTCTGCCTGGCGCCCGCTGTGAAACACAACCATGTGCACAGCCATAACCACTATTAGCCTGCCACTATTAATTATTAATAGATCAATACAATTAATACCACGCTGCATCAATAATTCATACACGGAGCTCCGTCTGGCAAGTCCATTCTGGGCGTGAATCTATGGGCTCTCAGTGTTAACACCCTCACCAGCTTGTGCTCTGAGCCGGTAGCCAATAAACACCCTCATGAACAATCTGAGGCTCCTAAATGACAACCCCACCCCACCCCACCCCCTCTGGAGGTCAGGAGGCCTGCCTCACTGGAATGATGGGAGAGGGCCCTCCAGGGCATCCACTCCTCTGAGTCCTGTGTCAACAAAGAACCAGGGAAGGACTAAGGGGAACTGTCCACCACAGCAGGGTGCTGACACACTCGAACCTTAGTGTAGACACACTCAGTTACCCACATGCACACACACACCCCTTTCTGGACAGGTCTGCACAAGTGCACAAGATAAGCACTGTCCAGCATTCGGACTGGGCTCCGTTCCTCCTGGTACGTCCATCCCATCTTCTGGCCCTGATGACATTTCCCTGTGGCTGCATGAACCATGTGTGTCCTGCAGCCATGAGGTGGCCCAGCGAGAGCTCATGGTCAGTCAAGGCTCCAGACCTGGCCACTGGTGACTTTTCATAAATGTGGACGTGTGCCCTCTGCCACCTCTGGAAACTGTAATGGCCTCGTGGCTGTTTCTGTTTGTCCCCAAGTCACATCAGCTCAGCTCTTGTGGAAATGTTCATCTTGGTGGTACACTCTGTGCCTGCCTGGTTAGGGTGTTTCCACATGTTCAAGTGTGTGCATGTGAATGGGTTTCTGTGTGTGTCTGTGCACACATACATTTGTACACGTGTGCTTCTGTATGAGTGTATGTATGAGAATTGTGTGAGTATCAGCATGAGAAGGTGGGCTGCGCTCTGTACATGTGTGTGGACATGTGTGTGTATGTGTGAGTGTGTATATCATGTGTATCTGCATGTGTGTGTATGTTGTGTGTATATTGTGTGTCTGTGTGTGTGTGTCAGTGTATCTGAATGTGTATGCTGTGTGAGTATACTAGTGTGTATATTGTGTGACTGTGTGTGTGTGTCAGTGTATCTGAATGTGTATGCTGTGTGAGTATACTAGTGTGTATATTGTGTGACTGTGTACAATAGCTGCGTATCTGAGTTTGTGTCTTAAAAAGTGTGCATATTGTGTGTCTTTGTATGTCGGTGTGCCTTAGTGTGTGTGTGTCTGGATGTGTATGTTAGAATATGAAGGGTGCACACACTGGATGCTGGGCACACACATGGAGCAAAGCCTGAGTTTGAATCGGGGTGCACTCTCACCTTTGTGACAAAATGCCCCTTGCTCCTGTGAGACCAGCCTCACCCCCTCTGGGGCCCACCACCATATCACATCTCAGACACCTTTATCTTGGTGTGTCAATGGAGGACAGGTGGGGCTAGGGTCTCCTCTGTGCTAGTGAAAGCCCCTCCCCCACCCAGGGGCAGGATCTCCTCTCTGAAGAGCCATGTCCTTCCATTTGTCCTTGCCTCTCTGAGGCCACAGCTGCCCCTGGGCCTATGACACCAGTGGGGAAGACCCAGGCCCAGGGGCAGTCTGGGAAAGTCAGAAATTCAAGGATTGTTTCAAAGCCCCTTCCTTAGGACACCATGGTGTCTGCAGGGGAGGTCATGTCCCCCCTTTTCCACCCCCAGCCTCTAAGACTGTTAAGAGCTGCCCTGGGGTCCAGAAGCCAAGCACATGTGAGCATCCATCTGCAGGGAAGACCACCAGCAGAACGCCCATGTGAACCTCTCACTAGTCAGCCCTATTGGCTCAGCTCCCCTCACTCTCTCCAAAGGCTAGGTTCTGAGGCCTGGGACTTGGGTGGGCCTGATCCAGACATCTTCTGGGGTCAAGTCACAGCCCCCTAGTGTTGGTTCCTCACCTGCCCACAGCTCTTTCTCCTGGGGTTGCTGGGTGCTGGGGATAGACACCTGGCTTGTCCAGGGTCCCCAAGAGGTCTGGAACAAAAATGGCCAGTGCCCTGTATGCAGACCTGATCCCCTGCAACCCTAGAAGACTGGCTACAGCCCCGGATATTCCTGCAGCCCTGGACACTCCCTGCAGGCCCCAGACACCTCCTGCAGCCTTGGACACCTCCTGTAGCCCCCGGACACCTTCTACAGCCCCCAGATGCCTCCTTCAGTCCCTGGACACATCTTACGGCCTCCAACACCCCTGCAGGCCATGAACACCCTGTACAACCCCCAGACACCCCCGGCAGCCCCCAGAAACTTCCTGTAGCCTCTGGACACCTGCTGCAGCCTCCTGGACACCTGCCAGTCCCCTGGACGTCCCCTGTATCTCCAAATACCCACTGCATCCCCTAGACCGGCCGCTGCCCTAGCAGGGTCCAGAAGCATTGGAAGAAAACCAAAGGCAATAATAACCAATTTCTGTAAGCTGCAATTGGACTTGTTCTGGAAGCGCATTTGGCTATTGATCTAGTGTTTGCACGTAGGAAGGGCCACTTAGTCCAAAAGAAGGGGTTTGCAGATTCATGTGCTCACTCTGAATGACGTCAGCCTTCATTTAGACATGGTGACTTCATCAGTCTACGTGCCAGCCTGTCCGTGCTGAGGACATGGAGCACCCTACCCAGAGTTCCCTGCCCACTTGCAGGGAGGAAGTAAGGCATCTCTAACTCTGACAAATCCTGGAAACTGTCAGCATCTTGCTTTGCTTTGCACATGACCCTGGGGGAACCATCCATCTGGGTGCACACTCCCACTTCATTCTGCCGTGCCCACCCTGGGAATGCCCATGTGGTCAAACTCCACTCACACTTCAGGGCACCGGCTCAGCTTGTCCAAACTTCAGAAGAAAACTGGTCCTGTGGAACATCTTGACATCTCCATGTTGAAGTCACACCCAGACTCACACCCAACAGACTTCTGTGCCCCAAGAGTGGGCATGGGTCACAGCTCACAGTCTGCCATCTCAGCACCATAGCATCAGGTTTACCAGCTTCACGCCTCAGGCTCCAACCAGCCCCCAGCGATGGTGTCACAGTGTGCTCTTGGGCAGCCCTAACCTGTGTGCATATGTGCGGGCACATTATATGTGTCTCTGTGTATGGCTTGTGTATGTGTACCTGTGTGCATCATGTATGTGTATGTGCCTGGGGAGGTGTGAGCAAGTGTGTGTGTTTTCATGTGCCTGCACAAGTGTGTGTGTTTTTATGTGCCCGTGTGCCTGAGTATGTCTGTGTGTATGCATGCATGCCCATGTGCCCATGTGCCTGTGTGGGTATGTCCCTATGTCTGTGTGTACGCATGCATGCCCATGTGCCCATGTGCCTGTGTGGGCATGTCCATATGTCTGTGTATGCATGCATGCCCATGTGCCC
>NW_006408756.1:1498969-1517749 GCF_000296735.1 Chrysochloris asiatica
TGTGGATATGTCTGTATGTCTGTGTGTACTCATGAGTGTCCATGGGATATGTGTGTTCATGGTCACTGGGAGAATGGCTAACTATTGTCAGAGAGTGAAGTTCTTTCAAGTGAGGATTTTTCTGTCCTTTACTAATTTGTGCTTAATGGTGGATTTATGGTCATGAAATCTTCAGGATACCAGGATTCCTACACAAAGTCTCACCCCCAGACACATACACAGCCATAAGCCCCCACCCCCCAGTAAACAAGGACACTGGAAAGTGGAGAAGCAGAGGGCAGACTTTAGGGACTCAAGGTGCAGGGTTTTTTGGAAAACCCAGATCAGAGGCGAGGCCTGCCTGTCCTCCTGACGGACTGGTACTGGGGGAGGCTGGGTCCAGCTTGTGTCTCCCCTCCTTCAGAAGCCGTCTCATGAGTTCTGTGAAGCATGCAGCCTTCTCCTCAGCCCTAGCTCCCTCCTGCATCCCTACAGACAGGGATGCCTTGAGGACAGTACCTAGTCCTCTGGGGACAAAGGGAAAGTGGGGCTAGGTGGGAAGTGGCTGCTGAGTCCAGTCCAGCCCCTGGTGACCCTTTCTCCCTGGCCATCAAGTGCCTGACTGTTTGCACTTCCCAAGAGCCCAGGAGGGGAGAGAACCTGCTGAGGACCTCCAGCCAAGTGTGGACCACAGCCGTGCCCAGTGCGAGAGCTGTTCGCGCTGTCAGTGTATTTGAGGGGTACTGCCCCACGATCATCAAAGCTTGAGGAGGGGGTGCTATCCAGAAGGGGTCTGGTGAGAATGAGGAAGGTAAGGAGGCATCTTCCCTCTGGAGGGGACTGGTCCTCCAAACCTTATGTTGGTGGGGCAGGGGAGAGGGGTGGGATACTTGCCTTGCCGTGAGTTCAGAGAAGTTAAAATGATTTTGGAGGGATGGTGGGACCCTGGGCAAGTCCTGGGACCAACCAGTGTGGAGACCATTTACAGGAAGTTTTGTGGACTTGAATGAGGATTCCCGGTGCCCGTGGGCATGGCTCATCTTGTGCTGGGCACTCGGAAAAGATGACAGTTCCCAGCCCCCTACCCTGAAGATGCTGATTCAGGTCCCAAAAGCCCTGGTTGTGCAGAGGATTAACTGTGAGCCACTAGCCACAAGATTAAGGCGCTCTGGTAGCGTAGTGGTTACGAATCGGACTGTGAACCGCAAGGTCGGCAGTTCAAAACTACCAGCCGCTCCGCGAGAGAAAGATGAGGCTTTCTGCTCCCGTAAAGATTTACAGCCTCGGAAACCCTGTATGGGGTCACTCTGAGTCGGAACCGATTCCATGGCACATAACCCCCACCACCAATCACAAGATTGATGGTTCAAACCTACCAGCCACTCTGCTGAGAAAGATGAGGCAGTCTGCTTCTGTAAAGATTTAGTCTCAGAAACCTCAGGAACAGCCCTGCTCTATCCTAAAGGGTTTCCCTGTAGGTTGGAATCAACTTGACACTGAGGGCGCTTTCTCGTGCTCAGGTGAGCATGGGCAGCACTGACTGTGAGCCCGGGGCTCTGAACCTTTGGGCTTTGTCACTGTACCATCATCACCTTGGGGGTTATGAGGGGCAGAGTGGAAGGAAAGTGAACCACAGAATGGGGCAGATGTCACCATCGGTGACCAGTCACGTCCTGGGCTGGAGTCAGGCCAGGGTCCCAAGTGGGCCACTCATGATGGTACTTGCACAAGAGCCCCCCATGAGGAGGAGACGCTGTTTCTGTGGGTGTTTCACTGACATCCCGGGTACCCTCCACCCTTGGAGACAATGGCTCTCCTCCACTGAAAAGCTAACTGGTAGTATGGGCAGGGGCCTATAAGGATAGAGGGAGGGGTGTCTTCAGACAGGGGAGGAGGAAGAAGTTGAGGGCCTCCCTTCTCTGTGGAGGTGGGGGTGGAGCAGGATCCCCTGTCATCTGGGTGGAGTTGTTCCTACTGGGGTGCCAGACAGGAATTGAGGCCCACAGCAAGGCCTCTCCACCAGGTTCGAGTAAGGAGGGACTTCCAAAGTTCCCTTCCTGCCCACTGATGTGTCCTTGGGGTTCCTCCCACAGAGCTGACCCACCTGAGGCACCCCACTTGTGAATGGTTCAGCCATGGATGTTCCAGGGCTGAGTGTCTCTCCCAAGCCCTGCTAGGAGAGGTGACTGTCCTGCCCACCACTAGAAGGGCGAGTGGAGGACACGCAGCCATGGGGAGCAGAAGGGAGCCAAGGAAGGGAAGAGAGAGTTAGGCTGGGTGCTGGGTGAAACTGGGCTCCCTGAGGCCAGACCTAGATCCCTGGAACCCAGTAACCACGGGATAAAGCACACACATTTCCAGTAAAGCTCTTGTGTGGAAAACGAACATTTATTTTCACCTCACAGGGGTTTCAGAGGAGCCCCCTCAGGTGTGAGCGGACAGGCAGCCGCCCCTGCATCCACCAGCGTGGGGCGGGGGGTGGGAGGGGAAGGGCGGGGCTGCTTACTTGAATGTTGGTGCCACTGTCCACACCGCAGCGTGTCCTCCGGCCAGCCGAGCGGTGCGATCAATGCACAGCTACAGCTGGTTGAAGGGGACCAAATCCATAGCACAGCTGATTTGGTTCCATTTTACCAGCTCTAGCAAAGCATTTGGTTCTCCGGCTGCAGCAACACCTGAAGAAGGCAGCTCCGCTTATGACATCACGAGGGAGACCCCGGTAGGGGGCTCAGGCCCTTCACCACCCCCCTTCTTAGGGAGCCCACCGGGGAGCTCTGGGGGTGCTGGGTGTGAGCAAGAGATGCTCAGCTGTGAAGATGCATACGTTCACAGGTATACAGGTACACACGCACACTGAGGTACACACTCACTTGTGCCCCCCCCCACGTACATATGCACTCACAATACACACGTGTGTGCACACTCACAAGGCTCTCCAGCCTTTCCCGTAGGCGCTCCTGTCCTAGGGCAAGTGTCCGTGAAAGGAGGAGGTGGGAAGCCTCTGGAATTCATACACCCGCACCTGGCCTGTCTGCCTTTGACCCATTTACCCCCTGCTTCCCTTATCCATTCATGCCTTTCCCTCACATTCACTCATCCATTCCCTGTCCCCTCACTGATTCACCATCTACCCTCACATTCATTCATGCCCTGTCCCCACTCACCCACTGCCCCCTCACTCATTCACAACAACCCACAAGTCCCTGCAGCCCTATCACAATCCTCAGTGACTCCATCCAGGACCTTCTCTTGAGACTCACAATCTGGTGGGAGGGCCCTTCATGTTCCCCAATGGAGGGGAGGCAGTCCTGGGGCCTGGCTGACTCTTGGCTCCGGCTGATGAGCCCTGGAGCCCCAGGTGTTCAGGCTTGACTTCTCTGGCCTCCGCTGGAGGCAGGAAGGTGGCTCTAGGGCAGGTAGGACACCCAGAATATTCCGGTGGAGCCCACTTTGCTGTGACTATGGGAAGCGAATGAGGAGAACGTCGCAGATTTGGGGGCTGGAGGGGGGAAAGGGTGACAGGCAGTCTGACCCTCATCTAAGTGCCCAGACCCCTTCCCCAAAGCTGCCACCTGGCCCGGTGAGCCCCCAGCCAGCATGGGACAGATGCCAGGATCACCCTCAGTGACGCAGAGGGAGAAAATGAGTGTCCCTGCTGATGTCCATTCATCAAGCGTGATGACGCTGGAGGCCAGCATGCTGGCAGCCAGCACACAGTGTCCTGCGTGAGTGCGTGTCCCTCTGAAGACACAAACAAGCCAGCACAGGGCAGCTCTATCTGCCCTGCCCCCACCTGTCCTCTGGCCCCTCCTTCCCTGTCCCCTCCTGATGTCCTGATTCTGCAGAGGCAGCTTCTCATGGTGGTCCTCTGTAATGGGAACTGGCCACACAGCGCCATGCCCACTTTCTGAGACTGAGCACCAAGGTCATGCCTGTCTCCACCCCCCTGACCACTTCAGTCCAGTCCCTCCTGCCAGCCCTCACTGACCACCTCAGTCCAGTCCCTCTTGCCAGCCCCCACTGATCACCTCGGCCCAGTCCCTCCTGCCAGCCCCCACTGACCACCTTGTCCCAGTCCCTGATGTCAGCGACCCCTGACCTGCAGGCCTGCTGTCCTCCCACATCTGAAAGATAAGCTGTAGGGTCCCCTTCGCTGATGGCCTCTCACGTCAAGGTCACCCCCCACCCCCAGGTGCACTAGAGCCTCAGCCTTCACCCCCAGGTCCACCTCAGGAGACAAAGGATTCTGCACCAAGCAAGAGGAGCCCCAAGGATGGAGGGCCTGGAGGCTCCATGGCCCCGAGAAGCTCCCTCACAGCCCTGGTGAGCATTTACACCGCCGACAAGGTCCCTGACCAGCTGGAGGCATGACCAGCAGGGGGTGCACAGTGAGCCTGGCTCAGAGCCCCTGCCCTGGACAGTCTGGCTGGGTGGACAGGGATGGAGGAAGAGGCCCTCGGTGCAGCTCTGAGCTTCCCTTTGCCCCAAACAAACAGATCTGGTCTGTGCTGTCCCAGCATGTCCCTCGGGTGGACCTGATGGCTGTAGAGACGGACACTCAATTCACCTTCTGTCCAGCCACATCCCCACCCAAAGCCCCTCCCCCCAAAACCAAAGCCAAGGCCACCACAAGTCATGCTGGGGCCATTCACTGAGGTCACCAAGAGCATAAGTACCCACTGGTCACTTCGCCTATACAGGCCAGCACCACCCAGCAGGTTACAGATTCATCGGGAGTGGCACATGTCAGGTCCTGCCATGGGGGCCTTGGAGGACAAGGCAGGCCTGTGGCTACTGTTACTGCTGTCGTGGTTGTTGGCAGCAAACCCTGAGCTCCTTCTGGGCTGGGACCATGCCAAGCACCATCCCCTCCACCCCCAGTGGTTCGGAGACACGTCCTGTGGTTTACGGGGAAAGTACGACCCCTCCAGCCATGTCTGGGAAGTCTCAGTAATGTCGGCAAATAGAAGGCCAGAGACTTGTTTGCAGCTCTGAAGTGGCCTCTAGGATCAGGAGCTAGCTGACCAGTCCCTGTGTCCTGCCCCAGCTGACAGCCTACAGGTCTCTGGGCCAGTCTCAATCCAATCTGGTAGCAGTTCCTTAACCGTTCCCCTGAGTCCTGGGGCCTAGGAACCTGCATGGATGACCCCTCAATATTCTCCACAGTGATTTTTACTTTTCTCTGAAAAAGGCCTGTCCACAGCCCTTGAACCTCCAAGGAGGGTCCACGACTCAAACGCCCAGCTGGCCATGATTTCAGGAACACCCCGTCCACCCACATCCCCGGCAATCACCCCCAGCTCCCAGGACCAAGATGACAGCCCCACCACACAGCCACCCTGCCTACTCGTGGGGCCGCGGAGCCCACAGGACCCGAGGCCTCTGAGGCCAGTCCTCACTGGGGTTTGTGATGCGGGAGTCCTGGTGTGGTACTGCTGGATAATGAGCAGGACTGCAAAGTCAGCAGTTCAAACCCACCAGCTGCTCCTCAGAACCCCTATCCACCACTGCTAAGAGTTGGATCTGACTCAATGGCACTTAACAACAACAGTCTGGCTCTAATAGGGCCCCTCTAGAAGTTAATCATGCCCAAGGCACCTGCCCTGCCTCCATCTCCCCACTAAGGTGTGGCTAATCTGGTTTGTGCATTTTGTAAAGCAAACCAACAGGCTTTATGATATCAGCTGAGGGAGCATCCCACCCAAGCTCAGCTCAGCATTGACGTGGTGGCTGACAGGAGACTCGGGGAGTGGGTAGAAACAGCACAGTTGATAGAAAATGCACTGAGTTACACCTGGAGCCTCTGCGGGTGGACTCCTGGCGTAGCACTGGAGGGTCAGCACCGGACTGTGGGCCACAATGACAGCAGTCCGCAGAAACCCTAAACAGATCGCCATGAGTCAGAACCAACTCGACGGCACGAAACAACAACAACAACAACCAAGCAGAATGCGTCCTTGCAGGAAACTGGGCTGACCGGATTCACCCGAAGATGCAGATGGGGCCATACTGGAGCTCTGGGGTGCTGGGAAGGCTGACTCTGGGTCCCCGAGCCAGAGCAGAAGCCCTTTCCCACGGTTGTTGTTGTTGTAAAGTGCCATCAAGTCAGTTCTGACCCACAGTGACCCTGTATAGGGTTTCCGAGGAGCAGCTGGTGAGCTTGAACCACCGATCTTGCAGTTCAAATGGCTTTGCAGTCTGACGTGTTAACCCACAGCGCCACCCCAGCCCCTAAAACACAGAGAGAGCACAAGCAGACCCAGGAAGGCACCTCACCAGGCACCCCCACTGTCCTTGGGTCTTGCTGTGGTGAGCAGAGAGGGACCTTGGTCTCTGTAACCCTGAACACCTCAGTCAGCCCCTAAATCCCTCTGAGGCTCAGTTTCCCCACATGGGAAGTGGGAATACCAGGGGATACCTGGATTGATGAGAAAGTGTCTGAGCACCTACCGCATGCCAGCCATACATAGTCAGGGACCATCAATATTGTGGACACTCCAATCATGCCCTCTTGTCCATCCTGCACCCCTAGACCTGGTCCAGGACCCCAGAGAACGATGTTCACTGCTGGGAAAGGTGCTCCAAACCCTCCCCTCACTGATACTATGGGATGCTCTTGGCCAAAACTCCAGTGAAGATGGAGCACTAAGCAAAGACAAGGGCCACCAACACCTTCAATGCCCTGTGGCCTGAGCTGCCTCACCCTCAGCCAAGGGTGGGGGAGTACTTCAGAAGAGCCCATGCGCTCCTCCTGAGCCCCAGGCCCATTCACACACTGACCTTAGGCAGGGTCTCCTCCCAACTAGCAGCTTTCCTTGTTGTTGTTGTTGTTAAGTGCCATCGAGTCGGGTCCGACCCATAGCGACCCTGTACAGGGTTTCCGAGGGTATAAATCTTTACGGGAGTAGAAAGCCTCATCTTTCTCCCGCGGAGCGGCTGGTAGTTTCGAACCGCTGACCTTAAGGTTCGCAGCCCGATTCGTAACCACTACGCTACCAGAGCTCCTTACCTAGCGTCAATAAAAACCAGGTGCCACTCAGCGACTCCTTGAGTGTCAGGGCAGAACTAGGACCCACGAGCTTCTCAATGGTCTTTCAGAAGGAGCTCTCCAGTTCTGTTTTCTGAGGCATCTCTGGGTGAACTTGAACTTCCAACCTTTCAGTTGGAGTGCATTCACCTTGTACACTACCTGAGGACTCCCTGCACCCAACAGAAGGTTACAGAGACCACACTGCTCTCCCATTCCTTCCTGGGCCCCTGGCCCCCTCAGGTACGTAACTAACTAATACCTGGTGTATTTTCTGATTTTTAAAATGTACAGAGCAGAAACCCAATCTTTCTGTACGCAGCAATGCCAGCTATTTAGGACTCAGATTCCCTACAAAATGAATTTTTACTTCCAGAAAGGGGTTCATTATT
Organism: Chrysochloris asiatica; assembly: GCF_000296735.1. Classification (NCBI taxonomy): domain Eukaryota; kingdom Metazoa; phylum Chordata; class Mammalia; order Afrosoricida; family Chrysochloridae; genus Chrysochloris; species Chrysochloris asiatica. The sequence continues at coordinate 1,506,368 of NW_006408756.1, forward strand.
GAAATAAATAGCAGAGGACTACAGTGGGTGTGCAGCCTGGATTGCACTGGGGGGCTGCTGCAACTCGTACCAGGACATCTCCAGAGAGACTGCAATTAGAGGGCACCCCCAAACGTCGATGTTTCTTACCAGCAGCGCTGACTCAGCCAAATGCCAACAAGCACGCTCAGCCCAGATCCATAACTTTTCTATTCAAAAACAAAATGGATTATTTCTCAACACTGATAAAAGTTTAATACAGAGTTGCCCGAGTTTTTAATAAACTTGTCAACAACTGAGCCGGGCAAATTGATGGACCTTCCCAGGGATAAATTCAGCTTCAACAAGACCAGGGAGACAGGAGGGTGCAGCCCAATGGGGGGCCAGGGGCAGGAGGCAGGGGTGGCAAGATGAATTTTGTGTCTTACTATCCCATGGGTAAGGCCTAATATGAGGGAAGGAGACTGTTAGGGATCTCAGAGCCCTAAGGTCGGGGTAAGCATGGGGACAAACTGATGGCCCAGATGGTCCAAATAAGAAAATGCCACTTGGCCTTAGAGCTGGAGTGTCTTGTGGGAGCTTCTTCCAGTAGAGACCACCAGCCCACCCCACTGTCCACTGCCCCTGTGGGTCCAGAAGCAGACCCCAGCAGTTGCCAGAGCTCATAGCAGAGATGGGTGGGATGGGGTTTGACATCCATGACCTGCAATAGAGGAGAAAGTCCGCACCTGGGTGTACGCATGGCTGCCTCTGTGGCCTGCTTTAGGGGACCAGCTCCATGGGGCCCCCACGTTTGGATTCTGTAAGCTCAGTCAGTCATGGTTACAGAGTGACTACCTGCCTATAGGACTCAGTGTGTGTGTGTGTGTGTGTGTGTGTGTGTGTGTGTGTGAGAGAGAGAGAGAGAGAGAGAGAAATTCCACCACTAGACACTCATGACTCCGGTCATTGTAGGCGGAATGCAGTTCTGCTGAGAAGGGGCGCACACGCTGCTGGTATAGATGTCATTTCGGTGTTTGTGGGGGGGACACTGCTTCAACTGAGTAGAAGGAAGTGGCAGAAGGCAGGCCAGAAGGGACATCAAGGCAGGCAGAACCTAGTAAGAGCCCTGCCCCCATACCCTCTGTCCCCATCATTCCTTGTGAAGGGACAACAGTGGTGGCCAGGTCCCACCTGGATCCAATGCTCACCCCTAACCCAAGCCTGTAAAAGGGGCAGGCAAAGCGTAAAGACCCAGACCCCGGGGCACAGAGCCCAGATCCTCAGTTGACCAAGGGGCCCGGGGTCAGTGGGTGGAGGCCAGCAGGGGCAGCTGCCAGGCCTCCCCAGCCCTGGAGTCATCTGAGTCCAGCCTCTCCAGAGAGCGGCTGAGATGGAGGACTATTTATACCGGCGGGGTGGGCGGGGAGGCTCACACAGTCCCTGGGGTGCCATATCTGGGCATGACCAGGACCTGGCAGGGGAGAGGGGGCCCACCATGGAGCATCTGTCCCCTACTGTCCTTCAATCTCCCACCCTCCACCTGCCCCCTACGGCGGGTTCCAGGGACAGCTGCTTTCTCCCCTCCCTGCTGTTAAAAATACTCGGGGTCATCTCCCACCTGCCCCTGCAACCTTCCTACACACTCTCACACATGCCTCCTTCAGCCCTAGTCCAGGGGACATGGTTCCTGCCCCAGACCAGCTGGAGGTCTGACACCACGGGGGGACCAGCCACCTTTGGGCAGTGCCCCACCTGGACCGGAAGAAGCCAGGAGACCTTTCCACTGTGGCCACCAATGCAACTGACCATTTGGGGTGGACACAAGAGTCTGAGAGGGGCTGGAGGATTTGGGCCCTCTGTCCCTCACCATCGAGAGCACACCCAAAGGGGCCAGCCCTAGGCAAGAAGCAACCTCTCACAGACCAGGCTGTAACTGGGAGTGCACTGAACCATGGGAGAACCCACGTGGGCTCCTGTGCAAGCTGGCTCTGCAGGGCCTGCGGGAGTGGGCTGCCTGGGCCCTCCCATCCCCGCCCTGGGCTGCAGCCCATGCAGCCTGCACTGCAGCGTTGTCAGCAGCCTGCTGCGGCCGCCCCTCCCCCAGGGTCCCAGGCAGCTCAGAGCCCCGAGAGCCTGGGGCCCAGTCCAGGGGAGGGCCTCTGAGCCCCCAGCTCTGGTGATCAGGCTTCCCAGGGAGGGCGAGGCCCAAGTCAGAGGTGGCGGCACCAGTTAGAGGCTCTAAGCCTGGGCCGGGCAAAGGAGCTTCCAGCAGCTGGGAGCCCGATTCCGCCGCTTCTGACTGGGCATGAGGCTTCTGAGACAGGACAGTGGACGAGGCTAGGTCCCTCAGAGATCCCATCCTCCCAAGTGCATGCGCGGGGCCACGCTGCCCCCAGACCTTGCACCCCCAAGGCAGCATGCAGAGCTGCAGTGCAGTCCCAGCCCCTCTGCAGACGGACGTGCGCACACAGAGCTGAGTCAGCGCCAATCCTCAGAGATGAGTGTGAGCACGTTGGTACCCTTTCTGCAAAGGTGGCTGCACTGTCCTCCTGCCCCGAGAGCCCCAACACCAACCGCCCCGCCCCCGGCTGCGCCAGGTCCTAAAGCTTCCTCAGGATTCCTGCTTGTCAACTGAAGGCATTTGTGGAGGGGAATGGACTGACTTGGGCTTCGCAGGTCAGTCTGACCATGCCTGACAGCGATGCATTGCTCATGGCAGGTGCTCTCCTCACCTGGGCCAATCAGCATGGTGTGTGGTGGAACGTTTAATTGCACAAGGAAGCCAAAGCCCACTTTGAAGAAAGAGCCGCCTACATTCATTGACACCCCTCCAGAGTCCTGGGCTGGGCCCCCACTGGACACTGAGTGGTCTCTTGCACTGGGGACATTACACCTGGAAAACAGCTAGATTTTGTGGGCCATGAAACAGAGAAATTTAGCTAATCTGGCCCACTGAATTGACGAGCCTCACCGTTCTCATGGCTACTGTTTCTGTCAGTGCAACCTCGGGTCACTCTGGCCCTTTGCTATGGGTGAACATTTCTGGAATGTTCTGATACTTGGGAGTCACAGAGCTTCCACCAGGTTCTGACTGGAGTCACACAAGCACCACCTGAGTCCCTAAATCAGCATGAAAATTTAGAGAGGGTGGACGTCCCACCCGACGCTGACCAATCACACCCCAGGCTCCTTCCTTCTACAAAGAGGCCCCTAAGGATGACCGTGAGAAAAGAGTGTGCCCCGTGGTTTCCATACCAGAAAAGCCACCCCAATCTGCACCCCCTCTTTCTGTCTTTTTCATTCCGACAAAGAAAAGGCCCAAAGACACCATGCTGAAGGAGAACCTGGTCACCCGTGCCCCACATTTGGGTTCATTCCCCGTGGAGCTTGGTGCCCAGATGAACCCAGTCCACAGTCAACACTGTCCACAAGGGTCCATCTGGCTCCAGTTCCCCAGGGAGGAGCAGCAGGGAGCCCTAGGCCAGGGTGAGGAGGGACTTATGGAGCGGTGCTCATTTTTAATTCAGCAGATCAGGAGAGGGAGGTGATTTCCCCGCGAGGAGACCATGCTCTCTCTCTGTGAACTCTAGTTTTACTGCTCAGCCAAACCTAATTCCAAAACACTAATGCTTTTATTGAAACCCCACATCCTGCAATAAAGCGTTAATGTAAGACCCAGACGCATCACAGAAGAGCACCGCATATCTGCGGTGGGTGAGGCTGAGGTGGCCCTATTCCCCAGAGCTGGAAGCAGGCAGGACAGAGGTGACCTTCCCAGGGACACTGGCTGGCTGAAGGGACTCGAGTGCCAAAGACAGTGTAACCTCTTTCCCACCCCACCTGACAGTGGATGCCTTGGGTCAGCAAGTAGGGGTGGGTGGGTGGTGGACACAGGGGTCATAAGCAGCAGTGGGGGGCTATAGGGACCATGGGCCAGAGCAAGGGGGTATGGCCCAGAGGTGGGGGAGCCCTGGAGCCTGCGGACCAGAGGTGGGGGCTGTGGGTCAGAGGTGGGGGGAGCTGTCAGGACTGTAGCCAGCAATGCAGGGTCTGTGGGGGTGTGGACCAGGGATGTGCACCAGAGGTGGGGGCATGGGACTCCCAGAAGGAGGACTGGCTGTCAAGGGAGACCTCTTCATCCCAACTACAGCACTGAGGGCACGAATATAGACGCCAAGACTGCACTATTTAACAGCCAGAAAGGGAAATCGCCTGCAAGATCCTCATTGCCCCCAGTCTGTCCTAGGTTTCTAGGATCAGTCAAAGCAGTTCCCCTAACCCCATACCTATAGCAGCTGGGGGAAGGGCTGACACACACACCCCCAATGCTTCCCTGCCCCAGCCACTGGAGAATTACATTTCTGCCAAAGCCCAGGGTGGATAGGGTTGGGTACCTGCTGCAGCCCAGACAACAACGCCAACACATCAGAGCAGAGTGACACACTCATCGACAATAAACCTGGGCAGAGGGTACCATGCCCTAGGCAACAGTACCAGGCTGCAGGCAGCCTTTACTCCGAGACCCTGAAACCTAGTGCCCGCACGCTGCCAGCTGCCTCAGAGCCCAACTAGGCAGCCTGTGCCCTCCACCTAGAAGTGCCAAGCAGGGTTTTCAAAGCCTGTTTCCAAATTCACCCTCCTCTCCTGGACGGCCAATGTCCTTTGCCCAATGGTCTCTTGAAGGGCCTGGGAGACATGCAGGCAGCATCTCCCAACCCCAAAGAAGGGGTCCTGGGCCCCATACTTCCTGCACCGAGGCCAACCAGTGGGAGCTCCCCTGCACGGAGCTAAACTTGGTGATGAGAGAACAGTGTTTCTGGGCCTTTTCAGAGTTCCAGGAGATGCAATCAAATCAAATGGCTTCCGGCTCCCAGAATGGCCACTGCCCTCACTGGGGGAGAATCCAGTTCCTTGATATCTTAGCTGTCACCTGGGCTCAGGTGCCCTTAGTTAGGAGGGTATGCCCCCACTCTGGGCAGCTCAGAAAAAGGCAGTGGTACCTGGGACCGGTTATACCCATGGCTCTCCTCACAGAGAGTAAAGATGATCACTAGGGCTGTTTCCCTCAAGTGGCCAGCCGGTCCCCTGTAAGCCTGGCCTGGCCCTCCCCGCTCCACCCTTTGCATCCACTGTCACCAGCCTTTCCCTTCACTTCAAGGTGGTAGAAAGTGAAGCCCCCAGAGAGGCTGTTCCCTGCTGCAGTCAGCACGCTGACTAGTTAATGTCTGATGAACACTTCCACCTGCTGACACAGGCAAAGAGACAGAACAATACCGGCTCGGGGACACGGCTGCCCAGGCCGCCCAAGACCACAGTCAGCCGGCCGTCTGCCCTACACCCTGCTCTGTGGGCACCGGCCACTCTGCATGCCAGGAGAGCAGTTCCGGCCTGAGATACATACTTCTTCACATTCCATAGCTTAGCAGGTCCACATGGGCATATAAAGAAGTATGTCTCCCAAGCAGGCAGTTCCAGCAAGCACACATGTGTGGCAGGGGTGGCCCAGCAGCCTTGGGGTTGCCCCTCGAGGTCCTTACCCTCGAACCCTCCTTGTGTGAGCTTGCCCTTCTCTCCACCTACCCCACTTCCAGTCACCCTCTCCACAAACCCGATCACAGACGGACTCACACGATAGTTCACTCACACTCACCAAGCTCTGACTGCCCACGCCCCAGCTTCCTGAGATGGTACCAGTCAGCCAGCATGCCCTCTCTGCCTGGACCGGCGAGAGGAAGAACTGCCCGGGAAGGACACCTCCAGGGACGGTCAGAGCAGCCAACAGGGATCGGGCATGGCCACGCCCGGACCAGGATGCTCCACTCCCCAAAGCCCAACCACTCCTGGCTTCTGGGGAGAAAAGACTCTCAGGGAGCAGAGGCAATGCCAAGAGACTCAAGAAATGAACCATGGGGCTTACCTGAGCAGCCGGAAGGTATCCTAGGCAGGTCCAGGGTGAAGTCACCTCCAGGGCCAGGGCCCAAGGGCAGACTCTGTACCTCCCTCTTTAAATGTGAGTGAGGTGGTCAGGCACCAATGGACTCCACAGACTGGTGGGCATCTCCTCAGCCACTGCCCACTAAAGACTGACTCCAAGGAGCCCCGACCTGACCATAGGGTGGACGCCAGCAGGGCAGAAGCCACACAGGCTAGCACTGGCTCTGGGCTGCTGGGCTCACACCACCTCCTCCTCTGGCTCTCCCCCTTCGTCCCTCCCTCTCCTCCCTTTTTCCCCACTCTATCTATCTCCACTCTGACCCACCCTGCTTCAATCTTTCCATGTGGTCTGCCTGAAAGGTGCCCATCCAAACCCTGAGTGCCAAGGGTCAGTGCTGCAGCTGTCTCCTGCATGGGTGGTCCCTCACCTGCCTTGGTGGCTGGCCACCCAGCCCCCACCAACCCTGATCAATACCAATTTACAAGTATACATAGGGTGATCACCTGCCTGTGAATTACTTTCTCCATTTCTCACTGGCTTCTAATGAACCCTTTAAAGAGGGTGTAAGTAAACATACAGTGGTAAAAACTAAGAGCTTTGGAATACTTCGTTATTGATGTTTCTCACACTGCACTTTAAAATTTCTCAGTGAATGTGAAAGTATACATTTCTCTTTCCCCCCATCAACTTCTGTACCCAACCTGGAAGCCAGGAGTTTGGAAAAGAAGCACCCTGAAAGACAGTGTTCCCACCCCAAGGTGAGGCTCCCACCCCTGGCAGGAAGAGAACCCGGCTCCAGCCAGCCTGGCGGAAAGGAAGCGGAAGAAAACCACAGAGGGTATTGGGAGCCATCTGGAGACTCCGCCTCTATGGAGCTCACCCTCGCTCAGGACTGGATGGGGCTTCAGGCCAACCCAGCAGGTGCAGCAGTGGACGGAGGACTTGTTTGAAGGACGCCTGCAGATGGAGAAAGTGGGAAAGTGCTGGGGGCGGGAGGCGGCGGGCCTACATATGGAGCAAGCAGTCCAGTCAGGGGCCATGAAGAGAAGGTCCCATATGAGGACCAAGGGCAGTCCACAACCAGAGAGCACTTCCAATTATCCGTCAGTCAGCAGGTCTGGCTCCACCCACCGGGGAGCCAGCCTATCCCTGCTCCAGAACAACCCAGGGACAGTATTCAGGCTCTTTGGCACCTAGCAGTGCTTGTGGCATGCAGACACCTAAGCACATTTCTTGGGTCTCTGGTGTGAGGGGACTGGAATTCTGAGAGCAGGGACTGAGGGTTGTGTGAGGGCTCTAAAAGCAAAGAATTATCTGTCAGAAAGAAAAGCCGGTGCCCAGTGTGACCACTGTTGGAGACCATTTCTACAAAAATGAAAAAGGTACCCAGACAGCAGCTGTCCCTAATATCCCTCGTGTCTGCGGTGATGTAGCAGCTGTTTGTCCATCCTGCCTCAGAGAGCCAAGTACAACAGCGAAACCCCAAGTGTGGGCAAGAAAGGGTCCTACATGTCTCAGCCCTGTGATAAACAAGGACCTCAGTCTGCCAAGGCGGCCACTACCCCTCCTAAGCCCCTCCCCAACCTGGCTCCACCTAGCAGGCACAGATAAGGATGATCTAGAGGTCAAGGGGGCCCCGAAGGGCAGAAGATGCCCCCCAAAACCAGAGTCCAGTTTGAGCTTCTGGCATCCACAAATTCACCGCCAGCAGTGACTTTTGTAAAAGTTTCCCACCTTAATGGAAAAAGCACACCCAGTCACCTCCAAGAAGACCCAGCTACACAGAGTCCGGTGGTCAGTGCACAGCTCCTCGGCTGTGAGCAACCCCCATGCAGCGCGGAGACGCCACGTGGCAGCCATGCTTCCTCACAGAGACCCCCACTTTCCCCTACCACAGAAGACACTTCAGGCGGTTCTCGCCCCTAAGAAGACTTCCTCCATCCACATCCGTGCTTGTGCCTGCTGTGGGACCCTCGCACTGGCAAGGATCCGGAAAGCCGCAAAAGTTCTGACTTCTGACCAGCGCACCCTCAACCCCTCGTTCCCTTCCGCCCCAGCTCTGCGCGAGGTCACGCCGGTCCTGGCACAGCATCTTAATAGTTAACGCGGCGAGTCCCGCGGTTAAGTTTCACACATTTCGGTCTGCCCTAGCTTTGTGGGCGCGCGGGCAGGTTAGCGGTGCCCCCCACCCCGGGACGCGATCCCACGCACCCCGAGCGTGCAGTGACTACGCTCCCCCGCCGTATGCCCGCCTGTCAAAGTTCATGCACCTGGCAGCGCGCACCCGGCCCTGCCGGCTGCTGGCTCTGCAGTTTTCTAAATGCGGGCGATCCGCTAGCCGAGAGGAAACTCCTGGCCCCTTGCAAAGCCACGCGGCACCCATGGCATCCGGCCGGCGGGGCGCACCCCACGGCGTGGTGGCCGCAAGTTTGCTGGCGTCCCGGGGGTGGGCGGACGGATGAGCGGCGACTCACCGCGGCTGCACCTCGGCGGCAGTGGACGCAGGGTCGCGGTCCGGGATGCTGCAGCAGCCGAGGCGCCGCCATCCACCACCTCTCCGAGCCAATCGCGAATGCAGGCTGGGGGCCGGCCAGCTCCAGATCCGTCCGCACTTGGGGGGCGGGGAGAGAGGAGCCGCCAGGCAGCCCCGCGCCCTGCCCTTCCCCCGCGCTCCTGCAGCAGCGCAGACTTGCGGGAGGGAGAGAGGAGACACCCGGAGGAGGCGCAGGAGGCGGAGACCCGAGTTGAGGAGAAGCAGCCTCGCCGCACGCGGCGCGCACCTTGTGCCCTCCCCGCGCGGGCTGAGTCTGCAGGAGGCCCCTGCGTCGCCCAGACGGGGTCAGCGCAAGGTGGAGGGCAGAGGGGAACAAAGGGGCCGGGCCGGGTCCGTGCTCGCACATGCAGCCAGGCTAGGAAAATGCAGGCAGGGGGAGGAGAGGGAGGCGAAGGCCCAAGCGGCCAGAGCGCATGGGGTCCCCCCTCGGATCAGGAGCCGGCCTCACCTTTGCGGGCCTTATATACTGGGCCAAGCATCCCAAACACGCGGCTGCGGCCAAGTGGCCCCCTCGGGCTCTGCTCCCTGACCATATTTAGTCAAGCAGGGGAAAAAATAGCCGTCAGCTGGGCAGCGGCTGGCGGGGCCACCGGGGTGGGAGTGTGTCAGGGCCCTTAACGGCCAGCCGGCTGCCCCCTCCCCATCAGGCCTCGCACCGGCTGTCCCTGCCCTGCAGCACCCCCGCTATTTTTAGCCCAGCCAAGTGCAGCGGCGCCTCTTCGGCAGCCGGCAGTGGCCTTACAGGCTACACCAATCCGTTGGGTGGGGGTGCCCTGGGGAGACCCCGGCAGCTCCTGGGCGGGGCAGGGAGGCCAGCTGCGTCCCTCCCTGCCCTGGCCTCCTGAGTGGGCTGAGCCCAGTGCAAGCCACCATGGCCTCTGGCCCCACCCCGCCCCCTAGGCTTTGCCCTTTTGCCCAGAATTGGAGCACAGATCAAATGTTGACAAAGCTGCCTGGGTTCCCCAGCACTGGCAAGTGTGGGTCACCCTGGAGGACACACAAGACCTGGAGTCCCACCCCTATTCCCACTCCTGCAACTGGGATCTACTAGACTCAGAAACCCCAAACCCAGCCCTGGTGATGTGTGTGAGCACCCTACACTGCGCTTCACCGCGGAATTCCATGATGGACAGGTTCCCAGACAGTGCCTGGTTGTGCTTCATCTGGGGCCTGTGCTCACTGTCCTCGGGAGTTTGTGCTGCTGGACAGGTGCCCTTCTTGGGTCCCCCAGAGACCTCTCTCACACACAGGACCAGGCATGAGCTGGAACAATAGTGTGGCCCTACTTTGTGAGAAACAAGGGGGCCCACATGGCTTTGGGTAGAGCTGTATCATGTCTTTCAGATCCAAGCTGTAGTGGGGCTGGAGACCCCAGTAGAGTCTCAGCGGCACTTTGTACCCTTGTACCACCTCCTGTGCTTGGAAAGGAAAAGCTTCACCTCTATTTAAAGGATGGGGACAGGGAAGGAGTCTAACTCCCAGATGACACTTTGCCAGGGACTTGTGTTCTCCCCCCAGGCCAGCTCCTCTTGGGAGACCTTCCCTTAGAAGCCTTTGGGCTAGAGGTAAGGCAGGACCCTGAGTGGGCAGTCAGTGCACCAGGCCCCTCCCCACATGGACAAACACAAGGAGGGGCAGTCTGGAGCCATCTGATGAGTGCCTGCTATGGCAATCAAGGCGAGTGGGAGAATTGGGGGGTGAACCAGGAATGCAGGGCCAGAACGGGGGATGTAGGAGGCAAGTGAGGGAGGGGGAGAGACAGGAACATGGGTGAGCAGAGGACTCTGGAGGTATGTGCCCAAATGAGGTCCCTGCTTCCTGGAAAAATCTTGTCCTGTCCTGAAGCAAGAGTAGTCTTAAGCTGTCTGGAAGAGAGGGCAGCCTGGGGGGAGGCCAGGGCAGGGGACATAGTGGACTGGCTTTCTGGAGGAGCCCCAGTGCCCAGGGATGCTCAAAGGCACTTGGCTAGGGACCAGGTTTTTGCTAGGGACACAAGGGATGCAGGGCCCTAGTGTCATCTCTAGGGAAGTTCGAAGGTTCGAACCACACCAAATAACACTGTCAGGGAGTTAACAGCAAAATGATAGTCTATACATTTTTTATGTAGCATTTCAGCAGAAATGTATTCTCTTTCATTAAAACACCCCATAGTTCGTTATAAGCTCCCATCTGTATTATCCAATTGCAATAGCACTTTAGATGCTCTAGGAGCTGCACGCATGCGCTGTGGTTTACCCTGCTGCCAGGGGTTATACTATCTCCAATGTTGCCACATGCGCTGATGTTTTCACTACAGTTTTGTGATTATTAGTATTTTAAACTATTATGATAACTTTGAGAATGAAATAGTCATGACTTGAAATGGCGACAATCTAAAAAGGTTTCCTCAGTCACTAACAATGTTGCAATTCAATGTAGAAAAACAGTACTAACAATTTCATTTGTTATTATTCATGTAATCTAAGAGATGCTACATTTAAGCAATTTATAACTGTATTTATCATTTATTATTCTTACGATTTAAAACGATAATAAATGTTACTAAGGATTCTATGGAGTCCTGGTGTGGCACTGTGGGATCAGCACTGCACGCTAAATACAAGCTTAATGGTTCAAACCCACCAGCCGCTCCTTGGAAACCCTATACAGGGTCACTGTGAGTCAGAACTGACTCGATGGCACTTAAAAACATCAAGGATTAGATACGGTTTGACATGAAAAGAGGCTCATGGGAGGGGGTTGACACCCTGAGCTACTACACTGAGGGACACCAATCTTAGTGATACCACTGACTTCAGGACCCCCTGGTGATGCAAGCAGTGAACATACCCCGTGCTAACCCAAAGGTCAGGGGGTCAAGTCCACTCAGAGGGGCCTTGGAAGAAAGACCTGGGGATCAGCTGCCGTTGAAGATCCTATGGCGCTCAGTTCT
>NW_006408756.1:1517849-1519778 GCF_000296735.1 Chrysochloris asiatica
CAACTCCTGTGAGCTACATTCAGCTCCATGGTAACAGTGTCCTGTGATTGGAGGGAGTGAAGGACTGAGTCCGTGAATCCTTCCTACACCCAACACAGGTGTACTGTGCCTGACAGATGTCTACGCTGGGCAGGAGCAGGGACCAGCAGTGAGCAGACCCCTCTCCTCAGCCTGTCCAGTGGAACCTTCCAGAAGTGTTCTCTATGTCTGAAAGTTGCCACACATGTCCCCTGAAACAGGGACAGTGTTACTAGTGTGAGGACCTGACATTTTCACTTAATTGTAGTTGGTGACAAGGTCCAAACACAGCCATCCATGGAGAAGGGGCAGGCAGCACCGAGTCCAGGGGAAGGCAGAGGGTGAGGTGACCAGTGTTTGTGGGATGCCCTGCAGTGACCATGACCTGAGGAGCACAGCTGGGGGTGATGGACAGAGCTGGACACACCGGACTTGGAGGTCAGAGCAAAAGATGCAGGTGATATGCTAAGGGAGCCAGCCTTACAGAGCTCCAAGCAGCAGCTGACCCTGTGGCCACTCTGTAGAGGACAAGCTGCAGAATGCCAGTGGATGCCAAGGAACCATCGGGAGGCACAGACCGGCCGAGTGTGGGCAGGGCAGGTTGGGCTTGGACCTGGATGGAGGCTGCATGCAGCAGAAAGAGCTGCTAGCTGCCAACAAGGCCCACTGGCCAAGGGATGTGGTTACAAGATGACCTGGGAGTGAAGTGACTTGGCCCCTGGGGAGTCGAGTGCCCTTACTGATGAAGGGCAAATCACGGGGAAGGGAGCCAGCCCATCTTACAGGTGGGGAAAACTGAGGCCCAGAAAAGTAAAATCTTCTTGGCACCCTCAAACCCCCTCCTGCCTCCAGATCTAGAGTCCTCCCAAGCCCAGGAAGGTTTCAGGGGGCCAGAGGGGTCGGGGCTTAGAGACTGGGCCCTAGGAGGAAAAGGGGACTGTTGTTCCTATCCTGAGAGGGGACCTTATATCCTGCCCTCATGAAGTCTGGGGTGAGAAAAGATTTTCCAGCCCCAGGGGTTGCTGCAGAACCCCAAGGGATTCCTGGGGATTGGCCTAGAAGGATGGGCTCCCTGGAAGGTGGGGCTGTGGTCTGGTTAGGTAGAGGCTTTGTGGGTCTGGGGCCCCCTGGGCTCTGTGTGGGAACTTGGAAGCCGAGCTGGGCAGAGGCGGCGCCAGCAGGCCATGTTCATAGGGCCGTTTCCTGGAAGCCCCGACATCACAGTAATGGAGCCGAGACCCCAGGGAGCAGAGGCTCCTGATGAGTTTCCTGAAAGCCCGAGAGGTTGGGGCAGGGCCTCTTCTGCACCCCCACCAGGTCTGGGAACAGAGGGCACTCTGGGAGCCCCCACACTGACACTGGATTCAGTCTCCCCAGGATGGTCTCTTGTGCTGAGCCGGTGATCCCTCTGGGTGGAGAAAGCTAGGGCAGAGATAGTGACACTGCAGGCTTAGTAGGAGCATCCGGGCTCATGTCCTCCAGCAGCTGCTGTGAGAACAGTCCTCCCCGCAGCAAGACATCGGTCAATAGAAGGGGTCCCACTGGAGGCCTTGGGAGGGTCTTCATCTCAGGCCTGTAGGGAGAGAGTGTTCTAAGTGGGAGAGGGGGCTTGACCACCCCAGCACCTGCCCCAGAACTTACAAAGGGTTCCATGACCCTGAGCCCCTCACCAGGCTCTGAATTCAGCATCACCACTGCTGGTGAGGCAAGCTGTGTTTGGGAGCCCAGGCCTGGGTTCAAATCCCATCTCCACAACTCAGAGCACAATAATGAGGACTGAGATGAAGTGGGGTGAAGCCAAGTAGGGGTCTAACGTAGTCAGGGTGCTCCCCGAAATGCTCACGTGTGGCACCGTGGCTGGGGGAGTCAGGGTGCTCCCCGAAATGCTCACGTGTGGCACCGTGGCTGGGG
>NW_006408756.1:1519903-1526499 GCF_000296735.1 Chrysochloris asiatica
TGTGGCACCGTGGCTGGGGGAGGGCTCCCAGCAGAACTTGTTTCTGCCCGTTGGATCTTTCTCCACGTATTTCTGATACTCAGAGGATGGAATCCTCAATCAGTTGCTCAATCCATCAGACCCTTTTGGGGGAGGGGGAGGCCAAGTGTGGTTAGAACCAGGTTAGTGAGTGGGGTGAGTGAGAGGACCAGCTGCCCCTGGAGAGATGAACACAGCCAGAGGATGGGGTGACCAGGCACACAAGGAGACAAGTCTCCCCCATCAGCAGTGGCATGGTATAGACACTCAATCCACTTACTCAACCAGGTTTTGCTCTGGGGGTTCAGCTTGAGTCATAGTCATCTGTGACCCAGAAGTAAAGCCTCCGGCAGCTCATCCATGTGTTCTCAGGGAGCCTTGGGTTAGGAATTCCCATATTGAGTCCCTCCTGGAAGGGTTGCCAGGGATCGGGCATAGAAGGGCCACCCGAAGGAAGCAGGAAGTGTGAGCTACAGCCAGCACAACTCAACAGCCTCTCATTCCCTAGACCGTCACTGACATTGGGGTCCTTGGTTAGTAGGGTCAGGATCGTGGTTTGATGAGGCATCCCAGATTACTGACCTAATAACATGTTACAGCTCGGTGCCTGGGGTCTTAACATCTTGCAGTCAGCCATTCAAGGCACAGCAGTTGGTGTCTGTTCACCTGAGGATCTAGTCACCTGGATCAATAGAGGAAGCAGGAGAGTCCGGAGTAGGAAGACAATAAGGAATGCGTGGCTAGTTGCCTCCATGAACACCTGCCTCCTTTGCCGTGAGACCAGAAGAACTGGGTGGTCCCCAGCTGTCATTACTAAACATATTCATCAAAGACTCTATAGAAGAATCCTGATCAAAAGGGGGGAAATGCAGAACACAATTTCAAATTTGCATCAACTCCAGACTTTCTGAAGCCATGGAGGGGGGATGAACCCCTGAAACTATTGCCCCAAAACCATCTTTAAACCAAAAATATTCCGGTGCATCTTCTTAAAACCAAACGGTAAGTCGAAGTTAACTAGTCAAGAATGTCTGCCTTGATGTGGGATCAAACTAACAGCAACTTGGGAGATTTGACAGGAAGCTTAGGGGAAGAGAGCCGTGTGCTCACGGGGGAGGACCAGTTTGGAAGAGGCAGGTGAGAATAATTGCACCACTTGAAGAATGTGCCCATTGCCACAGGATAGTACAGGTAGAAACCTGGATTGGTGACTAATCTGCAGTCCATATTCCCCACAGTAATTGTTTAATGAAGTACTAATACACATTACAACATGGTTGAACCATGGAAATCACACTAAGTGGAAGAAGCCAGGCACAAAAGGACAAATATCATAGGATTCCATTTACGTGAAATGCCCAGAATAGGCATGTCCAGGGACACAGAAAGCAGATTCGTGGTGGCCAGAGGCTGGAGGAGGTTTGTAGGGAATGGCTAATGGGCATGCAGTCACTCTTGGGGGAGATGAAAATGTCCTGGGCCTTGACAGAGGTGGAGGCTGCACAATACTGTGAATGTACTAAATGCCACTGAATAATTATCCACCTTCCAATGGTTAGTCTTATGTGATGTGAGTTTCATCTCCATAAAAAATATCTATGCCCAAGTCAGAGTTGGCTCCTCCTCTCCCCACGGGCCCCACCCTGCATTCACGACACTCAGAAGTGGGCTGTGAGGGGGTTGCTGCTGCCTTTGGGAAGTGACAGCTGCTAGCATGCCCTGCCCTCTCCTAATGTCCCACCTCCCTCGGCAGAAGCAGAAGACAGCTGCCCCTCTCTGGCTAAGGAAAGAGTCACAAAGTTGTTGAGAGTTTACACTCCAAACCCATCTGCTGCTGGAATGTTCCATGTGGGTCACAGAGATGTCCCCTCCTCTGCCAGGAAGCTGTGCATGTGTCACCTTAGACAATAAAGGGTCTCTGCAGGGGGACCAGCCGGGACTGGACCATAAGCCCAGTGTCATCGAAAGGGCCAGAAGAGGGGAAACAAGAGGCTCAGTCAGTGGTGGGAGAGGTGATGATGGAACCAACATCGGAGCCTGAAAGGAGTGTGTTTGGTCTCCAGATGCTAGAAAAGCCAGAGCACAGATCCTGCCCTGGAGCCTCCAGAGAATTGAGACCCTGGGGGCCTAAGAATGAGTGTATGCGTTTTCACCCACTGGAGGTGTGACACCCTGCTCCCCACGCACTTTCCCCGCCAGTGGAGGGGTCCCCATCAACTGAGGAGGCCGAGGCTGCTGAAGACCCTCTCAATGTCCTTGCTCTTTTGATGCCTGCCTGGCCGGTCCCCCTGAACAAACCCTGTCCAGTGACGTGTTCCAGGAAACACTTGGGACAGTGGAGACTCCTGGGTGAGGGGCCAGTGGGCTTGGAGGGAGGGGCAGGATGAAAGACAAGGTGAGCAGCTCTAGGACCCAGTGCCCCCAAAGAGAGGCCACAGACATGAGGATGACACTCAGCCAAGTCTGGCTCAGGACGAGCCCTCCATCACGAGCCCCCAGTGGCTCAGCCCAGCATCTGAGGATTGGGGGTGACAAGGAAACACTTGTGCACCAGCCTCTCCAGCCCAGGCTGGTGTCACGGTGCAGGCTGAATCTCCTGGCCAGTGCCCCCTTTCTGGGGTATGGGGGCTCTACCCAGGCCTGTCACCACACACAAGGGTCTCTGGGCTCATACCTATGGCCCCTTCTCTCCTGGACCATGGGGTCATCAACCCTGGATCATTCAGGGACAGGAATTTCCCCTACAAGTCAGGTCCAAAGGTCTATGCCTACAGGTGTAGAGTCTTTTCCCACACAAGGCATGTGACATGTGCCTAGCGAGTCCTTAATGGCCTTGCTGGGCATAGCTGCTGACCTTTGCTGACCACTACCCTCCTCCCACTCAACACACATAACACATGATGTCGCAGGAGGGGGCTTGGAGGAGGTTGGGCACATATGGGCTGGCACTACAGCCATGTGTGAGACCTCTCTGTGCAGCAGAAAATCCCAATGCTGTGGGTGGGACTGTAACCCCCCCTACTGACCCCACCAGTCCTGAGCAGCCCATCTGCTGCCTCACATGTATGCACACAGGTAAACACAGGCATTTACACACATGTGCATGTGGATTTACACACATACACACACAGGCACAGCAAACCAAACACATACATATGTGCACACAGATCCACACACATGCATTTATACATGTGTGTGCATATATTCATGAACAAATGCACATGGCAACCCAAACATACACGTGTGCATGTGGACTTGCATGCATGCACACAATGATTTATACACATGTATGTACCTATACATATGCACACACACATACAGCAAACCAAACACATGATTTGCATGCATGCACACACAAGGATTTGTACACTGAATGTACATATGCACACACATGCATACAGCAAATACATGTTCATGGATTTACACACATGCACTCAGGGATTTATACACTTGAATGTATATATATATACACACACACGTGCACACAATAAACCAAACACGTGTGCACATGGATTTGCAAACATGCACACACAGGGATTTGTATACATGTATGTCTGTTATACACATGTATATGCACTGCACACATGTACACAGACCAAATATACATGTGTGCTCACTTGGATTTGCACACATATGCACATGGATTTACACACATGCACACACAGGAATTTATACACTTGCATGTACATACACACAGGCAAACAAACCAAACACATACATGTGTGCACACGGATTTACACATGTGTGCACACAGGAATTACAGCCATGTGCACATGTATTGATGCATTCACACAGGGCTTTATACATGCACATATACACCCGAACACAGTAAATCAAGCATACACACATGGCTTTGACAGTAGTGTGGAAACCTCTCTGACAGCTCATAAAGTGGCCATGAGGTCCCAGGAGGTCTCAAACAGGAGTAGGGTATCATTAGGAGCCCCTGACCAGGCCCCATTTGTAGGTCCTGAGCATGTCCGGGAGGCCTGACTGTGATGGGACAGGTCACCTACACTGGGAAGGTGAGGGATGGGGAGGGGCACGCAGGAGTTCCTTCAGGATTCGTAGTTCTTTGTCTTAGAGACGAAACTGTCCACTCAGAACAGGAGAAAGGGGTGGTTCCCCCACCCTACATGTCCCTCCATCTTTGGGAGTCAGTGAAAAAGTGGGAGAAAGGATGGTGAGTGGGAAGGAGCCCCCTGAGATGTGCCCACGGTAGTGACCCTCTTCCTTGCTGCCCCTCCATCACCGGCTGCCCCTCAAAGAAAAAGACATGGTGCTGGGCCTCACCCCCATCACCCAGTCAAAGGATTCGTGGACTCCAGAGCCAGGCTCCCATTCCCAGAGAAAGAACTCAACATGAAGAGTGGGGACATTTGTTTTCAACACCTGTGGGACTTGGGGGCTATCGGGGCCACTGGTGGTACCTTAAGCAACGCTGCTTTAAATATAAGATTTCTCGCAGCAGATGGTGCAGATCCACATGGGCAATGGAAAAGTAGAGATTCCTTCTTGCTCCCCTGGATAACAGAGGTAAGGCTCACCTCCACCCTCATCTACCCCCAGTGCAGACCCTGCTCTCTGGGAATTCAGAGCCTTGAAGTTTGAGCCAGTGTTAGGTGGGTGCCCACTGTACCCGCTGGGTGCCTGGATTCAGGCAGCTCTGCTCCAGACCTACAGAACCCACGAAGACTCCAGACCAGAATGAGACTAGCAGGAACCTTCATCATCAGTTCTGAGAGACATTGAAACTAGCAACCTAAAAGGCTTGCATTCACTACTTCTGGAGTGGGTGCCCTGAACACAGACAACACCTAAGAGCTATAGAAACTCCACCTGGGGTTTCTATGTCACCATACAATGATACAGCAATGTCTCAGAGACAACAGAAGATTTTAGCTCACACAAAGAAAAAAGAGAGCATGGCTCAAACAAATGACAAAGATGCAGAGCCAGAAAATGTTTCTGATGGGGAAAAAAGGCAAAAGAAATAACTGAGAAAGAATTCAAAACAATGGTATTTAGGTCCCATCAACGAATTGACAGAAAGATTGAGGAAAGCAAGGAGAACACAGAAAAAGCTTCAGAAGAGCTTATAAAAATAATACTACAAGAACAAGCAGACAAAATAAACACAAATTTTGAAGTAACACACAACCTACAAACAGAAATCCAGAAGGTTAATACAAAGATCGCAGAAATGGACAACACATTATATGGGGAAAAGAGTAGATTTGGATCCATGGAAGTGTGAATTAGTGACCTTGAAGATAAATTTCTCAACACTAGTAAGCTAGAAGAAGAATCTGAAAATAGAATGAAAAAAAAAAAAACAAAAAAAACAGGAGAAAACCTGAGTTATGTGGGACACTATGACAAGGTATGCCTTACAGGTGATCAGAATTCCAAAACAGAAAAGACAAATTTCCAAAAATCATGAAAGAAGAGAAGATAACCATTCAAGAAGTTGAACAACCCCAAACAGGATAGACCCCAAAAGAAAATCACCAAGACATATATCATAATTAAACTGCAAAACCAAAGACAAGGAGAGAATCCTGAGAGCAGTTTAGGATGAATGAAAAGTTACCTACAAAAGAGAGCCAATAAAACTAAGCTCTGATTTCTCAGCTGAAATCATGCAGGTGAGAAAGCAATGGGATGACACATACAAAAGTTTGAAAGAAAAATAGTGGCCAACCAAGCACCATATACCCAGCAAAGTTGTCCCTCAAATACTACAGCGAAATTAGGACATTTTCAGGTAAACAAAAATGAAAGGAATTTGTAGTAACAAAATCAATTTAGCAAAAAATACTAAAGAATGTTTTTTGGGCTGAGAACCAACAACAGCAGATAACCACCTGAGATTAACGTGCCTGACAACACCACCCAGAACTCATTCCAAATATGTTGTTGTTGTTAGGCGCCATCAAGTTTGTGCAGATTCGTAGTGACCCTGTGCACAACAAAATGAAACCCTGTCCGGTTCTGGGCCAACCTCATGCCATGCTTCAGCCCATTAATGCTGCCACTTTGCCAATCCATCTCGCTGGGGGTTTCCTCTTTTTCTCTGACCTTCCACCCTACCAAACATGATACCCTTCTCCAGTGATTGGTCCTTTGTGAGAGTATGTCCTAAGTATGAGAGATGAAGTTTGGCCTTCTTGGCCTCCAAGGAGCACTCTGATTGCACTTCTTCCAACACAGATCTGTTGGTTCTTTTGGCAGCCCGTGGCACTTTTCATATTCTCCTCCAACACCACAACTCAAAAGCATCAATTCTGTGGTCTTCCTTATTCACTGTCCAGCTTTTGCATGCGTATGAGGTTGTTGAAAATACCATGGCTTGGGTCAGGCACACCTTAGTCCTCAAGCTGACATCTCTGCTCTTCAACACTTTTCAAAGACCTTGTGCAGCCAATTTACCTAATGCAATAGGTCATTTGATTTCTTGACTGCTGCTTCCATAAGTGTTGATAATTGATCCAAGAAGAATGAAGTCCTTGACAACTTCAATCTTTTCTCCATTGATAAGAATGTTGTTTATTGGTCCAGTGGTGAGGATTTTTGTT
>NW_006408756.1:1529994-1536931 GCF_000296735.1 Chrysochloris asiatica
GATGGGCAACTTGGACATTAGCTACCCAAAATGAGGGGGCTACAAAGGCAAGAAGTGACTGGCTTACAAGCTTTCAAGAGGGAACCTAGATCCAGAGGGCGTGGAGGAAGGTAGACTCTCCACTGAGTAGTAGCCAATCTGTATGGGTGGGGCTGATGAAAGGAGATGCAGATAGGTCTCTTTTGATACAATAGTGAAAAATTGTTATCAGGACTGATTGTGAAGGTTGGAAATGTAAAGTTAGATGTTTTGTAGCAAAAGGAGGGGAGTGATTGACTTTGCAGTCTAGAAGCAGAGGTCCCTGGGACCATCAAAGGGGAATAGCAGAAAGTGGGACCCTACCCAGAGAAACAGTGAGACCAGAGATGGAGGCAGAGACAATGATGTGGAGAGATGGAGCAGCTGGGGACTTTAGACCTAGAGAGGGAGAAGGGCTGTGTGCTGATGCCTGGGCGTGGGGGGCAGGCTTGCAGGGTGTACCCTTTGGTTGGTTGATGATGCATGGAGGGGATTGTAACCATGGCAATGAAACAATATACATTAGGATGAATGTAAAGCTAATGTTCTCCCATATAAACTATCACATAATTCACAATAAAACATTTTTTTAATGTTTTTAATTTAAAAAATAAAAAGTTTTCTTGATAAAAGAAACTATGATGGTTTCCAGGGGTGGGAGGAGGGGGAAACCATTCTCTGGGTGAAGAATAGGCACATGTTAACTTGGGTAATGGGGCACAAGAGGGGAGTCGGCACAGGAAAGCTGAAGGTGGGAGACACAGGGAGGAATGCTAGAGGAAGAGCAACAGAGGTAAATACCGTGAACTGATGGTACATGGAAGGGTTTGACTGGTGATCTGCTCTGTAAACCTTCACTCAATTCACAATAAAAAGTTTTTGAAATTATTTTAAAAAGGGATAAGTTTCCCTTACCTCTGAGACTACAGACTTGTCTGTCAGGTGATAAAGCACATCACAGTTGCCTCCCCACACACATGCAGGTCCTCAGTACCCCACCCTGTGGGGTACCTGTCCCCTCACAACTACCCCGCCCCATGAGCTACCTTCCCCCACTGCAGGTCCTCAGCACCCCATCCCATGAGCTACCTGCCCCCTCACTGGTCCTGCCTCATGGGTTTCCTGCCCCCTCCACACAGATTCTGCCCCCCTCTGAGCTGCCTGCCTTCCCCACAGAACCTGGACACCCCCATGGGCTACCTGTTCCCCCTTAGGCTCCCTCACTCCCTCATGGGTTCATGCCCCCTTCGTGAGATTCTTGCCCCGCATGGGCTCCCTGCTCCCTTGCACCTTGCCCACCCCTATAGGTTCTGACCCCCACCATGAGCTCCCATCCCACCAGCCCAGGGCTCCCTGATCCCACTATGGGCCCTCAGTCCTGTCGTGGTCAGTATTCAGCTGTTATCCACATCCCCCTTCAGCCGCCTGTTTTGGTGGTCTCTATGAGGCAGGCAGGCCTGCGGAGATAGGCGCTAGCCCCCCAAGTCCCCCAGGCTCATAGCTCATTCCTGGAGCAAAGTTCACATTCCAGGAAATAAGCAACAAACCACCTCAGCCTCATGTGATCCCCCGGGCTAACCTCCTGTCCCTGACCCACCTCTAGGACGGAATAGAGCCCCAAGCTGATACTTACCTGCTTCCACTTCTGTACCTGCTTGTATGCTCTTACATCTGTTCCCGCCGGATGTTTGAACCAACCAATCCCAGGTAGCACTGTCAAGCTGTTGGCCCCCGCTAACCAATCGCAAAGGAACTCATGAATGTACCCCTAATCCCTATAAAATATCCTCACACAGGGAAGACGGGACTCAGCCTCTGGATACAAATCCGCCGAGCCACATGCTAGCACAATAAAGCCCTTCTGTGTTACAGCCTGCGTGGCGTCGGCAACTCCTTCAGAGCAACTTCGGTAACACCTACAGAAGCCTCCTTTGGAGTTAATCTGCACCATGATCCTTTTGAGCCCTCACAGAGCTTCCAGGGCAGAGGGTGTCCTTGCAGGGTGCACCTAACCAAGCTCCAGTCTGGAGAGCTCCCAACAGCGGCACAGAGAGGTCAAACCACGGACCTAAGACCAGAACAAAGTCCTTCATGATCCTCCCTCATGGCCCTCTCCTCTCCATAGGGTGAGACCCTCAGGGTGACCCCGGTGGCTGTGGGAAGAACTCTCGAAAGCCTATGGGCACGCTTCCAGCCCACACTGGAGGGGTGAGTCCCCATGAAGACCCCGTGAGTGACAGTATGTGAAACATGACAGAGCTGCAAGGGAGGTTGGGATATGTACCCCGGTCCCATCTGGGGTCTACGGACCTTCCAGCCTGGCTGAGGCCCCAGTGCAGCCTGGCCCCTCTCCTGCCTGCCATCATAGTGCTCCAGCTCCCTTTGCCAAGGGGTTCTAGAAGATTCTATTCATGTTTCCAATGCGCCTAAAGACCTATATTTGTAAGCCATAGCTGAAAGTTCTGACTCCATGAACCGCCCCTGTCCAGCCCCTTCCCCTGATGTAGTGGGAACTCCTCAATCTTCTGTCTGACAAGGAAGCCCCACCTCACACCCTATCACACCTTCTTATTGCAATCAGACCTTTCTATTTATTCTGGACCAAGTGTCTCATCCTCTTCATGAGAAGAAGAGGAGGAGGAGGAGAAGAAGAGATAGAAGCATGGATCTTTTGCTCATTTAACTTAAAGCTCATTGAGCCCAAAACCATTACTCCTTGACAGTGTGGGGGCGGGGCTGAGAACTTCATTCAAAAGATCAGTGTCATGTTTTTCTCCTGGTGGTACTCACCTCACATACTGTGATGTTGTTGTTAGGTACATACACATTCAGTATTGTGTCTTCTTGGAGAATTGGCTTCTGAGTCTCAGGAAGTTTTTAAGCTCTCAAACAGGTCCAGCTCAGCCTTGAGCATTTGTCACATACCCGCTGCTGGGCCCAGGGTAGGTTCTGCTCCCAGAAGCTGAGATTTTTCTGCATCTGTCTGTTCTCCAATTTGAGTGATTTGCCTTAGAACTTCAATTCTCTGATGCATCTAAGAATTACTGATTTTCAGTTTTTCAACTTTTTCTTGTTGTGAGGATGGGATGGACAACTTCCAAATTCCTTATATGTGGACAATTCTGGGAGCAGGTTTCAGGGAGGAGGCAGCAAAAAGGGGCAGGGACAGAGAGGAGGAGACTAGGTACACTGTCACAGCAGGGTGGGGTGTGCAGATCTCCAGGGGTCAGCTTAAGCTCCAACAGAATCAAGGACAACTGGGGCATCCCCTCTGAAACCTGCACATCTTCCTGGAGCTGCCAGGCTCAGCCACACCGTCACCAGCCCCTGAGCTCCCCACAAGGACGCGTCACCGCACGTGAATAGTGAGAACACTGTGAGCATTTATAAATGTGACGTACAGGAACCCAAACAGTCTGCCCCAGATTAAACAAAGCCCGGAGCACCCGCCAAGACCCAGGAGACCAAGTCCGCAGGGTGGTAGCTTTTCTTCCATCAACAATGGGTACCAATTTGGCAGCCTGCTCTTTGGCAGCGGTTCAGTCCCTTACTCCAAATGAAGCACCTTTATAACAATTCCAGAATGAATATTTATGGGGCAGGGATGAGGGTGCCGGCTAATTGTGGCTGAGATGCAGTCGGAGCAGCCTCTCTGGGCTCCCTGGGGATGTGTGTGGAGAAAACCACCCACTTCTTCCTAGGGCTGAGGAAGAGAGAAACCCCTGAGAAGAAAGCCTCTAACCCAAACAGATCGCCAACCTAGCACTAACAATCAAGGGGAGTCAAGGGCTCAGGGGACCTGCCTAGAAATAGTATTTAAGAAGGACGTTGAGGGACAGGAAAGAAGTGAGGATTCGGTGGTGGGTAAGCTGAGCTATGTGCTTCCCTGCCATGGGCACGGGGCTCAGGTAGTGGTCTGGTAGGAGAGGCATTGCAGTAGGGCAGGAAGCCAGATGGCTCTGACTTGTGGGCATCTTGCTTAGGGTTCTGCATCCACTCCCTGGGGTTGACCAGTGGACTCAGTCTCCCGACCCCTCTCTGCCAGGCTGCTCAGCTTTCTGCATCCTGGGCTCTGAGGTTTGATTGCCCTGTCAGTAAAAACCTCTGATTATGTCATCGTGCTGGCAGGCGCATGCCGAAACTCCTGCGTTCCCTCCCCTCCTCCAACAATCCCTCCTTCCCCAAGTGGCCACATGCTTGTCCTTCTTCCTTAATTAGCAGGACAGGGAGTGGCCACTAGATCCATAACTTCATTGCTCACTGCTGGGGTTCAGGAGGTTTCAACAGAGACCTGCATGGGAGGGGGGAGCTGGGTGACAGGTCAGAGGGCGGATGGATGAGGGGGCACTGGGAGTGACAGCCACATAGTTCCAGGATGGGGAAGCCCCTAAGGTTCTGCCTTTGGCTCCAGCATTTCAGAGTAGGGGGTGTGGGGGCCCAAGAGGCAGCCCCACAGCCTGACTGGGAGGGGCTGCCTTGAAATGAGTCCCTTGTGACCCCTTTATGCAGATTTCATCTGGGGTGGAACACATATTCACTCATTCACTCAGAGGTATCTGCTGGGTGTGTTAAGTGCTGGGCTGAATGTCAGGAAGACTGGGGGCAAGGCCCCAGGGTCCCCTCCTGGCTGAGTAGCCAGGACAAGCCTTTCTGTCTCTATGATGCTCTGCTTCAGAGTGGTCACTGGCTGCATGCAGGGAGCTTAGCAGGGATCCAACCTGCTCTGACAAAGCCCATCTTCAGGGCAGCCTGCTTAGAGCCAGCAGTCATACTGAGGGAGGGCTATGGAGCCTCAGGAGGGAGTAACACCTGGAGGAGCTAGCACCCATGTCCCCAGGTCAAGCTACTCTTTCCCTTGGGATCCAAGGGTACACCTGGGCCTGATGGGGGCTGCTCAGGCCCTCTGGTTCTAGGGGAGGCCCAGGATCTGGCTACCAGTCCCACCAAGCCAGCCCAGACTAATCCCAGCCTTTGGTAGCTAGCATGCCCTCTGGCCCCAGCAGATGACCAGGACACTCTGGGAGGCTGACATCAGCCGGACGCACCCCCGCCCTGCACCTGTTGGCCAGGAATAGCTCTTCACAAAGGCGGGCTTGGTCAGATGATCCAAAGGACTTGAGGGGAAGGACATAACCTTGGCCAGCTGGTCACTTCCCCCTTTAGACTGTGGGATAGCCAACACCTTGACCAGAGCCAAAGACTCTTCCCTCTGTTACAGTTTCTATCCCCAGCCTCGATGCCCCTAGAAATGAGGAGAGTCCTCACCCACCTTTTCTGCGTGCTGCAGGGGTTTGCTCTCGCAGCTCATCAGACTGATCTCCCTGGCCCCTACCTGGCACCCTGAGGAGGTACGTCTGGAGTGCGGAAGGAGGACGGCCACTCCACACCCAGCAGCAGAGGTCCCACATGGAGCCCAGACCCTGTGTGGGGACAGCACCAGGTCATCACCAGCAGTCTCTGTGTACCACCAAGGGATCAGTTATAGGAAGCTAAATGTTGACTGTACCATGATCGGCACAGGGTTCCTTACTAGCCACCAATAAATGCATACAAAGGTACCAGCCACCCTCCTAATGACCACCTGGAGTGAGGGATGTTAACAGGGCCTTAAAGGACCAGGTAGAGGCCCTGAGGGTTGGAAGCAATGAACACATATGGCTGCTAACTGAAAAGTTGGAGGTTTGAGACCACCCAGAGGCAACTTGAAAGGAAGGCTTGGAGGTCTACTCCCAAAACATCAGCCACTGAAAACCCTGTGGAGCTCAGTTCTACTCTGACACACATGGGTTGAGTCCAGGGCCACTGGTTTAAAAACTGGTGATGGTCACACAAAGGAACGAGAACGAATAGCACAAATGATCAAGAAGCAGAGCCAGAAAATGTTTCCGAGGAAAAGAAGTAATGGAACTAACTGAAAAAGAATTCAAAAGAATGATATTTGGGTATCTTCAAAGAATTGACAGAAAGATGAAGAAGAACACAGAAAATTTTTTAGTAGAATTCAGGGAAGCACTACAAGAACAAACAGGCAAAATAAATGTAAATTTTGAAACAATACAAAACCTGAAATTAGAAATCTAGAAAATAATACTAAGATTTCAGAAATATACTGAAAGGGCAAAGGACTAAATTCTAAACAATGGAAGCTGGAATTGGTGAGCTTGACAATAAATCTCTCAATACTAGTATGCTAGCATAAGCAAAATAAAGAATGAAAATATCAAATGAAAGTCTAAGAGTTATGTGGGACACCATGAAGAGATGATCAATTTACGGATGATCAGAACTCCAGAACAGGAAGAGACAATAAAAACAGAGAAAACTATCAAAGAGTTGTTGGAAGAAAATGTCCCTAACATCATGAAAGATGAGAAGATTAGCATACAAGAAGCTGTACGAACCCCAAACAGGATATTCCTAAAAGAAAATCACTAAGACATATCATAATCAAACTTTCCAAAACCACAGACAACAAAAGACTCTTGAGAGCAGCTCAGGAAAAATGAAAAGTTACCTACAAAGGAGAGGTAATAAAACTAAACTGATTTCTCAGTAGAAACCTTGCAGGCAAGAAGGCAATGGGATAGAACATACAAAACTCTGAAAGAAAAATTTGTCAACCAAGAATCATAGGATCAGAAAAGCTGTCCTTCAAATACAGCAATGAATTTAGGACATTTCCAGATACACAGAAATTAAAGGAATTTATAATAACAAAGCCAACTTTACAAAAAAAAAAAAAAAATAGTAAAGGAAATTCTTTGGACGGAGAGCCACAACAGCAGACAAAAACCTAAGATTAACATATATGACAACACAACCCAGAACTCAATCCAGATATTTGTTGTGGTTAAGTGTTGTCAAGACAGTTCTGACTCATCAACCCTGTATTGTTGTTGTTGTTGTTGTTGTTATGTGC
>NW_006408756.1:1537031-1538666 GCF_000296735.1 Chrysochloris asiatica
TTCTGAATCCGGCTTGAACCTCTGGAAGTTCTCTATCAATGTATGATTGAAGCCATGTCTGTATTACCTTCAGTAAAACTTTACTCACATGGGATATCAAAGATCTTGTCCAATGATGTCCGCATTCTGTTGGGTCACTTCTCTTTGGAATGGTCACAAATACGGGTCTCTTCCAATCAGTTGGCCAGATAGATGTCTTCCAAATTTTGTGGCAGAGATGAGTGAGTGCCTCCTGTGCCGCCTCACTTTCTTTAAAGATTTCAGTTATTATTCCATCAATTCCTGGTGCCTTGTTCTTTACCAATTTCTTCAATGCACCTTGAACTTAGAAGTATCCAAAATTAAACACACCTGTAAAATTGAAAATAGGGAACCACAGATATCAATTTGTAATGAAATCAACTACAAAGCAAAAAGAAGGAATAGTGTAGATACAGAACTTCCAAACAGCAAGGAAGTCAAGCAGAATTTGAGATTAAAATAGACTTTTAGACAGACAAGAAATTAATTACAGGGTAACCTCAAAGAAAATTAGTTTATTTTCACATCAAAATAAAAAAGAGGAAAATTAGAAAGATTTAGCATTAAAACAACAGTGAAGAAAATGGAAAGAAAACCCACAAGCACAGAAATTTATGTGGAAAAAAGAAACTAGCAACCCTCCCCCACCACACACACACACAACACACAACAAAATGACAGCAATCAATTCATACCTATCAAGAATTACATTGAAAGTAAATGGATGAAACGCACCAGGAAAGAGACAGAGTGGCAGAATGGATACAAACCTTGGTAGATTCATACAAGGAGACACTTGACAAGACTGAAGAGTAATGCCTAACCTGCCAACCCCTCCCAACATGGATGAACCTGGAGGACATTATGCTGAGTGACATTAGTCAATCACAAAAGAACAAATTATATATGAGACCACTGTTGTAAAAAGTTAAGAAAAGGATTTCTTAAAGTTGAGGACAATAAATGCTGGCAGGGATGTAGAGAGGCTGGGACACTCCTGCATTGCTGGTGGGACTGCAAAATGGTCCAACCTCTCTGGAAAGCAATATGATGCTTCCTCAGAAGGTTGTAAATAGAAACACCTTATGATCCAGAAATTCCTCTACTTGGTATTTACCCACAAGAAAAACGAGCCATAACACGAGTAGATATATGCACACCAATGTTCACAGCAACACTATTTACAGTAGCAAAAAGATGGAGACAGCCTAAGTGCCCATCAACTGAAGAATGGATAAACAAACTGTGGTACATCCACACAATGGAATATTATGCTACCTTGAAGAATAACAAGGAAGCAACATAACCTTGAGAACATTATGTTGAGCGAAATTAGTCAGTCACTAAAAGAGAAATACTGCATAGGACCACTACTGTAAAAGACTAAGAAAAAGAACCCATACTAAAGGGGGAGGGGGGATTCTTACCACAATGTGGGTGGTAGGGTAAGGGGAGGAAGGGGAAGGTGGAGCACAGGGTAGGGAATAGACATAGGATAGTTTGGGTGCTAGGGAGGGGGGCAATACACAAGAAGGGGGAGGGGAATGGAAGAACAAAGTGGACAGGAAAACAATTAGGCAGGTTTGCATGAGCTAAGTGGGACAGATAAATAAT
>NW_006408756.1:1547496-1557099 GCF_000296735.1 Chrysochloris asiatica
ATTCGTAACCACTACGCTACCAGAGCTCCTTATCAACCCTGTATAGAAGCTTTCAATCTTCACTAGAGCAGAAAGTTTCATCTTTCTCCCACAGAGCAGCTGGCCAACTCAGACCTCAGACCTTGTGGTTCATAGTCCAGTGCTTATCATATGGAGCCACCACTCCAAATACGGTGGTGGTGGTGTGCTGTCGAGTCGGTTCCGACTCATAGCCACCTTGTATAGGGTTTCTGAGGATGTAAATCTTTACGGGAGCAGAAAGCCTTCTCTTTCTCTCACGGAGCAGCCGGTAGTTTCAAACTGCTGACCTTGAGGTTAGCAGCCTGACGCATAACCGCTACGCTACCAGAGCTCCTTACTAGAAGTATTTAAAGTTAAACAAACTTATAAGACTGAACATAGGGAATCAGAGATATTACTTTACAATGAAGTCCACTACAAAGCAGAAAGAGGGGATAGTGTCAATAAAGAACTTTCAAATGACGAGGGAGTCAAGTAGATTTCAAGATAAAACAGACTGTTTGAAATGGGGAAAATATTTAATAATTTACAGGGTAACCTCAAAGAAAATGAATTCATTTTCACATCAAAATTTTTTAAATAGGAAAAGCAGATTTAATAGACATTAACACAACAGAAATGAAAAGAAAACCCATAAACAAAATGAAGTCAGTAAAGAAAATTATGTGAAACAAAGAAACCAGCAGCATCAAACACACACACACACACACAAAAAAAAAAAAACACAGCAAAATAACAGCAATCAATTCATACCTACAGATAATTACACTGAAAGTAAATGGATTAAATGCACCAGTCAAGAGACAGAGAGAGCAGAATGAATAAGAAAACAGGAGAGTCTTCAATATGCTGTTTACAAAGAGACACATCTTACACAAAGACTGAAATAAACTAAAAATAAAAGGATGAAGAAAACATATCAAGCTAATGGCAATCAATAATGAGCAGGAGTGGCAATTTTAATCTTTGATAAAATAGACTTTAAGGCAAAATACAACATCAGAGACAAAGAAGGGCAGTATTTCATGATTAAAGGTCAACTGAATAAGAGGGCATGACCATAATCAGTATCTATGCCCGTAGTCAAAGAACCTCAAAATACATAAATCAAACCCCAATAGAACTGGAGACAGACAATTCTATAGTAATAGTAGGTGATATTAGCACACCACTTTTGATGGACAGAACAACTAGAAAGAAATTCAACAAAATCACAGAACTAAACAACACAATCAACCAAATTGGCCTCACAGACATATACAGAACACTCAACCCAACAACAGCACAAAACATGTTCTCTTCCAGTGTACATGGAACATTCTTCAGAATAGACCATGCACTAGGCCACAAAGCAAACCTCAATAAATTTAATAACATCAAAATACTACAAAGGATCTTCTCAGATCACAATGCTATAAAATTGGAAATCAACAATAGGAAGATCAAAGGGGTGGGGGGGGACCAAATACAGGAAACTGAACAACACCCTACAAAAAAACCTACTGGATAATAGATTACAAAAAGCAAGACTTTTTTTTAACTCCATGCTTCAAATCAGGACAAAAATACAACTTACAAAAACCTTTGAGATACAGCAAAAGTAATGCTCAGAGGGCAATTTATAAAAATAAATACACACACATCCAAAAAGAATAACCAAGTCAGCACCTTAACTCAACATCTCCCATAATTAGAAAAACAGAAGCAAAGTAAGCCTACTACCACCAGAAAAAAAGAAATAATAAAGGTTAGAGCAAAAGTAAATGAAATATGGGGAGCCATCAAGATAAGCAACCAAGTTCCTCCAGGACAAACCCCTTCTAAGACTGAAACTCAAAGGGAACACATGAGCAGGCGCATAAATTTGCTGGCGACCACATTGGTCTACTGGTGAGTGGAAGAAGGGGAAAGGCAGCAATGAAGAAATGAGCTGAGTTCAACCACATTCCATAGACTCCCACTGACCTGGAGATGAGAGAGAGAAGAGAAAGGACTGCTGATCCAAAGTGTGGTGAACCACCCACCAACCTTGCAGGTCAAACCAACTTTGCAGTCCAGAGTATTATGAGATATCATGTTACTCCAGCATCAATAGCAATCTTCAAAAAACAGAAAACAACAAATGCTGATGAGAGTATGGAGAGACTGGAACCCTCCTACACTGCTGTGGGACTGCAAAATGGTGCAACCACTGTGAAAAATCGTATGGTGCTTTCTTAAAAAGCTGGAAATAGAAATACCGTACGACTTAGCAATCCCTCTACTTGGTTATATCCACAAGAAATAAGAGCTGTGACATGAACAGATACATGCACACCCATGTTCATTGCAGTACTATTCACAATAGCAAACAGATGGAGACAGCCTAAATGCCTATAAACAAAGAATGGTTAAACAAACTTTGGTACATACACACAATGAAATACTACACAACATTGAAGAATAATGATGAATCTGCAAAACACCTCACAACATGGATAAACCTGGAGGACATTATGCTGAGCGAAATTAGTCAATCACCAAAGGACAAATGAATATGAGGTGACTGTTGTAAAAAGCTAAGAAAAGGTTTTCTTGATAAAAGAAGGTAGGTTGGAGGGAAATATTCACGGTTTAGAGGGAAGACATATGTTAACATGGATGATGACGCAGGAATATAGAAGACGGAGGCTGACAGAGAAAAGATGAAGTAAGTGGGAGACACAGGGAGGAATGCAAGAGTTAAAGTGAACAGAGGTAAATACTATTAACTGATGGCATGTGGAGGGGATTGCAATCATTGTAATGAAGCAAAGTATATGATATGTTTAATGTAAAACCGATCATCTGATCTATAAACCTTCACACAAGTCATAATAAAAAGTGGTTTTTTTTAAGTCAAGAGAAGGTTTTCATATGAAAGACATATTTTTTGATTTTTTACCAGGGCTGGGAGGAAAGGGGGAGTAATTCACTAGAGGGTGGTGGTGGCTATGGGAGCAGAAAGCTTCATCTTTCTTCTAAGGAGCAGTGTGTAGACTCAAACTGATGCCCTTGCAGCTAGCCCTTGCAGCTAGCCAGGCAACCCACTACATTACCAGGCTAGCAGGTAGACACGTGCTAACTTGAGTGAAAGGGAAGGCAATATACAGTAAGAAGGAGACTGACATAAATCTTCTTAGACATAAGCAAACACCTTGAGGGAATGAGTCTCTGAACTTGAGGACTCAGGACCATCGTTTTGGGTGAGGGTGAGGGGAGGATGGTCAGGAGAAGCACCGTGGTCAATTGGTATAACATAGTCCACTAAGACAATGCTCTATATCCTATTTTGGTGAGTAGCTACCCAGGTATTAAGGGTTTGTTTGGAACATCAGTCTCCATGAACCTGACCAGAAAAACTAGACGATGCCCAGCTACCACCACCAACTGCTCTGAAAGGGACCCCATTTAGAGGGTCCTGGATAGAGTGGGAGAAAACATGGAACAAAACACAAAAAGAAAGAAAGAAAAAAAGGCCAGACTTACTAGTCAGATAGAGACTGATAGAACCCCAAACTAGGACCCTTGGGCATCTTTCAGATCTGAAACTGAACTTGACCTCGTGACTCGATTTTCAGCCAAGCAATACACAAGTCTATAGGGTTAGTAACAATACTAAGGAGGCCTACACACCATAGAAAGAGGAAATGAGTAACCATTTGAGATTAAAAGGTCAGCATTAACCCAAGGACTAAATTCAGAAGGAAAAGAGGAATGGAACCAAGAAACAAAGGGAGGACGTGAACTGGTGATGTTACATCGAGATGTTACATCTCAATCAATGAGATGAAACCATGTGGATGATTTGTTGAAGGTTGAAAACTGATGATTTGCTTTGCAAATTTTCACCCCATTCAAAACTGTAAAAAAAGAACTATAGGCTTCATACACCTTAAATAAATGAAACAAAAATCCTATCAACTGGATCAATAAGCAACATCCTGACAAAGGTATAAAGTATTGAAGTTGTCAGGATTTCATTTTACTTGGATCCATAATCAATGTCCATGGAAGCAGAAATTCAATGACAATATATTGCATTCAAACGATGTTGTGTTACATTGGACAAATCTGCTTTTAAAAACAAAGATATAACTTGGAAGAGTAAGGTGTGACTGGCTCAAACTATGGTATTTTCAATCCTTGTGTGTATATTTCATAGCATATTTCAATATGCTGTACAATGAATAAGGAAGACTGAAGAAGAATTGAAGTCTTCAAGTTAGGGTATTCGTGAAGAATATAGACTCCCAGAAGAATGAGTAAGTCTGTCTTGGAAGAAGTACAGCCAGAATACTCCTGACAAGCAAGGCTGACGAGACTTCATCTCATGTACTTTGGACATATGATCAGGAGGGACCAGTCCCTAGAGAAGGGCATCATGCTTTGTAAAGTTAACAAAAAAGAGAAAGACCCTCAGTGGGCTGGACTAATACAACAGGGCTGGGCAGCGTTTCCTTCTACTGTTCACAGGGTTGCTATGGGTGAGAGCCAACTTAATGACACCTAATAACAAACAAAAAAAACTAATTAGTGAACCCTGGTGGTACAATGGGTAAGCTCTGGGTCAGCAGTTCAAACCCACCAGCTGTCTTTGAGAAAAAGACCTGGAGATCTGCTTCCACAGAGACACCATTGAGTAGGAACTGAATTATAACAGCTGGTTGTGTTCGGTTTACACTCCCAATTAACCAGTGATATTTATTAGTGCTTTCCAGGTGAGTTGTGGGCCCAGGCTCAGGGCCGTCCCAAAAGTCCAGGAGATACAAGTGCCACAAAGACCGGTGCACACCACCAATGGTGAGGAGAGCAGGGACCAGCAGGAGAGCAAGGTGCAGGCCCTGGGAGGGAAGGAACCGGACTGTCTGAGGAGAGGCAAGGGGGACAGGACAGTATGGGAGAAAGGGGAAAGGTGGGGCCTGGAGGGCTAAGAAGAGCAGGTGTGTGGGGCAAGGGAGGGCTGGAGGGGTCTGATGATGGAACCTGTGAAGGTTTGATGCGGGGAGAATACCACGAACTAGGACTTGGGGAGGGTGTGTGGGAAGCTCAGGTGGCCAGCAGGGGAAGGAGCCTAGAGGGAGGGTCAGGGGACACCCCTAGCAGCTGCATTCCTGGGTTTTGTGCCGTTGACATCTCCAGACCCACACGAGGTGTCCTCCTTGCCTGCTCTCCCCCACACCCACCACCTATAAGAGGAACTTCAACCTCCCGAGTGACCACAGACTGGACAGGACTGACCCAGAGCTCCATGCCCCTTCCCTGGGGTCATTGCACAGGACATTTCCCAGTGGCTAAGATGGCCCAGACTGGAAGACCTCAGATCACCGTCCCACCAGTGTGGTTTTAGAGGCCTGGCTTCATCGTCAAAGGAATGAAGAGAGAGGGAATCTGCTTTCCTGGCACAAACCACTGCTGTTCAGGTCAGCAGAGAGACAGAGGGGCAGACAGGACCCCGGACAGAGGAACTGGAGGTGGGAGACCACAGGGTGAGTCGGTGGCACCAGCCTTTACCACGGAGGGATGCCATCGAGGCTGCCTCAGGCCGACGATCATGGAACACCAACACAGTGAGAGCAGCCAGCTCTGAGTCATGGGAGCCTCCACACACCTCAGGTCCGTATCAGGACCCCTTCCCAGTGGTTGGGGTACAGTGGGCTCCTGTGTGCAGAGTCAGGAACCCTTGAAAGAGTGGCCAAGAGCTATGGGATGGAGCTGAGAGAGGTTTAGAGATACTGCACAGTTGGCCTTGAAGATGGAGGAGGAGCCAGGAACCAGAGAGGTGGGAGCGTCTGGAAGCAGGCAAATGCTGGGAAAGGGCTGTCCCCTGGAGCCTTCAGAGGAAAGCATCCCTGGAGGCCCATTCCAGCTCTGACCTCCAGATTGTGAGATGATGCACATGTGGCAGCCACTGGGACTCACATCCTTATAAATCCACCACTGGTCTTGGTGCCAACAAGGGTCCACTCCCAACGACAGGGAAGAAATGCTCATTTGTCAGGGTGCCAAAAGATGTCCCCTTGGAATGAAGCCCGGCTTCCACAGAGGGTGTCTCCTTTGTCCTCATGAACCAGGGCTTGGGGCATCTGCATCCCCTTCTGCTGAGGTCTGAGCCAAAAGGAGCCAGGGCAGCATTTGAGCCTGACCCCCACCTGCTTTCTGCCCCTGCCCCTGCCGCTGGCTCAAGGTTGGGGTGGGTGGGAGTTGGTGGGTCTCCCTGATGGGTCTCTGCTGGATTCTTGTTCTGGGTACAAGGACACACCCCTGGGCTGCATGTCCCTTCTCCCTGGAGCGCCAGCTCCCGCGGCAGCTCTGAGGCTGACAGTTAACGGACTGCATGGCTTCATCTGTCTGCAGTGCAGCAAGTGCTGAAGAAATCGCCGCAAGGACGTTGGAAAGCGCTTCTCATTGTTGGCCGAGCGCCCTCGCTTGTCCCAACACAATGCAATTCTGGTTGGAAGTTGCCAGACAGAAACTTCATTTTTACTCAACACATCCTGCCCAGGTCAGTGTGTAATTGGCTGCTGCTTCCCCATGGCAATTTAGGAGGGAACACTGCCGCATATAACAAAAATAAATCTAAATAAAACCCAGGGAGCAGAGACTCCAAACTACGTAGCCCTTTTGCTTCTTACAGAACAAAGTCTTCTCGCCCTGGTGCTCCTACCTGACACCCACCCTGCCAGGGAGAGAGGTTACAGACAGCACTCACCTGAGGACCTCAGGGTGCGAAGGGGGCTCAACACTAACTCTGAACATGACCCTTCCTCAACAAAATGTTCCTTCCAAACAATCAAATACTGAAATACAACTGAAAGCAAAGTGCTGGACATCCTTCACTGCCCACTCCCATGAGGATAAGATTTTGTCAAATGTGATCCAAGAGTGAAGAGACAAGCCACAAGCCGCAAACAATATTTGTAGAACCCAGATCTAATAAAGGATTTGTACCAAGATCAAGATTTCCTGACGTGACACTGTAGGATCAGCACTGGACTGTGAACCAATCACAAGTTGGTGGTTCAAACCCACCAACTGCTCTTCAAAAATGTTATGCAAGGTCGCTATGAGTCAGAACCGACTCAATGATATGTAACAACAATGATCCAAGATCTACAAAGAACTTTAAAAATCCACCCATAAGAAAACAAACATCCTGATTACAAAATGGGCAAAAGATCTGAACAGACAGCTCTCCGGGGAAGATGCGCCATAGTTAGTCAATCCAAGAAATAATGCTCATCCCAAGTACAATTAGGGGATTGTAAGCTAATTCCATAAAGGAGCACCGCAGCACGCTTCCGGAAAGGCTACAATTCAAAACTTGGCAAAACCAAGTGTCAACAATGGTGCAGAGCACCAGGGACTCCTATCCCCTAACCACAGGACAGTCTCCCATATGGCCCAGGTGCCCACAGTCTGAGGCTTTGTGGAAGGTCAGAGCGCAGGAGGCTTGAAGGACACCAGGGAGCAGACAAGAAAGTCAGGGGTTCCAGGAGGGAGGTGAGGCTCACTCAGCTCCAGTAACCCCACACATTGGGGGTGTAGCAACCAGACAGGATGAGCATTGCTTCTGCAAGAGGAGGTGCCCCAGGGTCCTGGGAAGCACACTGCTCCTGGAAATGATCCCCAGCCCCTCAAAAGTGAGGTCCCAAGGGCTCTGAAGCGATGTCAGGGGAAAGAGTACAGGTCAGCACTGTTCCCAAATGCCCCCTGGCCTGACCAAGCAGCCAGGTTCAAGGACCCTTTCTTTAGGAAACTCTCCATGGCAGGGTCCCCTAGCACCCATCTTGAGCTCTTCCCACTCCCCTAAGTCTGGTTGTGCTACAGTCTCCAAGTGGTCCTCTGTCCTATGTGGGCAGAGAGGGTCCAATGCCTGTGCCCAGCCCTCACAATACTCATAAATACTTATTCATTGATGGATAAATGAATCTCAACCTGTTCCTGCCGGTGATTCAGAGGCTGCATCTGTAGGCTCAGCTGCCATGGCCATCTCGAGCCCCTTGATCGCAAGAACTCTAAGCTGAGGCAATAGGAGATAGGACCCATGCTCCTGCCATCTTGCCCGTGCAGGGCCGGAGACACCTTTGGGCTGGCAGGGTGGGCCTAGAGCAAAGTTCCCTGCACCATGTGTCAGGACATGGGGTGGTACCCAGTCCTGGGCACCCTGCTTGTTTCTCATCCTGGCCCTGAAGCCCACTCCCTGGGATAGAGACTGGTGGAACATTAGACTACGATCCTTGGTAATCTTCCAGGACTGGAACTGGAACTGAACTCACCCTCGTGGCTCAGTTTTCAGCCAAGCAACATTAGTGAGGTATACCCACAATCTGGGAAGACGTCAGGGTCTGTGTCTTCCCCAGATGCAGCCTCCTCCTCTGGGTCTTGTGGGACACAGGATTTTCCAGTGGAACCAAGCACTTTTTCTCACTGGACCATAGTGTGGGAGCTTGACCTCTTCAGACGTCCCCCAACTCACACCTAGGGTAAGTGGTCCCTGTGGTTCAGTCAGCACTCACTGGGCACCTGCTTCTCTCTGAGCCCATGTCCTTCCTGCCCAACTGATTCATTGGGCAGCTGGGTCAACAGCTGAGTGCCAGGTGGAGGGTTCCACATCCTGTAGTCCTGAGGACACCCCCCGGCCTGGGGCCAGGCAGCCTGGAGGGCTGCTCCAAGGTGGGGGGGGGGCTGTCTCTGCCCCTGGAGGGTCCTGTCCTTTAGCAAGCACCACTGCATCCCTCAGCCCAGCCTCTGTCCCCTAGAGCAGCATGAACCAAAGACACTGCCTTTGTGGGAACCCAAGGGGTCTGAACTCCCACCCTGGGTGTGTGTAAGCACCAGCACTGGGGAAAGGCCAAGGTGGCTGGGAGGAAATGGGAGAGGAGGATGGGGTAAGAGTGGGGTCCAGGGGGTAGGGGCAAGGCTGGCTGGACAGAGGGGTGAGGTGAGGTGCCAGGTCTGTATCCACAGAGGGGAGCTTAAATGTCCTCATCCCAGGAATAGAGGCACAGCGAGGACCCTGGACTTGGCTTTCAGTGAAGCAGATGATGGGATGGGTCTTCTGGCCTCAGAGAGGGTCACTCCTACAAATTGAGGTATATAACCCCAGAGGTTCACAGGACCCTTTCTGAGGTCACCTGCAGTGGTCACAGACAGCTCACAAGACCCCCTAATGCCTCAGACACAGACTTGGCCTGTGACTGCCTAACCCCTAGGAAGGCAGTCAGCTCCAAGAACACCTCTCACTCCACCACCCGCAACACACAATCACCTCCCTGCATGACTCACCCCTGTCCCAGAGTTCAACCACCATCTATGGAGCCATTACCCCATGTGCAGATCCGAAAACTGAGACCTGACATGTCCTCAGGACCAGCAACTGGGAGTGCTGATTTCCTAGTCATCACTAAGGACCTGGCTCTGCTTCCCTCACTTATCCTTCATCCATCCATCCATCCATCCATCCACGCACCATTCATCCATCCACCCACCATCCATTCATCCATCCATCCACCATTCATTCATCCATTCACCATTCATCCATCCACCCACCATCCATTCATC
>NW_006408756.1:1557289-1566948 GCF_000296735.1 Chrysochloris asiatica
CATCCACCCACCATCCATTCATCCATCCATCCACCATTCATTCATCCATTCACCATTCATCCATCCACCCACCATCCATTCATCCATCCATCCATCCATCCACCATTCATTCATCCACACACCATCCATCCATCCATCCATCCACCCACCATCTATCCATACATCCATCTATCCATTCACCATCCAGCCATCCACCCATCCATCCACTCACTCATTCATTCACATATTGATTTACTTAATGATTCATCCATCCATCCACTCGCTCACTCACTCATTCACACATGGATTCACTTAATGATTAATTAATCATTCACCTAACCATTCATTCATTAACCTATTTGTTCATTCACCCATCTCTCACTGACTAGTCACCCATCATTCATTCACTCACTCACCCTTCATTCATTCACTCACTCACCCTTCATTCATTCACTCATCATTCATTCATTCACTCACTCTTCATTCATTCACTCACTCATCATTCATTCATTCAGGCTGGCCTCTGACTTCATCTTTGGCTCAGTCACTCTGCACACATCTTTATGTTTCTGTCCTCACACAGCATCTGTTAGGATCCCAGCCCAGGAGGGTCATCAGCTGACAGCCTGCTCTGAGCAGCATGGGCATCATCTGGCCTCCTCACTGGGTGTCAATGTGCAGGATCAAGGTGGCATGGTCCCTGGTGGGGCAGCTACTCCCTAGTTCTCCATATACCCCACTGCTCCCTAATGCCTCACAGCAGTCTGCTCCCTCATTCAGATACTGCAGCCTCTGGGCACTCTGGCATCTGCAGTGGCCACTCCAGTGCCCAGTATACATTGGGGGCTCAGAGGTGCTGTGGCTGACAGACCCCCATGGCCACCAACCTGGACATTGAAGCGGGAATCAGCAAGTCTGTGGTAGCAACATCTGTTACTGACCTGTCCCAACAAGGTGGCTCTCTCCAGATGTAATGGGAAGCAGTCACATCTGCCAGGAGGTGCCAAGTCCCCAGGACAGATGGTCAATCAAGAGACCCAGCTCCAAGACAAATTGGGGGTGATGGATGGATTCATTTGGAATTTTTTCCCTGTGCAGCAGCTAGATAAATATTTTCAGATTTACTCCTAACCTCAGGGACCAGAGGCGCTCTCGATTTACAGCAGTAATTACATCATTGGTTCAATTAATGCCCACTAAAAATTTTATGCTGCACGGAACATTAATAGAACACCTTTGAAGGAGATGGTGAGGGTTGCATGAGAACCCATGGCTTTATGGGATTTCCTGGTGCTTCATGGCCCCAGTGGCGCCTGGATTCTTAGTGGGTCCTGCTGATGAGGTTGTATTGGGATCAGGACCCCAGGCAGCTGGACCAGACCAGGATCACCTCCACATGTCCAGGTCCTGGGAGGGGTGGGTGGGGAAGGGTGGAAGATAGGAATGGCCCCTTCCCTTTGAGTCAAACATCTTCTCCTTTCAGGTCTGCAGGCTCCGGGGTGGTAATTCACCTGGGAGTCTCCTGGCACTGACAAGTGCCCTACCCACAGGACTGGATAGATAGGGTCCAGGTACAGCAGGGGGACACTGAGGCAGGGACCTTGAAGGGATGACCTAGGGGAACACAGTCAAGAGCCTGTGAGCCCAGGGAAAGGCTGGCCTCTGATGGGCAACACCAGTCCCCCAGAGCTGTGTTCCAATCATCACCAACATTGTCATTAGGTCATTGTAGTTCTTGGTTTTCAAGGACATCATATCCACATAGCTTCGTAAGAGTCTAGCCGCTCCAATGGGTATGCAGCTAAAATCAAGGCCCCCTCCCACCCTGGCAGTCCTCGGCCCTTCCTACCGGTAGACCCTGTGAATGCACATCTGTCTGTACCAGGTGCCGCGTGCAGGGAGCTCTGTCTGCACCATCGATGACAATGACGGTAACATTGCTCACCCTCCGCCCCCAGGATCCAAGAGGCCAGACCACAATCCACCCCCTGGAAAGGGAAACTGAGGCTCACAGACCTTGGAGAAGGAGTAGTACATGCAATCCTGTCAGTTCTTGGTGCCCTTCCAGATCCTCTTCCTCTCCCAGGAGGTCCTGGGTGGCCCAACTCCGCAGACCTCAGGAAGGCTGGCATCCCCAGTCCTGGCACCAGGCTCAGGAAGCCCCCCACCGTCCACGTGCACCCCGACAGTCCTTCTGCCTGTGAACTACTTCCACTGGACAGGGACACCCAGCCTGGGCTCCTCAGGGGCTGTGATAAAAGTCATGAGAAACATGAATGTGTCTTTGCCAGCAGGAGCTTACAGTTTATCTGCCTTCCGAGGAAATTAATTTAGCCTCCGAGCCCCTCCAAACCCCTTCTCACTGGCAGAACCGTGTGCCACTCCGCTGCACTCCATGAGACCCGCCAGGTGGGGAGGACCAGGTGGAGCATCTCTCAGTCCCTAACTGGTCAGGACCACCAAGAGGGCACCTGCTCCAGAAGAAAACGCCTACCTCCCTCCAAACTCCTTGAACCCCTTGAGCCCACCCAGATGAAGCTGAGACTCCCCTACTGTCCCGATCCCCACCGTTGAGCCCCTCCACACATTCCCTGACCTCCTCCTTCCTTGCCCAGCCCTCCTTGGTTGTGGGACTGGCTGGCCAGAGAAAGGGTCCAGGACCTCTGGCTATGTGTGATGCCTGCACCAAGGACCAGTCCCTGCCCCTGCCCCTGCCCCTGCCCCTTCCATGATGGTCAGCGGTCCAAGAGGAACATAATCTATGGGTGGAGATGTTCTTCAGCCTCGCCTGCCTGTCCTCCTGACCAGTGCGCCCAGTTCTTCTCCCTCTGGGTCATGTTGCCGAGATGAGCCTGGCACCGGGCCATGGGTCACAGCACAGTGGGTGGTGACTGAGGGAGATGAGTGGGGACATGGTGGGGTGCTACTGTAGATGAGGTGTTTAGGGGGCTCTGAGGAGGTGGGGGTGCTGGATGTATCCAGGTGTTCTCCACAAGAGGGGAGAGGGGTGGACCTCTGGACGGTGTCTCCAGCCTCCATTTGGAGAGAGCACATTGGCTCTCTTCTGGAACCCAGACCCCAGGCGTTTTGTGTTTGTGTGTAGTGGGAACATACACAATATTCACCGATCCAACTGTTCCTGTGTGCTCAGTTTAGTGACGGGTTTCATGGTCTGTGTCTTTTTCCTAACCATCCCACCACCCTCATCACCCCTGAGCACACACTCCCTGTCTCCCCTCCATCCCACCCAGTCACCACAAAGCAGCTTGGGTTTCTCTTTGCTTATTTCGTGTGAGACCACCAGAATCTTCCCCTTTGTGAATGGCATATTTCGGTCGCTTTGATGTTTTGGGGGTTTACCCATGCTGCGGCATGCCCTAGGATTCCATTGCTCTTTATGGCTGAGTTACACTCCACTGTGTGGCCAGCCCTTGTTGAGGGACATTTCGGTGGTGTCCACCTTTTAGCCATTGCAGGAAGTGCTACTGTGAATGCTGGTGTGCAGGTCAGACCCAGGACATCTACAGAGGAAGTAGCCTGAAACCTCCATCCCAGCTCTGAGGGCACCGCTCCCCATCAAGAGCAGTGCCTGAGTTCCAACGTCATGCCACCCCTGTGTCCTGGTCACTGGAGAGCCCAGGCCCCGAGCCCTTGCCAACCCCCTCCCAGGCGTTCGGTGTGATCTCAGAGTTATATTCAGATAGTGGATGGCGGGTGCTCATAAGCAGCGAGGCACAGTTGTCAGAGGAGTCAGATTGATCCCTGCCTGGTCAGCTGACGGCTTCAGTTACAGCCTCGGCAGCCGGCCCTGGAGAGGACGGGTCGGGCGTGAGCTTTGGCCACTGAACGCATCGATCTGGGGAGAGTGGTTTTCCTGCAGAAATGCATTTACCGTCCATGGGTTAAAAATAGCCCAGAGCGCCAAGGTGGGCTGCAGAGGCTTAGCTCCTCACGCAGTCCCTGCTCCGGCTGAGGGGTCATTCTGCTGGACAGCCAAGCCTTGAGGTTCCTCCACCACACCCAGACCTGGAATGGGGGATCTGAGGATCTATGGTCAACACCCAGTACCTGCACTCGCACAAAAGGGGCTGAAACAGCAGGCTCTGGGCACTAGTGAGGAGCAGGGCATGGGGGGCTGGGGAGAGCAAAGTGTGAGGGTGGGGCAGAGGGCTAGGGGGAGGGACAGAGGCTGATGTCTGGGCAGACACAGAAAGCAGAGGCCGAGGGCAGTGGCCCCAGGAGCCTCCCTGACAAAGTGGTAGGCCCCTACTGCGACGTCCTACACTTGTCTCTGTCCACCCTGCAGGGTCACAGCAGTCAGAAGCCAGTGTGAAGGAGACACTGTTGTGAACACTCTAGCTAGTCAGCCTGGAGGTGGCCCTGGCTTCCCTCCAGCTACACCCATGAGCAGGCTGCTCTGAGCACAGCAAGAAAGGACAGATTTGGGGGGAAGTGTTGCTGTACTGGCTGGACTGAGCAGGGAAGGGACAGTGCCTGGGCATACTTTGGAAGAGTCAGGAATGGACAGGTGCAGGCACCCAGGGGCTCCGGACACCATCCTGAACAGCCCACATGCTTAGGGAGGACCCTTCAAGAGTGGCAGGAAGGGGGAGATTTAGGGTTGGGTTAGAGCCAGAACTCCCCTCCAA
The DNA here is from genome assembly GCF_000296735.1 of Chrysochloris asiatica. Taxonomy (NCBI): domain Eukaryota; kingdom Metazoa; phylum Chordata; class Mammalia; order Afrosoricida; family Chrysochloridae; genus Chrysochloris; species Chrysochloris asiatica. The sequence continues at coordinate 1,561,918 of NW_006408756.1, forward strand.
AGTCCACCCAGGGGGTTGGCCCAGGGCTGCAGTCCAGACTCCTGGAACCCACAGGTCTGGAAAACAGCTGCTCCTGCTGCCGGAATCTTCTCACCGGGAACCAAGCCTTTGATGTCATTATTGTTATCCGGTGCCCTCAAGTTTCTTCCCACTCACAGTGACCCCATGTGATGAGTAGAAGCACTCAGCATGGTTTCTACTTACAGAAGCAGGTCACCAAATTTCTCCCAAAGAGTGACCGGTGGGCTCTAATCTTTGTTTAAAATAGCAACAATAATGCTAACAGCTGGAGGTGGACTCTGACCTTCTGGGGTCGGCTGTGTTCCAGCATGCTCAGCACAAGACTCTGAACCTCAGTTTCCTTGCCGCACGAGTCAGTGATGGTGACTGCCCTGTCTGCTCATGGGGCTGGTAGTTGGGGCCTCAGGGGATACAGACTGTCCAGCACCAAGCCCAGGGCTGCTAGCAAATCAAACCAAAAACCCAGCCCACTGCTCCCTGGTCGGTTCCAACCCATAGTGACCCTATAGAACATTTTTTGGGGGGTTCCGGAGGCTGTAAGTCTTTATTGCACAGACAGCCTCACCTTTCTCCCCACATTGGCTAGAACTACTCATTCAGTGCTTAACCCACCTTGCCACCAGAGCTCCTTGGCCTTTGAAGACAGAGCAGGCTAGCTTAATTCTCACTAAAGTGTGAATGACTGCCTGGGGAAGGGAAGAAAGAAAAAGGAGGAGAAAGTTCCAGAAGACTCTCACCACAGCCTCACCCCCACCAGCACCCCACCCCACCTTTCCTGGGGCAAGTGACCCAGAACACATCATGGTCTCTTCTGTACTCCTTCAACACATACCCCCTGGGTTAAGTGAGCAGGGCAGGTCCCTAAAGCCCCCTCCTCAGGGTCACCACCCTGGCGCTTTGTGGACCTGGAAATCTGCCAGCCTCTGAAATCTGCCAGCCATGGGTGACCCACATCTGGCTCCAACCACCTGCCCTGACCCTCTGGCTGGAGGACTGCTCCCAGCTGCATGGCAGGCAACTGTCATGGGGGCTGGGGAGCAGGTACCCTAGGTATCTTACCACCCCCTCACCTTCAACCTGGGGGTCATTCGAGGCCAGACCTGTTCATCAAGGAACAAGGTGGCCCAGCCTTCAGGTCGACATCAGGGTACTTGGGGTAGAGGAGGAATGGGGAGAGGAAGGACATGGGGCAGTGGGGGCAGTGGGGGAGGACAGAGTGGGATCACAGGACGGGGTGTGGCAGGAGGGGGACGAGACTGGCCTGCCGAATAATGCAAGTGGCCAGGCAGTGGCCACGCACCTCTGCCTGTGGTGTGTACAAAAAACGCCCATGGCAGGGCTGCATACTGGCTTCAGCGCCACCACACCGTGCCCAAGTGGAGCCTGGGGCAGAATGGGCAGCACAGGTCCCAGGTCTGGCAGGAGCTGCATCCGCTGGGAGGAACACAGAGCCTACCACCCCCTCATCTCGAACCTGGGGGCACATGGCTCATAGTGGGCACACCTGGCGGGTGGCAAGGACATGTCCAAGGTCACAGGGACAGTCAGAGGCCTAGTAGATGTGGGAAGCCCCAGTGGTGGTACACACACCTGATTCCAGGGACTGAGCGGGGCTATGGATCCCTGCAAATCTCTGCTCTCAGACCATCAGGCCAAGCTGGCAGCCCCAGGACCAGACTGATGTGGGGGCACTCACAGAAGTCCTGTAGTGTGTTCATTGTTCCCTTCCAGGAAGCAAAGGCTCCGCTGCTGAGACAGAAACACCAGGCACCCACAGGTGCCCAGGAGCATGTGCACTGGATGGTCTGATGGCTTAGATGCAGTGACATGCCAAGGGGGCACCCACACTGAGGGAGAAACGCACTGTGCACAGCTAAAGCATGCCTGCCCAGCTTGAAAAAACGTCGCTAAATTGTCATTTATACATGTAGAAACTGTTGAATTAGTATCCATTCTGTTGTGTATATTCTCAACAACAACAGCAAAATAAATGCCATTAAAAACAAACATAGAAACATTTTTAAATGTCTTAAAACGGGTGCTGAGAATGTTGCTGGGCAGCAGAGACAGAATGGATGAGCAGCATCTGCCAAAAGCAGGGACAGTGGTTGCTGCATGTTGGCATGTGCCATCTGCACTGACCCGCTGTCCCCAGACTGAACTGCATCTCTTAGCTGAGTGATGGTCACAGGAGAGACGGGGGGTCTTCTCTTCTGGGAGACATTCTGAATTCCCCTCCATTCTGGATAAAGTGTAGAAGGCCACTCTCGTTAACCCCAGATCAACAGCATCCTTCATCTTCTTTCCACAAGGGTCCACACACCTCCCCCTGTCCCCCCCCCACACACACACACACACACACAGTGTCTCCCCTTAGATAAAGGCTTTGTCACTGATTGGCTCTGAGCCAGACTGGCAGCTTAGTGTCTGCAGGCCCCACCTCCAATGCAGGCTCCTCCCACCACAGATCTGAGGTCTTCCAGACCTGCGCAGTATTCCCACCACCACCACCACCACGCATGCCTGTCTCATGACTGACAACGACCTTCACCTGTGACCTCCTTCCAGTAGCATTCACCCCACCTTTGATATGAGGAAAACTTAGACAGGTGTCTTCGAGCACCTCCAACAAAGCACCTGACCACTGTTCTCAGAAGACCAGGCCTTGGGGCACAAGGTCAGCCTGAGGGAACAGCCTCCTGGTGGGTCCGGGTGGGACGCTGGAGAAGAAGAGAACGCCAGGGAAACCGGGTGACAGCTGAGGCCATTGTGGTCTTCCATCAGTGATGATGGATGCGCCCCAGGAAGGCAACATGGTTGTTTTAAAGCTGAGCTGCTGATTCTGTTCTCAGACATGCTTTGTTCAGCCTACAACCACTGCCTCTCCACCCCACCACAAAGAGCATCAGTTGCAAGGGGATTCTGCCTCTCTGCAGCCCATAGCACAGCGCAGAAGTGCCCGAGGGTCTTTCAGGAGCACATGTCACATCTGTCTCCTGTAGAGTGGCTGGGGGGTTCACACACCGACTTTATGGTTAACAGTCAAGCGCTTTAACCACTGTGTCATCTGGGTCCCTTTTACTCTGTGGTATTTTTTCATTGTTTTAATGAGTTGCGAATTTAGAAAATCAGAAGGCATGTGTGTGAAGACTTGAATTTCCAACTTCCCATGAAATCCAGAGGTACCGGGACCATTTGGCTGCAGCGGAGCAGCCACGCTTCTAGGATCCCGCTCAGGTCCTACGCTCTGACCCCACAAAAGCACTTGGTTGGGTAACTCTACGTACCCACTTCCCGTTTGGCAGATAAGGAAACTGAGTTGAGGGATGAGGAAGGTCACCAGGAGACAGGTGGTAACAAAACTGAGGCAGGAAGTAAGAAAGACCAGGACAGAGGGAAGGGATGCTGGACCATCTCCAGTTCCTCTTCTCTCTGTGGTACACCCTGAGCCACCTCTCCTGCTGGGGACCCACAAGATTGACCCTAAACTTATGCAAGACTGCCTCTCCACACAAGAATGGTTCCCCCGCCATCTTGTACAAATCTTCACTCATAAAGTTCCATTTCTTTAAAAAAATAATAAAGTGCTGAAACCAGCAGCATCTCAATAAACACACAGCAAAATGACAGCAAGTAATTCCTACCTACCAACAATTACATTAAATGTAGATGGATTAAATACACCAATCAAGAGGCAGAGAGCAGCAGAATGGATAAGAAATCAGGATCCTTCCATATGCTATCTACAAGATGCACGCCTTACAAAGACAAAACTCGACCAAAAGTCAAAGAATGGAAAAGAACATATCAAGCAATTAAACTGGTGTGGTGCTGTGGCTTAATGAGCCAGACTGTAAAGCCATTCGAGCTGCAAGGTCGGCGGTTCAAGCTCACCAGCTACTCCTCAGAAACCCTATACAGGGGTTACTATGGGTCGGAACTGACTCAATGGCACTTCACAAACAACACACACAAAGAATTATCCATCACTAATCCTTCCATTCCTTATGAATAGCAGAGAAACACTGTCAGTTATAGTGACGTAAAATGAGCCCCTCAGCTTGGAAGGCACTCAGAATGCGACTGGGGAAGAGCTGCCTCCTCAAAATAGAGGAATAACGCTAATGGAGTAAAGCCCGTGGGAATAAAGCCCACCGGACCTTCATTTGCTGATGGGGCACAACTCAAAATGAAGAGAAATAGCCGTAAACATCCATTAATAATCGGAACATGGAATGTACAAAGTATGAATCTAAGAATGTTGGAAATAGTCAAAAATGAAATGGAACACATTAGTGAGCTGAAATGGACTGGTATTGGCCATTTTAAATCTGATGATCACATGGTTTACTATGCTGGGAATGACAGCTTGAAGAGGAATGTTGTTACATTCATTGTCAAAAAGAACATATCCAGATCAGTCATGAGGCACAACACTGTCTGTGATAGGATAATATCCATGCACCTACAGGGAAGCCCAGTTAATACCAGATGGAATACACAGAAATCAAATTGACTACATCTGCGGAAAGAGATGATGGAAAAGCTCCATATCATGAGCCAAAACAAGGTCAGGGGCAGACTGTGGAACAGACCATCAATTACTCATATACAAATTCAAACAGAAGTTGAAGAAAATGAAAACAAGTCCACAAGAGCCAAAATATGACCTTGAATATATCCCACCTGAATTTAGAGATAATCTGAAGAACAGATTTAATACATTAAACACTAAAGACTGAAGACCAGAAGAGTTATGGGATGACATCAAAAACATCATACAGGAAGAAAGCAAAAAGTCATTAAGAAGACAGAAAGGCAGGAAGGCAGGATCAAAATGGATGTCAGAAGAGACTCTGAAACTTGCTCTCCAGTGCAGAGATACTAAAGCAAATGGAAGAAATGAGGAAGTCCAAGAGCTGAACAGAAAATTTCAAAGGTCAGCTTGAGAAGACAAAGTCAAATATTACAACAAAATGTGCAAAGATCTGGAGTCAGAAAACCAAAAAG
>NW_006408756.1:1568698-1580196 GCF_000296735.1 Chrysochloris asiatica
TGTTACGTGCCACTGAGTTGGTTCTGACTCACAGTGACCCTGTCTAGGATTTCCCAAGAATGGCTGGTGGGTTTTAACAACCTCTGAAACTTGCTCTCCATTTTAGACATGCTAAAGAGAATGGAAGAAATGAGGCAAAGAGCTGAACCAAAAATTTCAAAGGATAGCTCGAAAAGACAAAGTAAAGGTATTATAATGAAATGTGCAAAGATTTGGAGTTAGAAAATCACACTCAGCATTTCTCAAGCTGAAAGAAATTAAGGAAAACGTCAAGTTTTCTACTTACAATATTGATGGATTCTATGGGCAAAATGGAGTCCTAGTGTAGTACTGTGGGTTAATGCACTGGACTGCAAAGTCAGTTCGAAACACAAGGTCGGTGGTTCAAGCTCATCAGCCACTCCTCGGAAACCCTACTATACAGGGTTGCTATGGGTTGGAAGTGACTCAACAGCACCTAACAACAACAATGGGCAAATTATTGAATGATTCAGAAAGCATCAAAAGAAGATGTAAGGAATACACAGTGTCACTATACCATAAAGAAATGGTCAATGTTCAGCCATTTGATTGAGAACAAATAGTACTGAAGGAAGAAGTCCAAGGAGCACTGAAGGCATTGGCAAAGAACAAAGCTCCTGGAATTGATGGAATATGAATCGGAATCTTTCAACCAACAGTGCTCACTCATCTATGCCAAGAATTTTGGAAGATTGCTACCTGGCCAACTGATTGGAAGATAACCATATTTGTGCCCATTCCAAAGAGAAGTGACCCTGACAGAATGAAGAAATCATCAAACAATATCATTAATATCACATGCAAGTAAAATTTTGCTGAAGATAATTTAGCGTAGTGGTTACGAATCGGGCTGCGAACCTTAAGGTCAGTGGTTTGAAACTACCAGCTGCTCCGTGGGAGAAAGATGAGGCTTTCTACTCCCGTAAAGATTTACACCCTCGGAAACCCTGTACAGGGTTGCTATGGGTCGGAACCGGCTCGACGGCACTTAACAACAACAACAACAATTTAAAAATAGCTGCAACAGTACATCAACAGGGAACTACCAAAAAATCCAACCCAGATTCAGAAGAAGATGTGAAATGAGGGATATCATTGCTGGTATCAGAAGGATCTTGGCTGAAAGCATAGAATAGGATCACGATGTTTTATTGATTGTGCAAAGTCTTTCGACTGTGTAGATTACGACAAGCTATAGATAACATTGCAAAGAATGGGTGTTCCAGAACACTTTATTGTGCTCATGAGGAACCTGTACATAAACTAAGAGGCAGTCATTAGAACAGAACAAGGGAGCACTGAATGGTTTAAAATCAGGAAAGGTGTGCACCAAGGTTACATTTTCACCATACTTGGTCAATCTGTATGCTGAGCAAATAATATTAGAAGCTGGATTATCTGAAGAAGATTGTATTGGAGGAAAGTTCATTAACAACCTGCAACGTGCAGATGATACAACCTTGTTTGCTGGAAACAAAGAGAGCATAATATACTTATTTGATGAAGATTGAAGAGTACAGTCTTCACTATGGATTGCACCTCAACGTAAAGAAAACAAAAATCCTTAGAACTGGACCAATAAATAACATCATGATAAATGGAAAAAAGACTGAAGTTGTCAAAGACTTCATTTTGCTTGAATCCATAATCAATACTCATGCAAACAGCCAGCCAAGAAGTCAAATGACATTTTGTATTAGGTAAATCTGCTGCACATGACCTCTTTAAAGTATTGAAGAACAAATATGTTTAAGGACTAAGGTGCTCCTGACCCAACCCATGGTGTTCTCAATAGCCTCACATGCATGTGACCCTAGAAGAATGGATGCGTTTGAGTGATGGTGTTGGAGAAGAATACTGAAAGGACCTCAGACTGCCAGAAGAACAAACAAATCTGTGTTGAAAAAGTACAGCCAGATGCGTTCTGGAAGCCAGGATGGAGAGATTTCATCTCTCCTACTTCATACATATTATCAGAAGGACCAGGTCCTGAAGAAGGAGATCGTGCTTGGTCAGTGAGATGGACTGGTACAGTGGCAGCTACAATGGACTAACACGTACAGCAATTGTGATGATGTTTCAGGAATGGACAGTGTTTTGTTCTGTTGTGCATAGGATCATTAGGAGTCAAAACTGCCTCAATGGTACCTACCAGCAGCAATAGCAAAGAACTGTACTCTAACAAATTAAAAAATCTAAAAGAAATGGGAAAAATTCTAAAAACACATGACCTACCTAACATAGACTGAAGTAGAAAACATGAACAGATCTATAAAAACAGAAGAAATTCATCAAGTCATTAAAAAACAAAAAAAACTGCCAACAAAAAAAAAAGTCTGGGCTCAAGTTGTTTTGCTGGTAAACCCTACCAAGCATTCAGAGAAGGACTGACAGCAATTCTACTCAAATTATTCCAGAATACAGAAAACGGTGGACAGCTCCCAAATTCACTTTATGAAGCAATTATAAACCTAATACCCAAAACCAGGCAAAAACATCACTAAAACATAAAATCATCAATATCCCTCACAAACATAGATGCAAAAATTCTCAACAAAATCCTAGCCAATAGAATACAAAAACATATCATAAAAAATAATCCACTATGATCAAGTGGGATACATACTAGCTATGCAAGGATGGTTCAATATTAGAAAAGCAATCAATGTAACCCACCCCATAAATAAAACAAAAGAAACAATCCCATCACCATACCAGTTGATGTGGAAAAGACACTTGATAAAATTCAATATCCATTCCAGATAAAAACACTCAACAAAATAGGAACAGAAGGGAAATTTCTCAGCATAAGTAGGACATATCAACAAAACAAACAGCCAACACCACTCTCAACTGAGAGAAATTGAAGCGATTCCCCTGTGAACAAGAGCCAGACAAGGAGACCAGGATGCCCTTTATCACCTCTCCTATGTAATATTGTGCTGGAAGTCTTAGCCAGAACTATAAGACAAGAAAGGAGAATTAAAGGCATCCAAATTGGCAAAGAAGACATAAAACGATATTTGCAGATGACATGATTCTATACTTAGAAAATCCCAAAGACTCAATAAGAACATTGTTGGAACTCATTGAATAATTCAGCAAAGTGGTAGCCTGCAAGATCAACACACAAAAATCAGTTCAATTAGACTTCAGGCAAAATGGTGGACTAAGCAGACACACTACATGGACCTTCTACAGCAAAGATATCAAAGAGACACGGATATAAACTTTGGAACCCTGAACTTCAGAGGAAAAGTTAGAGAAGTGAGTTGTGTGTTTGCTGGGAGAAGAAGCTGAGCAGGGATAGGGAGGGAGGGAGACTGACTTGTGACCATCTTGTGAGCAGCTTTGGCAAGAGAAGGTGTCCTGGCAGAGCAGATTCAAACGGGCGATTCCCTCTTGCTCCCCACATTCCCCTAGCGAACCGAGGTGTGGCCAGCTCCCACCCTCATCCACCCCCAGCTTTCCTGGAGTTCAGAGCCTTGTGGTTGAGAGCTACCGCAGTGTGAGGTGGTGAGGGGGGAGCTCCCCACCCCCTGCACCACTATGGTGCCTGGATTCAGGTGGGCTTGGACCTGCAGAGCCCCCAGACCCAGCACTTAACCAGTCCCCCTGCCCCCAGCTGCCCTGTGGTCCTAACAGACATTGAAAACAGCTCCATCAAGGGCCTCCATGAACTACTTCTGACTGAGTGCCCTGAACACGGAGGCCAACAAGAACTCTGCACCCCTCCCACACCCACTTCATGAGCTCCTTGGCTGGCAGGAGCCCCCAGAGTTTTCTCCTCTCCAGGCCCAAGAGCTGCACTGTTTTGTTTTTCGTTTTGTTTTGTTTTGGAGGGGGGAGGGGGTTGGTTCTTGCCTTTTGTTGTTTCATTGTTTTTATTTGTTTGTTCTTTCTCCTTTTTCTTTTCTTTCCAGTCCCTTGAACGTTATCCTTTCTGTCTCTGCTTTTATTCTTCCTTCTTTTCTTCTGGTTTTCCTTTCCCCTCTTCCCTTTTCCCCCTTTTGATGGGAACAGAAAGCGTTATCTTTCTTCCATGGAACGACTAGCAGATTCGAACTGCTGACCTTGCGGTTAGCATCCCAATTCAGAAGCCACTATGCACCTGGGGATCCTTAAATGTTGAGAGCTAGAACTATAAAAATCATCAATGGGAAAACAGGGACACTCCTAGGGGCTCTGATACATGACATAAATACACTATGACACATAACTGAAAACAAACAACAGAAGATAAAATCAATGGCTGAGACCTCCTAAAAATAAGACACATATGTGCATGAAAAGATTTCATCCAAAAAAAGAGTAAAAAGAGACACCACTGGTGGGGGCAGGGAGGGGGACTTTAGCAAATCAGACAAGGGACTGTTCCATAAAATGTATACAACACTTCAACACCTCAATGAAAAGAGACAAATCATCCAATTTAACAATGGACAGAGGACATGAACAGGTACTTCACCAAAAAAGACACTGAGTTTGCAATGAAATGATGAGTGTAAAACCAATGTTCTCGCATGTAAACAATCACTCAATTCACAATAAAAACTTTGAAAAAAAAAGACATTCAGGCAGCCAACAAACATATGAAGAGATGCTCATGCTCACAAAGCATCAGAAAGATGCAAATGAAAACAACAGTGAGATCCCATCATACCCCAACATTAATCATTATTGTTAAATGCTATCAGTAGCTTCTGACTTATGGCAACTTTATCAGGGTTTCTGAACCGACTTGATGGCACTCATCAACAACATAGGGTTTCTGAGGCTGCAAATCTTTGTAGGAGCAGAAAGCTGCATCTTTCTCCTACGGAATGGTCAGTAGGACTAAACCGCCTCCCTTGTGGTTTGCAGTCCAGTGCTTATCCAACAGAGCCACCGTGCTCCCTCCAATATCAATAGAAAACATTTTCAAACAAAATAGAAATCCACAAAGGCTGAAGAGGGTGTAGAGAGTATGGGACCCTCTTACAGTGCTGGTGGGACTGTAATATGGTACAACGGCTGTGGGTAATGGTGTGACACTTTCTCAGAAGGTTGGAAATGGAAATAAAGCATGGCCCAGCAATCTCTCTCCTTGGTATATATCCTCAAGAATGAAGAGCAGTGAGTGGTACAAATGGCTAAATGCACCCATGTTTATTGTAGCATCGTTCACAACAGCGCGATGATGGGGACAACCTAGATGTCTATCCCAGAGGAATGGTTAAACTAACTTTGGTGCATGCACACAACAGAATACTATGCAACACTGAAGAAAAAAACAAAAAAACATGCAAAACACCACATAACATGGAGGAACCTGGAGGACATTCTGCAGAGTGAAATCAGAAAATCACAAAAGGACAGGCACTGTATGAGACGACTTCTGTAAAAAGTCAAGAAAAGGTTTACATTCTAGAATAGAATTTCTATGATGGCCTCCCAGAGGGGGGAGTGGGGAAGAGAGAATTCTATTATTCACTGGATAGTGGAGCCCTGGTGTGGGGCTGTAGGATAAGCACTGGACTGCAAGGTCAGTTTGAACCTCAAGGTTGGTGGTTCAGGGTCACTACGAGTCAAAACCAACTCAACGGCACTTAACAACAACAACACAAAACACCTGCTGACTTGGGTGAGGGAGAAGGCAGTTAAGAAGGAAGGAGGGAAAGAGAAAGAAAGGGGGTTGAGGGAAAAGATGCTCTTTTTTTGTATGTAGTTTTTTCATGTACTGGAAGGGAAACAAATAAAAAACAAAAACAATGAAATACTTGTAGGGAGAAGGGGAACAAACATGCTGTGTCATTTCCCCCCATTCCTGTCCTGTTAGACCTCACTCTAGATGTCTCTTCCCTGTAGGGAGACCAGAGTACCTGGTGATCTGCCCACCCAGCCAGTTGGCTCAGGGACTGACCACCGAGCGGGGCAGAAGCAGAATAGACTAGAGACCAGCACAAGCCAGGCTGTGCTCCCTGGTTCTGATTCCTGCAATGTCTGTGGGTGTTGGGAGCCTACAGGGTCATATGGGTGGTCAGTTCTTCCCAGGACACTCCTGGCCACCTATAGTGCTGGACCCCTTCCTTGGTGCTGTCTTGGGAGACCCTTGGTTTACTGCTACTTGGGCAACACTCTGAATTTAGGGTGGCCCAGAACATCTGGTCTGAGGCCACAGCCTCACAAAACTCCACCATTGGTAGGGAGCAGGCCCCCTCCTCCACGAAACAGTTAGAACCAGCTCAGGGACCACTTCTTACTGCCCAGTGACACCCACAGGTCAGCATGGCAGGGGCCAAGAGCTCTGTCCACTGGCTGGCCCCAATCTACCCTTGACATGAGCCTCAGTCTCATGTCCACCTCTGCCGGGTACAAGGAGGGGATACAGTGACCACTCACAGCTTTGTTCTCTGCAGGGCACACACAGCCTGGAGGTCACCTCCCCCCTCCTCCGCCTCAGGGCGTTTGCTGACGAGCTGGACTCTCCCGTCTTTGTGGAGCCATGGACACGAATGCAGCCAGGCTTGGCCTGTGAATCGCTGCGTCAAGAGGTTCTCGCTGAGCTGGTAAGACTGTCCAGGGACGCAGCCAACACACTCTGTGGCCACTCATGTGCTTTATGGGAAGAGTGAGGGGGCTGCTCAGGCCCAGACCCCAGCAGGAACCCGCAACCAACTGCCCAAGCACCCATTCAGCTGTTGCCTGCTGTTCTGAAGAGAAGAGTCACATCACACCACACACCAAACCCCCCAAGCCCAGCTCCAGTGCTGCCCTCTGAGGACACCCACCCCACAAAGTGACCCCAACTCCAGAGCCTGGAGTCCCCCAGCTGGCTGGCCAACATGGTCCCACCATAATACTACTTCCTCTGAAGAAAGTCACAATTTCACCTTCTTGGGGGCATTGGATTAATGCCAAAAGGCAAGTACATTCAGAAGAGGGACCCAGAGTCCAGCTGTCCACATGTCCCTGCAGGGTGAGGGCAAAGGGCATGGAAAGGAGATCTCACCCCCACCAGGCACTGAGGAACAGAGAAGAGGTGAGGCCCTTTCCTTTGTGAGGGAACTAAGATGATGGCGGTGGAAGTGGTGGTGATGGTGATGGTGATGCCAGTGATGGTGATGCTGATGATGTTGGTGATGATGATGCTGGTGGTGGTGATGCCAGTGATGGTGATGCCGATGATGGTGATGGTGATGCCAGTGGTGGTGATGCTGATGATGTTGGTGGTGGTGATGTTGGTGGTGGTGATGTTGGTTGGTGGTGCTGGTGGTGATGATGGTGATGTTGGTGGTGGTGATGGTGGTGATATGGCTGGGTACACTCCACAGTCCCCATTAGACTAGGCTTCCCGAGGCCTCACCTTGTGGGAAGGGGGCCTGTCTTCCCCCACCTGACAGGCATCACACCCAGTTGAGTCTCAGGGTGAGGCTAAATTAGCCTCACAGCCAGGAAGTACCTACCAGTTGAACTCAAGCAGGCTTCACCATCACCCTAAGACTCAACTGGATGTGATACCTGCCGGGTAGGGGAAGTTCAGGCCCCCTTCCTACAAGGTGAAGCCTCAGGAAGCCTAGTCTAATGGGGACTGTGGTCCCTCTCTAGACCCATGTTCTCTTGGGGATGGAGGGAGAGGAAAGGGGGAATACCCAGGGAGTGTACCCAGCCACATGCTGGAAAGAGCCTCAAAAGCAAAGACTGTTCCCATCTGCTAAATGAGGGAGATGGGCTGAAATCCAGAGGAGCTCATCTCAAACTGGACATTCCCGAGGACACCCACTTCCTGGGATGGGAGTGAGACTGAAGACCACAGAGAAGGGCAGTCTCGCAGTCTCCGCTCCAGGGAAATGGAGAGAAATGGCTGACCTGGCATGGGGCAGGAAGTGAGCCCAACTGAGAAAGGCGCCACTCGGTCCTGTACATTGGGTGCTCCCAGACACCCTCTCACAGGGACCCCACTCCCAGAGAGGACCCCTACCCTTTAGCTGTCCAGTCATTTGCCTTCCTGCTGGGAAGCCCCAGGCCAGGAGTTGACACACAGCCTGCAACCCCCTGCCTGGACCACTCCCAGTCCATCAGCTCCAGCCATCTGGTCTCCAGCCTGCTCCCTGACACCTTTGGTATCAGAGAGGGTCAGAGGGGGCTTTTCTAGCAGGGGACCAGTCAAGGGGCCTCTAGGAACCTGCTGATAAGATAAGGCTACCCCCCATGGCACTGCTGAGCAAGTGAGTGAGTGTGGAGGGGTTCTGATAAGCTGATATGAAGTAGAATGAAGGGTGATAAGAGAGCCAGGACATCTGTAAGGTGCACGCTGGGCAGGGATGAGCAAGCTCCAAGGCCCTGGGGCTGGAGCAAGCTTAGCGGGTATCCGATGGCGTCTTCTGGTGGCAAATCCCCCCGTGGAGCCCAGGATGCAGTACCCCATATGTGGGAGGAGGACCACCAGGCGGCCAGTGAGGCCACTGGGGCAAGCTGTCCTGTCCACCCCCACAGGTGGCCCAGGGCCCCTCCACAGCCTTGAAAATCGGTGCTCTGGTGCACTTAGCTTAGTGTTATCATGGGGCAGTCCTCTAGAAAACTGCCAGGGACAGACGTCCTTGTCCATCTCACCTAACAGAGGATCTGTCCCAGAGCATGTCTGTCCAGTATCCAGTGACTAACCCCAGAGGCTGGTGGCCTTCTCTGTCCATCCAGCATTCTACCAAGACAATGGCCGACAATGGCCACTACCAAGACAGACAATGCTGACCTTAGGGACCCAGCAGTGGGCAGGGGAGCTTTGTCCACCCAATTACAGCTGAGGCTTTCTGCTCCCATAAAGATTTACAACCTCAGAAACCCTGTACTGGGTCGCTATGGGTCGGAACCAACAACCACCTTCACACACAGACACACTTATACATCCACGTTAGGGAAGACCTTAGGGTGCCCCCCAGTGGTGAGGTGCTGAAGCGCATGCCTCCAGAGCCCGGAACAAGGACCTTTGTCAGGAGCCTGACGGGCCACAGGCCCCTTCCTCAGAAGTCATCCAGAATGTACCCTGAGGAAGCTAAGTGGACGCCTGCTCTCAAGCTGGGCCAAGACTCTTAAGTCCAGACCCAAGTCCACACATACTGGGCTCTCCTGAGGCGCTCAATTTCATTTACTATGTGTCCAATGAAAATCACTTCATCCGTTTCCCCAAGACAGGTCGTTACAAAGGGGCAGGTGGGCCTTCTTGGCTTCAGGGGCTCCAGCAGACCTGCTGAACACCTGCTGCCTCTAACCCCTGACCAAGTGACCCCAAGAAGACATTGTACCCTGGCGAGGCTTCTGTCCCCTGACCCACTTGGGTGTCCACAGAGCACTCAGCAGGGTTCTTGGCATGTCTAGCTGAGAGAAGAGCTCCTACCACACCAAGTACTATCATTGCGGTGCCCCTGCCCATGCCCGGCTCATGGTTCAAGAGGGGAAACGCATCCTGGGCAAGACAGCAGCCCCATCAGCTGGTAAGGAACAAGGCAGTGGGGAATGGGGGCAGGGTGCTCAGCTGATTTGAGGGGGCTCTGAGTTTATGGGGGCAGGATGTTGAGCTGTTGGGGGTGGGTGTTAAGTCCATGGGCACTGAGCTTCAAGCCCCTAAGCAAATCCCAAAAGTGCTGGGGGCAGCTCTTCCTCCGGGTGGGGAGAAGAGCTCACATTGAGGTACAGGCAGACCCAGCCGGTACCCGCACTGCTCAAGACAGTAGAAGGCGTTAGGGGCACAGCATGGTCCACTTAGGCTCCTGGCCCACTACTAGCTGCCACCATTGGAGCGAGTGTCCCCAGGGAAGGCAGAGCCACTTCCCCCAGGCCCCATCCTCTCCCCCGCCTCCCTCCACCCCCAAAGTTGCTGCATTGACAATTCTCTTCCCAGTTTTATGTAAAATAACTGGATGTTGTGATCAAGCAGACTGTGGCTCTGTCTGGCTTTCATTTGGCATCAAGAAATGAACATTGCGGGCCCATCCATTTCTGCCCACATTCTTCAGGGAGTGCTGCCTTCTGGACTTGTGGCCAGTGATGGGCTTGGGGGAGGTAGCTCCCGAAGGGTCTCGTGGGTCCTGCTGGCTAGCGTTCCAGGCTTTGGCCCTGAGGTGGCCTGGCGGCTTCTTGGCAGATCCAGGCCAGGTTCCACCACTGACCCCAGGCTACTGTCCTGCACAGCCACAAGGGGGCGCCCGCCGCCCACCAGTTGGACAACCAGCGGCAATGGACCCAAGGGCCAGAAGGGTGAAAGTTCCCAGGCCCATCAGGACTTTACACTTTGGGGACAGGGGTCCTCTGGGCTTAGGAGGGAGTGGTGATGGGAAAATGGACAGGGCAGCTGAGAACACGGGTAAGGGGACAAATGGTCTCCCTGGGTTGCCCCGAGGAATCAGGTGAGGTGCCCATTTTGTGCATCTGCAGGCCAGGAAAGCAGGGTTCCCGGTCAGAGAGCCTCAGTGCAGAGGCCTGGCTGGCCAGTATCTGCTCCAGAATCCTTCTATCCGTCTGTCCATCTGTCAGACACCAGCAAATATCCTAGCACAGTCCCAGGAGCAGTGAGCAAAAGTCCCTAGAGGGGTTCCCATTGGGAAGACAGGACACTCCTCAGGAGGCAGAGCTTGGGCAGGCTCGGGGGACTTCCTTCACTGGAGGGAGATTTGGGTCTCCACAACCCCAATCCTTGCCAATACAGAGCAACCTTAGCCGGCATTCAGGATGGGTTGTCATGCTCAGCATGCACCGCTGGCCATTAATGGATACTGGAATAACATGATCCAGGACGTCAGTCAGCTGTAGTCAGCTGCATGGTTTTTACGGCAGCTGACATCGCCCCAGATGGCTTTAGGGAGAAGGCTACAACACCCGGGCCCCGCCCTGACCCTTTATCTGGCCCCGGCAGTGTTCTCAGTTGGGCCTTTAGTGTGCCCTCAGCATTCCTGCAAGAGGAGGGCATGCACCCCCTTCCGACTGACCCTCCCATCCAGAAGTTGGACTATTAGTTTCTGTAGCTGCCTCAAAGCCCCCCATCCACATACGGGGACCCCAGTACACCTGAGAGGTGCACATGGCTGGGCTCTCAGCCTCGACACTGGTCCTCACTGGCCCCCAATCTTGGGTCTCAGTTCCCACCTCTGACAGGGCAGGAAGGTGGGTACAGCCCTCCATATTCACTTAGGCTGTTCTCAGGGCTCCTTGCACACCCACCCTCACAGCCCACTCCAGATATAACTGGTGGAGGGAACCACACCAACAGCCTACCTCTCAGGGCACTCAGGGGCCTCGTGGACTCTGGCTCTTCTGTTGGGGATGTAGGAGGGTTGTGGCCGGCTTGAGGTCTTGGACTCAAAATGCCTGCCCAGCATTCTCCTGGGGATGCCCTGAATTCTCACCCTCCCTCCCTGCCCCTCACCCATCGCTTGTGTCAGACCAGACACTGTCTTGTTCAGCACCCTGCACACACACACACACACACACACACAGCCCAGCAC
>NW_006408756.1:1580351-1581523 GCF_000296735.1 Chrysochloris asiatica
CACACACACACACACACACACACACACACACACACACACACACGCTCCCTATTGCTTTGCCCCAGGACCCTCCCCTCTCCCCGGACTCATCAATCCTGCTGGAGTGCTTTGATGTGGGTTCGGTGGGGGGGGGGGCACTCCCCTGCTAGCTGGACCCCGGGCTGTAAATCAGTCAGCCCTGGGCTCTGCTGAAGATAGGGCAGGCACAGCTGTGGGGGTGGGTGGTCATGGGGGCTTTGATAGCCCTGACCAGTGCCAAGGAGGCGCTCCAGGGCTGGGCAGAGAGTGCCAGCAAAGGCAGCGTCCAGCAGACCAGCTGCGAACTACAGGCCAGTGGAGCGTGCCCTGTCCTGCTGCCTCCAGCCTTCCCCTTGCCCACTGCCCTGCAGTGACTGGCAGCTTCTCCAAACACAGCGAGTTCCTGTGTGCCTCCCCTGGAACACGTCCCCAGTGCTGGCCTTGTAGCCTCTCCTGTCCTTGAGTTCTCCATCAGTGCTGCCTCATTCCTGACTGCCCTCCCAAGGCTCCTACAGAGAAAAGTGGGGGCGCCTGAAATGATGAGACACCTCAGGGGAGGAGGAAGGTAGAGTACCCCGAATTTTTCTCTCAGGTGAGTAGAGCAGTGGTGGGTTCAGGGCTGTTCAGCCATAGGGTTAAGTCCCTTTGTTGTTGCTGTGTTAAGTGTCATCAAGTCGGTATAGGGTTTCCAAGGAGCGACTGGTGAGCTTGAACCACTGACCATGCAGTTCAAACTGACTTTGCAGTCCGGTGCATTAGCTCACAGCGCCACACCAGAAGTTTCCAAAACTCAAAAGACAAGCACAGAGACAGACGAAGCCATGACCTTGAAGTCTGTAGCGCAGTGCTCAGCCCACTGCGCCACCAGGGCTCTGTGTAGAGGCCCGAGTTCTAGAGACTTCTCTGGAGCCCCATGCAGTGCTATGGACAAGGAGAGCAGTAACAGAGCAGCCCTCCTGGTCCATAGTGGTCTGTACTGACTTCATCCAACCACTCTCTCGAGCAGATGCTCGGGGTCAACTGATTTCTCCAGGCTACACTGCTTCCCCCACCCAGGACTCAGTTTCCCCACTGATAATGAACAGATAGATACAGGTGGATTGGCATGGTCACCCCTCGGCCTCCCAAAGAGCCCTGGAGTATGGGTGGGTACA
>NW_006408756.1:1581936-1591764 GCF_000296735.1 Chrysochloris asiatica
AGCTTGGCCAAGCTCACACCTGCACCATTAGTAAGTTCCGGCTAACCTGTGTGATGTTAGAGTTATGGGGGGTAGGATGAGGGTGAAGGGCTCTGGGCTCTGGCCTCCGGCTGCCGCTGAACCACAAAGACCCCTTACCCAAGACAAGTGACCCAGACATTCACAGAGCTCCTGTCTGAACTCCTGGACCCCACGAGGCACTGAGAGGTCTCAGGGAGTGACCCTCCAGCCCCAAATAGGCACCCCCAAACTCAACAATAGCCCACTGCACATCTGCCAATCCTCAGACAGCCCTGTGATTGGCCACTTTGCAGATGAGGAAACTAAGACACAGGGTGGCTTGGGAGATTTCCAGGGTCACACAGGAAATGAAGCTTGGGTGGGTGCTGACTTAGGGTGCAGAGTATTACTGAGGCAGAGTTCAGACAGACCTGTCCTCAGAGTCCTCAGAGTCCAATGAGTGGGAGGGGCAAGATGGGACCCCGGGGCCTGGGAAGAGCTAGGAACAGCTCTTTCATGGGGCTGTTATGCGCTCCTCTTCTTCCCTCTCCTTGTAAAATGGAGACAGATGACCAAAGGACTGTCCAGCCTGTCACCTTGTACCCCAATTGGGAAGGAGCCCAGGGAGAAAAAGGGCATAGAACTCCAGAGAGCACACCCCAGAGTGCTAAGTCCATCACCCCAACTTTACAACCAGGTGAGCTGTGAGTCAGTCCAGTTACAGGCTGCACCATGCACCACCTCCATGGAGCACCCCGAGATGATACCCAGCTGCTATACCCTCAAACCCGTAGGTTGGAGTGGGTCACGTGAGGAACACCCTCCCCTGGCTGACAGATTCAGGCTCAAAGTCCAGAGCCACTTGCCTTCTGGGCCCAGGGCATCTGCCCAAGAACCTACCGAGGGGTGGGGGAGGCAGGAGAGGTGGGGTCAGGGTCTCTGGACCCAGAGAGACCAAATGGAACCCAAACAGCAAGCTACTAGAGGACAGCAAGGAAGCGACGCTGACCCGAAGTCAGAGAACAGAATGCTAGCAGGCACAGGCTGCTGAGGTCCGCTCATCTGGGGCAAGAATCTGGCAGTATCGGTCAAAGTAACAGGTGTTCAGAGGCCAGCCTGCAAGCCTACCCCTGGGGATGAGCCCACGGTATAGTTTATACATCATAAAAATCTCCCATCCCCGTCGACAAGCACTGAGCAGCTGAGGAGAGAGAATGCGGTCAGCTCATGGGGCCAGTACCACACATATGGTTCAGAAAAGGACAAGGCATGAGGGTCCAGGAACTATCAGGGGCCGACGTCTGTATGCATGTGTATGAGCCAATGGGCTGGTCTGGAGGGGCAGCTGATCCCAGGGTTTCGGGGGCTTATGGGGAGAGGGAGTTGGAGCACAAGAACACTCTGTTGTCAAAGTCATTTCGTTGTTATTCTGAAAGGAAATCCTTGGAGGGACTCTGATTTGACAAGAAAGAAAGAAAAACCAGGCGTTGCTTCCACAGTCAGCCACCCAGTTCCAGCCACTTGATCTTAGCAAGTGTGCCTACGAACTTTTCGTACCGCCCCATCTCTTCCCTTTCCTCTCCTTGCATTCGGCAAACTCCTACACATGCCTCAAAGCCCTGCCCAAATGCCCTCTCCTCTGGGATGCTAGCAAATGTGCATACGTGGTAGATAAAACCTGACTGAGCATCAGAGTGAGCTGAGGTCTGTCTCAGCCCCATGTTGAACTCTAGCTGTAACACAGATAGGTACAGGATCCTCCAGTGGGGTTGTTCTCCAAGTGTTTGATGACAGTGTTGGGTTTGCTCTCTGGGGTCTCTCACTTACTCCTCAGACCCCCTCTGGGCAGTGGGTCCTATCATCACAGGTCCCCACCTCAGCCCACATGGGACAGCGCAGAGTGTTGGGATCATCGAAGGACAGAGGCAGTACGCGGTGTGGTACAAGGGCTGAGAGGGGGGTGCTGTCCTCTCCATGCCCCCCACACCCCTCATCCCACGGTGTCTCACCTCCCACCATCCACCTGCATCCCACAGCAGAACACAGGAAGACACAGGGAGTAAAGACCCCTGGCAGACCTAGGTGGGGCTGACTACACCTCTCAGCCTCCCTACAGGAGTAGGGTTCAGGTTCCTCACTCTCAAACCCCAGATTCGAGGAAACTGACCCTCCAAGAGGAGATGGGGTTCAAGGGAGAAGAGCAGAGAGCGGGACCCTACCCAGAGAAGCAATGATGCCTGAAATGGAGCCAGAGATGATGACGTGGAGAGATGGAGCAGCTGGAGACTTTAGATCCAGAGAGGGAGAGCGACTGTGTGCTGAAGACCTGGGGGGCACGGGGGAAGGATTGCATGGAGGGGATTGTAACCAAGGCAATGAGACGATATACGATAGAATGAATGTAAAACTAATGTTCTCCCATGTAAACTATCACATAATTCACAATAAAACATTAAAAAAAAAAAAAAAGAGGAGATGGGGGGAAAATGACTCAATGTATGTTGGTAAGGATTGCATTCATATTTTATAATACTTGATTTTCCACTGGCCACACCATTTGAATGCACATTAACCAGAGTACCTCGACCCTTAGGAAATTCTGTAGTTTACTATAGACTTTTTAGCTATTTAAAGTAAGACAATGTATTTCTTCAGAAGGGAGATAAATGAGATGTGACTTCAGAGTATCATTAGGCAAACGTTCATATTTAACATAACTTTAGACTACTTGACTGTATAGTAGCCTCTGAAACCTCTGGTCAAGTATAGATAAATGTCTTGATTATACAAATTTGACCAGCTAATTATCTGTCTCGGAATAAGAATCTCCATTATTGGAATAAAAAGAACAAAATAGAACAATTCTAGATAATGGTCCTATGTGTTTTTCACTCTTTTTAGTTCCAAGTCTTTGAAAATCAAAAAACGGTCCCAAATTCAATTTTGTTTTTTAAATACAGCACTTTAAATCTAGTATATGTTTGTCTGTCAACTTGAACTGGAATCTGGTGGCTTTGGCTTTTGTACTTAGTGTTGTTGTTGTTGTTAAGTGCCGTCGAGTCGGTTTCGACCCATAGCGACCCTGAATAGGGTTTCCGAGGGTGTAAATCTTTACGGGAGCAGACCGCCTCATCTTTCTCCCGCGGAGCAGCTGGTAGTTTCAAACTGCTGACCTTCCGGTTCGCAGCCCGATTCGTAACCACTACCCTATCAGAACTCCTTGTACTTAGTAGGTGAAGAAAAATCGTTTTCAAATATACTTATCTGTATACCCCAGCAAAAAAAAGTCAAGACGAAGGAAGTGTTGAACCTGCGTCCACCGTAGCCCCTTCCCAGAGGGAAAGTGCTTGTCCCTGGAAAACCCCAGTGACCACAGACACCCAAGCAGCAGCTGGGGTGCAGATGAAAGAAGAGGACTCTCCATGCCCCTCAAACCAGAGGCAGCAGTTTGGGGGTGTCGCTGGCTGCAGGGCTGAGGCTCTGCCATCAGAAGAAAGGGCCAGGCTTGTTCTGACCAAGCTCTGCAAAGCCTGACCACCTCAGGGACAGAGCATGGGGCTGAAGTCAGGCCTGGAGACGACCTCCTGCCTCAGTTTCCCCATCAGTAATACCAGGAGCTTTAGCAATCCTGGCTGGCTGACCCCTTCCCAGGAGCAAAATACCCCCAGGTAAAAGCTTGGAGTTTGGGGCCCCCAGGAAGCTAGATTATGTTTCCTGGAAATCAGAAGCTAGGAGATGGGACATAAAGAACCCCCAAAGGTTATAGACTTCCCACCGACCTGAGACCCTGCGCTGAGGGACCAGGGTCATTTAGTCTATGCCCACCTCCCTTCACCCTGATCCCCTGCTGCCCTTGGGGCCACGATGGAGGGCTTCCAGGCAGAGCTAGGGGCTGCTCTGTGGCCAGAACAGACTGGTTCATCAGCTCTGGAGCAAAACCAACAGAGGAAACCACCACCCAGGAACACAGCACCCTACCACACTCCTCTCCAGGAAGCCTGCCTTCTTCTTGTCCTATGGGGGGTAGAGGGTGGGACCAGCCCTGACACCCAGCTTATCTCCTGGAGTCAATGGTTGCAAACGCTGCCAGGTGTAAGCTGCGTGAATTATCACCCCAAGAAGCGGGAAGTATGAAAGGCCTTTGAGAAACCGTGTGAGCTCAGAGGAGGCCGAGGCACCCCAACCCTGTTCAGTGGACCTGCAGGGGCCCAGCACACACTGTCGACCTCCATC
Organism: Chrysochloris asiatica; assembly: GCF_000296735.1. Classification (NCBI taxonomy): domain Eukaryota; kingdom Metazoa; phylum Chordata; class Mammalia; order Afrosoricida; family Chrysochloridae; genus Chrysochloris; species Chrysochloris asiatica. The sequence continues at coordinate 1,586,170 of NW_006408756.1, forward strand.
CCAGAAGGCAGCAGAGGCAGGGAGGGGCCCTGCTCCTCCTGTGAACCCTGCCAGGAGAGATCTCTGTAGGACTTCTCTTTACCCCCACAGCTGGATGCCAGCACCTCTGCCAGACAGGCCCAGTGTGAGACAGAGATGAAGAAACAAGACGCAGCCCCTCCCTCAATATGCTCACAGCCGGGGGTGGGGGATGGGGGGAGGGAAGGGGGACATGCATACGCCTACTGTATTGTATTGCTTAATCCGGCATTGCTTGGAGAGCTTTTGCAACATTAAAAACCAGTTGTCACCAACTCATGTTGACCCCATGTGGTACAGAGCAGAGCTGTGCTCCATGGGTTTCCAATAGCTAGTCTCTCAGAAATCAATCACCAGGCCTGTCTTCCAAGGCACCTCTGGGTGCATCCCAAACCCTAACCTTTTGGTTAAGACCTCAGATGCTCATCATTTGAACCATAAAAAAATATATTTACCAACTCAGTTGCCATCAAGTTGATTTGGTCTCATGGCAACCCACGTGTACAGAGAGCTGTCTTCCCATGGGTTCAAACCACCAACCTTGTGTTGGGTTTGTGCTTAAGTGACGGCACTGCCCAGAGTCCACTTTGGAGAGGAAGACCAATGGCTGTTGAGTCCATTCTGACAGAACGAAGCTGCCCCCTAGGGTTCCTTCTAAGTCTGTTATCTGTATACTATGGCACTGTAGGGTAATGACTGGACTGTTTAACCACAAGATCGAACCCAGCAGCTACTCCTCAGAAATCCATACAGGGTCGTTATGAGTCGGAACCAACTCTGCAGCACGTATAACAACTATGTTTACTGAAGCAGACTGCTGCATCTTTCTCTTCTGAAGCAGCTGGTGGGTTCAAACCACTAACCTTTCTGTCGGTAGGCAGTTAGCACTTAACCACTGCATCACCAGGGACCCCACTTTGGAGTATTCGTCCTGTGACCCCACCAGCCAAGTCACAGGAGAAAGATGGGACAATCTGCTTCAGTAAAGATATTGTTAGGTGGTGGGCCATCGGCCTCCTGAGTCCAGGCCAAGTGACCACGAGTCAGTGAAATTCTATTGGAACCAGGGTTTGGCCAGACAGGAAGTGAGGGAGGCCATAGGGAACAGGGGGTCAGGGGAGTCTGGGGCTGCTTCACCCTTTCCAAAGCGGGAGCTCTTACCGGTTAAGTGTTGGCAACTGGCTGGGAGTTGTCCTAAGAGAAACAGAAACCTGGATTTTTTTCATTTCTCAATATTTTTAACATGGTGGGGGCAAACCTGTGTGGCTGCCTGGTTGTACCCTGTGATCTGAATGTCCTCACAGACAGGAGTCCCCGCCCAGCGATGGGGGACGTCCCTTGCCCCACACTGAGCCTCAACAGCCTCCTTCAGAACTCCCTGGGCTTCACGGCCAAGCCTTCTCCCTGACATCAAGTGTATCTGTGGGTCTATAAAGGGCTGAATTCTAGCCCGAACCTGTGGATAAAAACCCTGCTGGCACACTGGTTAAGTGCTGAACTGTTGACCAAAAAGTCCAGCAGTTCAAACCCACTACCTGATCCACGGGATAAAGATGACAGTCTGTTTCCATAAAGATTTACGGCCTAGGACACCCTGTGGGTCAGTTCTACTCTGGCAGAACAGGGTCGTGATTTGTACCTGTGGATGTCACCCTGTTTGGAAATAAGAGTTTTATTTGTTATGTTAATGAGGTCAGTGCCAAATCTAATCACTTCTGAGTTATACAAAGAGATTAGACACAGATATGCACACACAGAGGAAAGACAGAGACCATACAGGCCCCTCGTGGTTGTTGTTACGTCATTTCTGACTAGTGGGTTTGACCCACTAACCCTATAGCAGTCCAATGCTGACCTTACAACCCCACACCAGGACTCTTAGAAGCCAGGGAACGAACACTGAGGCTGCCGACAAAGGCTGAACTCATATGTCCAGACCCTGATTTGACCCTGTAGCTCCAAAATTGTGAGAAGATCAATCCCTGTTCTCCAAAGCCACCCACTTGTGGGACTCTGGTCCCGGCTTCATAAGCAGAGTAGGACACCTCAGGTGCCCCGTCTGCCTGTGCGGAGCCCCCAGTCCTATCTTCACAGCACATGCCGAGGCAAACCTGGCCAAGATCTTCCAGAGGATTCCATTTCTCCTCCTCCACTGACTCTAGGCAGCACCCACCCCCCCTCCGTATGACAGCCCCTCCATTCTCCCACTCCTGGACTGGCTGGGGGGGGTCATCAACTCCAGAACAGCCCAAGAGGGAGGAGGAGGGAAGGAGCCTGGAAACCTGACAGATCTGGGCTCTGCAATCCTGGCAGTTCCTGGGCGCCTTATCTCCCCTCCAGAGGGAGCTGGGCAGGGGACCCAAGGGCTCGGGCGCCAGCCCACGTCTACAGCAGCCGCGGAGACAGCCATCTGGAGAGACATTCCAGCTGTGATTCGCCCGTGCGGAAGCCCGTGTGGACATTCTTTGCACATGAGGAATGGGGCTCTGCTTGGTGAGGTGGGAGCAGGCGTAGCCTGGGACGAGAGTGGGCTGGGGAGAGTATCCCGAGCCTGCCAACCACCCTGCTGTCTGGAGGGTCATGGCCCAGCTGGGTGCCTCCCTAATGGAGTCTGCCTTCCCAAGCATTGGGCCTGAGTGATGGTGTCAGGGGGCAGCCTGAGGAGGGGTTCCACCTGGTGGAGGAAGACCCACAAGGGTTGCAAGGCCCTCAAAGGGGAAGAGAGCCAGGCTTCAGCAGGGTAGGGTACTGTGGAGTGGAATGGCCCACTTCCATCTGGGCCTCAGTTGTCTCATCTGTGAAATGGGTGTGAAGGCTACCAGATTCCTAGGACTATTTGAGGCAATGACAACGGTGGCCATGGGTTGGAGAAGGACCTAGACCATGCCCAATAAGCAGTCACTGCCCCCAGCCTAACACCCTCCCTTCTACTCTCAGACCATCAGGTTCAGGAAGGCAGCTTGGGGCTGGGTCAGAAACCTGGAGTGTCCCCTTGAGACACAGCTGACCTTCCATGAAGGACAGGGCACGGGACTGACGTGTTTTTGAGGAAACCACATGGACTCACCCGGGAGCCCTTGCAGACCCAGTGTTGAGGCTCCCCTGGGGTCTACCTTCCTGAGGACATTGCCCAGACCACCTGCAGGTTCTAGAACCTGGAGGCTGAGAAGGCCTGGGGACAAGAGACCCTCACAGTCTGGTGGGTGGGGCAGGCTGGGGCAGGAGATTTGAGTTGGCTCTGCTCCACCTGCCCTGGAGAGGCTGGGCGGATGGGGGCCACCAGGCCTGCATGAAGTGATTGACAAGGCCAAGGTCTGCACTGGGGGATTTATGACCGCCTCATCCCAGGGGCACCTCCTTCACTCACCACAGCTTCCAGGTCCCTCCCTTCAGCAGAGATCAAGGCGCCCCAACGCCCATCCCCTTTCCTGCCCCACTCTCCCAATACAAGGCCTCCCCTGCAAGGAAGGGGCTGGGGTCAGGGGAGGGTCAGTCAGCCCAGCCTACTCCTGCAGGTAACCCAGATACCACACCTTTCCCAGGACTACACAAGGACCTGAGCGCAATGTATCATCCCAGCTTCCCTGGCATGGGCTATGGGATATGGGGGTGGGCATGGGTGAGGGAGTGGCCAACAAGGGCCCTCAGAAGGGGTGTACTCTGGGAACCAGAGGGCAGACCCCCAGAGTTACATGCAGCCAAAACTGCATACAAGGTGTGACCCCACCAGGCTCCAGAAGAGAGGCCCATCCCTCCTGGGAACTGGCCCAGATGCTGATGCCCCCTTATCCCCAAGCAATGGGACTGTTTCCTTTTCCATCGATAAATGTGTCTGAGGTAACAGTTCTCAAGCTCAGGATGGGGAGGGGGCTGCTGGATCAGTGACAGCTTGAAATGAAAGCCAGAGCCGGTGCGGGTGGAGGGAGGCTGCCCTGCCCTCACTCCCTCCACTCACAGGAATCAGGCCCTCTTCTCTCCATCTCACAAACAAGTCCTCCCTGCAGGGTGGCCCGGGAGGCTCACCTCAAAGCAGAACTCCCCTCCTGGACCTTGCCACCCCACCCCTCAGCTCACACACACACACACACACACACACACACAGCCCAGCACCCTTCCTTACAGTCAACCTGGGCTCCAGCATCTGCCCCCACCTTGGTTCCCTTCAGCCAGCCTTTGCCTAGTGTATGCCCTTCTCAGGAGGATGCTGTGGGCGCCTGGGCAGAGGCACAGAGAAGAAAAGAACTCGCAGCTCACAGCTACACAGCCACTGGGCCCACCACAGTCCCTGAAGCTGCCCTCTGGGGCCCAGGGTCTGCTGGGGATAGTGTATCTGTCCACACATACAATGAAGTGGAAATGAGAGGAGAGAAGGCTTATCAGGGAAGGCTACATACATATAGGAGGGGCCATGCAAGCCGGGCTTTGAGGGATGCATATGAGTTTGGCAGATAGAAAGGGGACAGAAGAAGGTTCCTCCAAGCTTGGGAGGAGTAGGTACAAAAACCTGGGAAGAAGAAGGTTTGCTGGCCAACAGGGTAGCAGAAACATTGAAGGAAGGGAGATCAGGGTCCCAGTGGGCTCAGTAGCCTGCTTCCCTCCCAAGGGCCCAGCAAGGCTGGGGAGAAAGTGTGAGCAGGAGGGTAGGTTGGGGAGACAGAGGAAGCGGGGTGACCTTGGTCCTGTAGCTTTAGAAGACTCCTCTTTGGCCTAAGTCAAAGGAATCTGTGAGGGGGTCACAGGCAACCAACACCCTCTCCACCCTGCAGCTACCCCCCACAGTGCCCAGAGGCTGTGTCCCCCCCCCCCAGACCCCATCCCCACCCAAACAGCACACGAAAGAGAATGCCTTTTGAGCACCGTGATTTCAATTACGAACAATACATGTCCATTCTCACTCATAGTGACCTGTGGGATGCAGGAACACTGCTCCATAGGGTGGGTTTTCTAGGGTAATCTTTAAGGTTGTGTCACTATAGGATAAGCACTGGACTGGTCAGCAGTTCAAATCCACCAGTAGTTCTCGGAAACCCTGTATGGGGTCACTATAAGTTAAAATCGACTCAACAGCACATACACAACAACAATCTTTAAAGTCTTTCTTCCTCAGATCCTCTGAATGGGTTCGAGTTCACGGGACACCAAGGGTTCTATGTCCAATTTCAAGAGATGCTAACACAGAATGAATTGGTACCCAGAGGTTGCATTCTACCTGATGCCCTAGAGATTACATTCTCTAATACCTGTGCAATTAAGACTTTGGGCATCTTGCCCAACCTCTCTGTGCCTCCTTTCCCATCGGTAAATGAGAATAACAAATGGCACTTACCTGTAAGGTGGAGGTGAACATGAAATGAACACATCACAGGACAGAGTGCAGCCCACCATGAATTCTTTGTGTAATATACTACACGAGCCCAAAAGTGTGAGTCTTTCCTTTTTTTCTAGATATTTTGTGGGGTCTCTCACACTCCAGTGCTCTTCCTGTAACTTTCATTTCATTTCTTGGGTATGAAGAGTTCACTGTTGGTCAGTTTTGCAGTGAGGTCAGTTCTGCAGTGAGGTCAGTTCTGCAGTGTG